>NC_080059.1:6480000-6805000 GCF_026212465.1 Amaranthus tricolor
TATATATATATATATATATATATATATATATTAGGTAAACCGTGCAATGACACGGGTATCTATCTAGTTTTAGGATAAAAGGAAAAACTGCCAACCCCTTAGTTGGTTCTTATGATTTTCGACCTTTTCACTTTTTAATCTCAGTTCATTTAACACTTTATTTGGATAACAATCTAAGATTAAAGGAAAGGGGTAAGAGTAAACAAAAGAGGAGGAATAACAAAGAAAGTTTTCCTTATTTGTTTAAGATTGAGCACAATCGCTCGCTCGATCGGGCAACTTTGTAGGTTCTTTTTTCTTGTAATGTGTTATTTTATTTTGGATACTGTACCTGTTATTTGAAGTGAGTAATATGTGTTAAGTTTCGATTCTTTAAAAGTTATAATTCATACTCTATAAATATAAAGGTTAAATAGTCATTAATAATGATGACAAATTAATCAAATCATCATATTCTTTCACAATTTCTACGTCAAGTTTCTAGCAAACTCTTATGGTAGTTTTTTCTCTTTTTATGAACGCAAATTGATCTTTCTATATTCATTGTAATGTGATACGTGGAACATAATGTGAATGATTTGTATTTCTAGCAGTAATTCTTGTTTAAATACGTCAAAAATACCGATGTGAAAAGAATTAATATTAAAGAAAAGCGCAACACTTTCATTCTAAATCAAGTTTTTATGATGCTTATCGTTCGCCAGTTGCTTTTAGTTAGTATATTGCTTGTGCATGTTTGCATAAAATTGATCATCAAGTTGGTGATATCACTAATCATAAAAGATAAGTTCCTAATTTCAATTATCATTCATACATGTATTGTAATAATATCCTAATATTATTATTTTATCTAATAGTGGTGACTAAATGTTACTTTTAACTCAAAACCTAACTTAATATAAATGCGTTATTATAATCGAAAATGATGCAGCCAAAACAACAACTTGACCTATAAAATCGGAAAAAAAGTGAATCAAACTCAATTGTAATCCGAATATGAATATCTTGACACATTATTGTTCTTTGGTCAAAAACTTCTAATTAATTTTTATATTACATCTTGAATCAAATATTGTACTTCCGCTATCCCTTTAAATTTTCAAAACTTTCATTTTGATTCGTCTTTATTTATTTACTGTCTACAATTTCTCTTTATTTAAATGTCTCTACAACATTCTTAATTTCATATATACATATTATTTTTTAATAACATTCTCACAATTAAAATGACTCATGCTATTTCTGCAATTTTAGACTATAGTTACCTTTTTATCTTTAAAATTAGCATACTTATCTTTTTAATTCATCTATTTTATTTTTTTATATTTTGTTCAATGAAAATCCCTTCATTATTTCTTTAATTTTAATTCACATACATTTATCTCATTTTAACACCATCCATACAACAATAAATATAGTAACAATAAGAAAATAGTTTGCAATCATTGTTCATTCGGTCAACCAAACCCGTCAAAACAAAATAAACCTAACCCAAAATAAATTGGTTTTAAAAGGTGAAAACAAATAAATCGGAAATATCTAATCCGAAACATGTCCGACCGATCGTTTTGACATGTATAATCACCACAGCAAGCCAAATAGTCACAGCCACGGATAATACCCTCCGAAATTCAAAACCCCCTCCTTTCCTTAGACTATAAATTTCAAAACCCCGCCGTCTCTCTCCTCACTCTAACTACTCGTATAAGACTACTACTACTACCCGTTCTACGCCCTAAAAGTTTCGTCTTCTTCATTGTCGCATCTTTACTTCCATTGTTTTCTCTCGTGAATGGCGGATCATCAACTTCCTTGCGATGGCGATGGTAATTGCATGTTGTGTAAGAAGAATCCATCGGAAGAGGAGAAGATTTTGTGTAAGACATGCGTAACTCCTTGGCATGTCGAATGCCTTCCTTCGCCGCCGGAATCTATGGCTTCTGTTGCCGAATGGGAGTGTCCTGACTGTTCTCCTACGGTGGTGTGTGGTAAATTAGTCAATTCGGCGACTATCGCTGGTGTTGGAGGTGAATTGGTGGCGAAGATCAAGGCGATCGAAGCCGATACGTCATTATCGGAAACGGAGAAAGCGAGGAAACGTCAGGAGTTGTTGAGTGGGAGTGGATCCACTGGAAATGATCAAGGCAAAGTTATGGATGGTAATGAAATACTGGCAATTCTTGGTGATAATATGAAATGCTCCTTCTGTATGCAACTTCCTGATCGCCCCGTCACTGTAACGTTCTCTCTCTCTCTCTCTCTCTCTCTCTCTCTTACGAGTTGTGTTGTGTTTTCTTTTTATCTTTTTGTTAAACTTATGTCTTATTATTTACCGAATTTTTGAGATATGGTGTTTGTTTGATTTCTGATTTGTTCCATCTGTATTTCTTTTGATTGTTTCTTCCGGAAATTTTAATTCAATTTTAGAGGTTATTTTCGAGAATAAAAATCTTCAAGGAAATATCTTGAGAGTTTTTTTTATGTATGCATGATGTATTTGCGTTTAGCATTAATAAGTTATAGGAGTAAATTAACTATTATTACATGCTACATTCAATTAGTTGACGACCTTTTTTGTGATCTTTTAATTTATGAATTAATCTCATCGTAAAGTATTTTCTTTACTTGTAGCGTTTATCATTTTATGGTATTTTTCGTATTAATATAGTCACAATATAGTCACGTGAGATCTTGTTTTATTTATCTTGTCGTATATTTTCATGATATCATTTTTATAATCTTTAGTTGTGTATAACTCTAGATAAAACCGTCCAATCATCCGACAAACAAACACATTGGATTGCGTAGATTTGTATTTGGGTGCAAGTGAAAAGATCGGAGGAAGTATTTACAATGCATTTATATTTATTCCTCTAATAAAGGTGGGTTTAATTAAAAGTTGTGCATGATGCAGTAAATATCTGTTATCAAAACTATCTAGTGAAAGATGTTTTGGTGTGATTATTGTCCGAATTTTGAGCCCATTGCTTAACAGGATGGTTTCTTTTCATTTAATTTTCTAGATATAATACCATTTCGTTAACATCAAATTGGTAATCTTTTGTTTTGTTTGGTGTACCAACTATGACATAAGAAATGTATATATCCCCACTGTCTTAGTCATGTTAGCTTATTTGGCAAGTTTTTATTTATTTATTTATTTATTTGATTGTAGCATTCTAAATGATGTACTATGTAAAATTAGTCCACTGACTCTTAGATATCCTATTGGTTATTGAGTTGATGGAAGAGCTGCTCTAATGACTTCCTGTTTTATGCTCATGCTTTCCCATTTGTAAAAAATAGGATCTTTTGTGCTGTAATGTGTAGATGTGTTGTAATTACTCTCTCCATCCCCATGAAATTGCACCTCTTGAAAAATGTGTATTTATTGATTTGTAGTTGGTGAATAAAACAAATAATAAGTGTGTGAAAGAAATAATTGGACGAGATTAAAGAGTGTGATTTTGTGGATTAAAATAGAAGAGAATTGTGTGCTTATCACCAAAAAAAGGAAATGATGCAAAATAAGTAGGACAACCTTGAATGAAAATTGGTTGCAATATGAAGTGTTGATTCATTTCCTGCCAATATTCTTGATGTCATTGTTGTTTTCTTGCTCAAGTCTAATGTTTATAAGTTAAAGTTTTTATTGTTTGTCGTTATATAAGGGATAACTAAGTCTTGTTTTTGTCCTTTTAGACTCCATGTGGGCATAATTTCTGTTTAAAATGTTTCGAGAAATGGGTGGGACAAGGAAAACGCACATGTGCAAATTGCAGGAAGGCCATTCCTGATAAAATGGCCAGTCAGCCCAGAATCAATTCTTCTCTTGTATTTGCTATTAGAATGGCAAGAACCTCCAAAGCAACAACAGTTGTGACTCCTAGAATATTTCAATTTGTTCACAATGAGGATCTACCTGATCAAGCTTTCACTACAGAGAGGGCTAAAAAGGCAGGAAAATCAAATGCAAAAAGTGGAAGGATATTTGTCACCATCCCTCATGATCATCTCGGACCTATTACTGCTGAATATGATCCAATTCGGAATATGGGAGTGCTGGTTGGTGACTGCTGGGAGGATCGCCTGGCATGTAGACAGTGGGGTGCTCACTTCCCTCATGTTAGTGGCATTGCTGGACAATCTACTTTTGGTGCACAGTCTGTTGTTCTTTCTGGAGGGTATGACGATGACGAGGACCATGGGGAGTGGTTCCTATATACAGGGAGGTATGTTTTTGATGACTTTTTAAAATATCTATTTGTCAGTTACAACTTCAAAGTGCATTTTGTGATTACATGGTTATTTTGATGTCACTGACGAGTGATTATTTTGGAATACTGTTGGTTCACTTGTATTTTAGTTATTTATGAATTATCCAATAAAAATTGCTCCCTCATCACCTTTACTTATATTTTATATCAAGAAGTAGGATCTCTTTTTGCCTGCAAATTGTCCTGAATTCTCTTCGTTAATGGTATGCCATTTACCATGTTATTTTTTCTGTAATATCTGAAACATGAATGGCAGTGGTGGTCGTGATTTGAGTGGAAATAAGCGTACAAACAAGTTACATTCATCTGATCAAAAGTTTACAAGCGGAAATGAGTCGCTTAGGATGAGTTGCAAAAAAGGATATCCTGTTCGTGTTATAAGGTAATGTATATTTGTATCATTCTCATAAGGTAATTGAATATAGAATAGTCATTAATTCTTGAACATGTAGCTTTTTGAGCCTAGCCATGGCGCTTTGTGTGCTATCTTTTCCGACTCTAATTTGGTGACACACCTGACCTGATTTCTGATAAATGATGTGAAAGTGACTTTAGTGTTTCCTTCAACAAAATTAAAGGAATGCTGTTTTTTTTTTCTATCCATTTCGATGATGAATTTATACTGTATTACTATGCTTGGACTACCATGCATGTAAATATTCATCTGTACTTTACGTCATTTGGTGGTCTTAAAAGTTTGATTACACGGTTGACCGATGTGTTCAATCCCATTACAGTAATTAAACTGTAATTGAGCCCATTATAGTTAGTCAAGTATACTATCTTTAATAATTTACCCTCATCATGGTATTAAATTGCTGATTTACATTGGAAGTGCCTCTCTATCGGCCGTTGACTGTTACATATAAGCATGATGAAGATTTGATGTGCTCTTACAGCTTCGTGCAACATAAAGTGTCATGGATCACTTGCTTCTTCTGTTGTGGTAAATGTTATCCTTTGAGGGAAATGAAAATATTTTTCCATTCTGTACAGGTCTCATAAAGAAAAGCGCTCTCATTATGCACCTGAATCTGGGGTACGTTATGATGGTGTTTACAGAATTGAGAAGTGTTGGACAAAGACAGGCTACCAGGTAAAAAATGGAGTTTGATGATGTTTAAAAGTTTGTTATTCATTTTAGCGCTGAGTACTGAGTTGTGGATGGAGTTATCCTAATCTGTTTTGTTGCTTTTCTAGGGCTTCAAGGTCTGCAGATACTTATTTGTTAGATGTGACAACAGTCCTGCTCCATGGACGAGGTCAGTGCACATCTGTTAAGCTAATTACTTTTTATGCTTATTACTAGCTATATGGTGCAAGTATTACCTTTAGTCGATGTTTACCACAGTGATGAGCATGGTGACCGACCAAGACCATTGCCTGTTGTTCCAGAGTTAAAGAAGGCTTTTCAGCTGACTGAAAGGAAGGAAAGCCCTCATTGGGATTTTGATGTGAGTTTTTTTTCGTGTGACGAACTGTGTCATTGAACATAAATACTTTGTTTGAAATTGAATGAAATTTATCATAACCCTTGTGGTTCCATTTAAAGAAATAACTATTCATAGGCAGATATATAATATCAGTTTCTTTTTCTTTTTTTTCAGCTGCTTTTATAAGTTTCTGTTTCATGCCATGCTATTCTCTCTGTTTTATAGTTAGAGGAAGGCTGCTGGAAATGGAAAAAGCCTCCGCCACCTAGCAAGTTGTCCAAGGAAAAGGGAACTGGTGCTGCTCGTTCGAAGAAGAACTCCAAAGCAAAAATTTTAAAGGGTATTGCTTGCTCCTTTGTGTTACATTTTGATCTCATTCTGTTTTAATTAAAAACCTAGATTGCTAACCCTTTTTTCCTTTGCTTTTGCCTTCTTAGACTGCTGTTTGCCTCCTTAAACAAAACAACTTTCCTCTTTTTTCTGTGTACAATAGGGATCTGGTTTTTATGAAAATATTTTTTTCACAAGAGTTTCCATTCTTGCAGAATTTAGTTGCTTTCTTTGTCACAAGGTGTTGACTCTTCCAATCACTACTCCATGTGCTCACAACTTCTGCAAAGCTTGCTTGGATGTTGCATTTGAGGGTCAAAAATTTGAGAGAGAAAGGAAGACAGGTGGTTGGTCACTTCGAACCCAGAAAACTGTCTTGAAATGCCCCTCTTGCACAACAGACATCTCTGAGTTTCTTCAAAATGCACAGGTTTGTATAATACATGTTTTCTAAATCAGAATATGGTAAAAATTTTATTATGCCTCGAGATATGATGTAATGTGTGTATAGGAAAATGTGAAACTAGCCTTCCTGTTACACTTTTATTAATTGGTAATACTGTCAATGAGTTAACATATCTTTAAAGGGAAGTCGCACGTCCATTTCCAACTTCATTGAAGATGTAAAATTATTTTATTCCTTGAACTGCGAATTTTTGGTAGGTTAATCGTGAGTTGATGGGGGTGATTGAATCATTAATGCGCAAGTTTGAAGATGAGGAGAAAGCTGAAGGTGGGGAGAGCTCTGGTGACCACAATGAGAACACTGAGAGTTTATCAGAAGATGCAGAAATTGGTATCTCAGATGCTGAAGGTGTTGTGGAGGAAACTGAAACTGATATTACAATGAAGAAGCCTCTAGGTGAGAGTGGAGAGATTGATGAAGGTGTTAGAAATCCCGATGTTGCGAAGGCTGAGCCTTCAGCTGCTAAGAAGCGAAGTTGCCCTATTAAGAGTGCTGCTGCTAATGGTGATGCAAACAGCACAACAGAGAGAAAATCTCGTAGAGTTGGAGACGATGGAAATGATTCACCCTCGAGTCCTCTGAATGTCTGTTCAGATCATGAACTATAATAATGTTTGGACCTTGTTGATATGCATAATGTGCTAAGCCTATACTGCATATCATTTAGAGGTTACATGTTTAGGGTGTACATACCGCCTCATGGAGAGGTTTAGCCCACACGGCCAACTGCAACTCATTTTGTACCTTCATTGTTGCAATGTGGTCAGTTAGGGGTGTGTTGCATTCTGATTTCTGATGTTCCTAATTTATTATGCCTTTCAAACCTCTGAACATTATAGTTCAGATTATCATGGTTTTAATTTACTTGTGACTATAAATGCATCCACCTTTTGTGTCAAAAACAATGCCAAATTTAACCCAAAACCTCCTTTCATGGCTATTCCAATCACTTTTGATTGGATCCCCAATTCCATAATAATGTTTGATGCAATTCTCAATGACCATTTTGATCGTTAACACTCTAAACATTGTCATTCCCATGAGTGAATTATGGGCTGCATAACTGCATCAAGGTCGTTATAAAGATTTTTGAGACTAGTATTAGTGTAGTATATACGTTCTCTGTTTTTTTTCAATTTGTATTTTAATTTGCCTATTAATTTTGCATTTTTTTGGCAGTAATTTCACTCTTTCTTTTTATAACATGCAAAATCATTATCACTTTCATCATAAACACTCAATTTTATCATTTATCTGTTTTAATTTAATTTTTGAATTCAATTTTTTTTTTTTTTTTTTTTTTTTTTTTTTTTTTTTTTTTTTTTTATCCTTTTAGCAACAAATGCAAAGTAAGTAGTTGGTAAATCATCCATATCGAGTGTAAAAGTGGTTTCATAAATGCAAGATAAGGTGTAGTTTAAAATGGAGGAAGTATATTTTAATTTGCAAAGCGAAATCCTGCACCCTGAGCAGGAAGCAAGCATATACATATTTACAGGGCGGTAATCAAATTTTCTATAATAAAATTAAATCTTTTTGAAGCATTATAACCAAATACAAATATCATTAAGCATTAAATACCAAATTTACATTGTGGTTCTAAGAAAAATGAAACAAAAATAACTTGTTGATGAGCGCTGTAAGCTTAATTTTCTACCATAAATATGGCGTGTAAACCCAACAGATCCAATGCCTCTTCATGGCTCCAGCAAACAACCAAATTTTAATGACTCGATACCAAACGTCGAGTCAGGGCATGGAGTTACTCAACAACCGTTGTTTTGTTCGAGGCCTTCTGATTATTATCATTCTATACACACAAATGAAGCTCCGAATCAACTTTCAACAACCCAATTTTGGGAATCAAGGAGTAGAATGAGCCAGCAAGATTCAATAAGCAGACATTTCCCACAGTGATCAGTAATCACAACCCAGTATGTAAACATTAATCCGCCTTACATAAAAATATGTAATTTTCATAGATAAAACTTATAAAGAAAGATTCTCTGATGTACATTAGTTGAGTCATTTACAGGAGGCTCAATCAGCAAAGCAGACATACCCAGTGCTGAGCCATCAGTCGGAGAGTACTATGAATCAGCAAGCAGACGAATACCATCCTGAGATGACACTGCCGCCTGTTTGCTGACCTAGAGAACGCAACAGTAAATTCTCAAGTTATATGACAGTTTCATAGTTTACGCCCGTCAGTAATCAGTTGACGAAACTGAAGCTGTAGAATGTTAAGAATCATACAAAACTAACAGCTGAAAGAAAACTAAGCTAAATAAACAACTGATTCAATTTGCCAGAGAAAATAATGAGGTGTGGATTAGAGGCGGTCGATGATGTTGTACTTTCAGAGTTCAGACATTCTTTTTCAGTCCGTAGTATAAAAACCCACCCTTTACATTCAAAAAAAAATACAAATGGGGAATCAGTGTCTACCTAGCACATATACTCAAACGAACACCAAGACAATTAATGAAGAATGGTTGCAAGCTCAAATAAAATGTATTTTCGAGACAAACACAACCAGCCAACTAGACTAACCTAAAGTCTCAAGATAGCTAATGAGAAAACCAGGGCTATCTGAGATCCACTGGAAATGTTGGAAGTATGTCCAACAAGTGCATTCACATACATTAACATGTACTTTCTATCCTCAGATGTACTTCTAAAAATGGGTCATTATCAACTTTAGCGAATCATCCTATTTATCCACCATAAACCTTGCAATTTCAAGAGTAAAAAGCAATCATGCAAAGAGGAGAAAAACAACGCAGATAGGAAACATTCATCTTCAACAACCACAGCATCTAATCACTCAAGAGATAACAAATTGCAAAAATGCACAAGTTATCTTCTGAAAAACCAAATAAAAAAGATAAAACACACTTAATGAATACCAAAATTCACAAACAGCCTACTCTTAACACAAGGGGAGGAAAGCAATAGTCACCTTCACGGCTTCAACACAACTACGATGAGCCTCTACTCCAATTTGATGGCTTGAGGGAACAGTGAGAGCTATACAAGCTGGAAGCAGTGGCAATTGTCAAGTACCACTTGAAGTTACGCGAGAGAAAAGCATGCGAACTGAACTGCTGTGTAGAACTTCCAAATAACATAACACAGCAGCAGGAAACATTGTAATATTACCCAACGTCTCCCAAAACATACTTCAAAAATAGACTCACAAGACACTATTTCTATGAATACTGCAAAACCCTTACTTCCAGTATATAGATTTCAGATAATTTCAAGCAGAATACAAATACATATAAGGCTAATTATGCAACAATGATCACGGGCGAAACTTAGCTAGGGCAGGAGGGGGAGTTCCTCAACACTATTTATCGGTAAAGCTAGTGTTATAATAATAAAGAGGTCACATGTAACACAATGTTTGGATAACAACTTTGGAGAGAAAAGAAAGGAAAGGAAGGAGAGGGGAGGGGAAGGAAGGAAAGAGAAATGGAAGGGAAGTATTTCTTGTTTGTTTAGGAGGGAAGGGAAGCGAAGGAAGGATGAGGCTTTTCCCTCCAAATCTTTCCAACTTTAGAAAGATTGATACCTTTAATAAAAATCATCCATCCAATCCCTCCAATTTCCTTCCCTCTTATTTTGTTATCCAAACAAGGGACTCCTCATCCTTCTAAATCCTACCCCTTCCTTTCACTCAATTTCCTTCAATCCAAACATAAGTGTAAATCTTGCCCCCTAGTTTTTATTATAACCTTTCGCCCCTTCAACTTTTGTCTCAAGTTTCGCGGTGAGTGACAATGATAACAATTGGGACAAAACAATTAAACAAGGTAGGAAACAGAAATAATATAGAGGACAAAGAATGTATACCAGCTAAGTTCTTTCTCTAAATTTAAAAGTAATTTTATAAATGAAACGCATATTAGTGAATTTCAAAAATACAACTTTATCGCTCAATATTAGTAATCAGAAGCTACAGAGGTAACAAAGTGAAATCTTTACTTTGCAGGGCTGAAAGCTACCACAACTAGCACAAAAAAAATCACAATTTTAACAATTTAAGAGCTTTCAATCGAGTCTACCATATCAGAGAGCTTTCTGCTGAACCTGGTCAGGTGCCAATCAAGCTTTCTGCTGTGCTTCTCCGCAAAAACCCATCAGAGCTAATTCGATGCAATGTTGAGCAGCTATTTCAGGATTCCGAATTCCTGAATTCAATAGGAGGACTCAACCCAGAAGGCCCAGCTGGTCGCGGAAGTTGACCAGGACCTAATGGTTGAGGCTGTCCTAAAGGGTTGGAAGGAGGCGGTCCTGAAAGGTGGGGAGGAGACGGTCCTGAAGGGTAGTGAGGAGGTGGTCCTGAAGGATGGTAACGAGGCGGTTCTGAAGGATGGTAAGGAGGTGGTCCTGAAGGGTGGTAACGAGGTTGCTGCCAATGACCCTGCATCCTCTCATCCAAAAGTCTGTCAATCTCCTCTCGACGCCCCTCGCTTTCGAACCTTCCTAATAGAAACTCCCTAAGTGAAGGAGTGACACCAACACCATACCTCATCACCTCACCAACCATATTCAGACTCAAATCCAATGCACCACTACTACACAGACCTTTAATGACAATTTCATAGGTATATGGGTCGGGTTTTGGCTCCTTTTCCCCCATTTTTGTCAAGATTTGTGAGCATTCAATGGCTTTGTTATTCTGAATCAATTCAGTAAACCATCTATTGGCATATGCAGGAATCACTCTCAAATTGGCATTAACCATCAAATTAAACATTTGCAAAGCATCATCAATCCTTTGGTCCTTAAGATAAGCATCAATCAGTGTTCTATATCCAGTGACATCAGGGCTCAACGATTTCGACTTTAGCTCAGTGAAAAACTCCTCTGCCTTCTCAATCATTCCATGCTCAGCAAACCTTATAATAATGTTATTATAACCAGCGACATCCATAGAAAACTGCCTAGATCCCATCTTTGTACCTACCTTTCTGAATGTACTAACAGCTTCTTCATATTTCCCCTCTGCAAAACACTCATTCACCATTATGTTAAAAGTATCTGAATTCACAGCCTGAAAATTCGGGGGAGTATGATTATCGAGCATTGAATCAAACAACTCCCAAGCCTCTTTCTTCTTTCCATACCTAATCAACACCTCAAGAAGCACATTACAAGTAGCAGGTATCATCTTAAACTGACGATCAAGCAACTCCCGATACGATTCCATAGCTTCCTTCCCTCTTCCTTTGTTGAAGAACCATTCCATAAACGTAGCATTAATAACGCCATCATACACAAGACATCTCTCCTTAAGCTCATAAAAAAACTCATTAGCTTTATTAAAATCATCCAAATCCAAAAACCCTTTAATCAAATTATTATAAACAAGAGAATCGGCCCCTAAACCTTTGTTAAGCATTTCCCTAAGAAGATCAACGGCTTCCCCAATCCTCCCAAGATCAATTAACCCTTTAGTTAAATGCCTAAAAGTAACAGCAGAAGGACCAAAAGGAGCCTGAGCTAAAATATGTTTATAAACCTCAAGACCCACATCAACCCTTCCACACTCACAATGAGTAACAATCAAAAAATTGTAAGAAACAATGTTCGGCACAATATTAGACTGATTGAAGAAAAATTGAAAAAGAGATACAGCTTCATCGTACCTTTTTGCGCGGTACATGGAAGCGATAATGGCATTACAAGTGAAGACAGTGGGTCGGGTTTTGGAGAAAACGGATTGACGGGCGAGGATTGAAGCACTATCTAGGTCGTTGGCCCGGATTAGGGATTGGACCCGGTTATGGAGATTGAGGCGCGGGCCAGTGAGTGCGGAAGTGGTGTCGGGGAGACGGGGAGCGTTAGGGTTAGGAGGAGGACGAGGAGAATTATCGCGACGAAGGGCGTGTAGAGGAGGCTCGATGCGGAGACGGCGTTTTCGTCGGCGGCGTTCTGCGGCCGCTTCCTCGGCGGAGGAGAAGGCGTATGTGCGGCGATTGAGGATAGAAAATGATGGGCTAGGGTTTAGGTTAGGATGAAGAGGGGTGGTGGGGGTGGAAAGTGAAGGGATTGTGCGGCGGAGAGAACGAATGAGGAAGCGGTAAGACATGGGTGGTTGATGGGGAGAATTCAGGAATGGGGATCAAAGGATGGATGGAGGATTTAGGTGTGATAAACCCTAAATAAATGGCTAAACCCTAATAAGAGTATCATGAAATGTCTCTCATTCAATTTACGTCATATCCAACTTATTTTAATCAATTTCATATATATAATTTTTTGTATGAGATGGTTTCACAGTGAGACATAGTATATATAGGTTGAGTAATTTTTTATTTTGAGGTCATTTTACCAAAAAAACGATCTTTCATGAGAATAGCTCTTTCATATTAATAAATAGACCATATCACAATTTTTAATCTCATCTACTTTTTAAATCTCTTTAACATCATCAATGTTATGCAAATGCAATATATTTTTTCATCTATTACTAACTTTTCATACTCTCTTTAATATTTATTTATTTTCTCTTTAATGTAATTCTAGTCGGACAAAGATTATATATGCATTTCAATGTACTATTATTTAATAGTGTTAATAAAGTTTAATTGTCGAATTTATGTTTTGATTAAAATTGTGATTGTTAATATCTTAATTTCACAATCAAATTACACGCAAATTTCATCTTGCAAATTCTCTATGGTTCAATCTCAAAAGTTATGAATTTACGGCCTCTTTGGTACATGGTATTAGAGGGCGGTAATGGTAATAAAATTAAGTAAAAAATTTGGTTGTTTGGATGCCTTCAATGGTAATGGATGGTAATAAAATAAGGTAATGAAATTACCAAAAAGAGCCCTTTTTATTATCATCAAACAACCTGGTATTAGGCTGTAATGGTAATGAAGTATTACTGTGGTAATAAAATAAGGTAATGTTGTCCAAAAAAAATAATGAAGAAAAAAAAGGTAATGTATGTAATTATCCACAAAAATATTATTATTAAAAAAAGAATCATTAGATTGAATAATTTAGATACAATAATGCTTTTAGATACAAATATACAATAATGAAACTAAGAGTCATTACCATTTTTTATTACTAACAACCAAATGCAATCAATGGAATATTATCTTCCATTACTATTCTTTAGTCTTGCACACCAAACAAAAGAATCTTCATTACCAATTCTCATATCCATTCCTTCATTATTATTGCCATTACAACATTTTATTCCCATTACTTCATTACCATCAACCAAACAGGCCGTTAGGGTACTTCCTCCCCTTCTCTTGGTTTCCTTTGCAATTTAGGGATATGATACACATGTTTACCAATTTTAAAATTTAAATAACACTGTTGCAAATTCTCTAAATTTGTTCACCAAAACAAATTTATTTCATTCAGTGCTGCAAATTTGACATACTTTCACTATATAGTGAATTTTGAACTTTGGATAACCGACATTCTTTTAGGGCTTTGGCTAATTTAAGGCGTTGGAGATTGG
This sequence comes from Amaranthus tricolor, assembly GCF_026212465.1. NCBI lineage: Eukaryota > Viridiplantae > Streptophyta > Magnoliopsida > Caryophyllales > Amaranthaceae > Amaranthus > Amaranthus tricolor. The sequence goes on from NC_080059.1 coordinate 6,494,005, forward strand.
ATAAAATTTTTCCGATATAGATAAATACTAGAGCACATCAAAAATAAGCTTTTGAAGTGATAAGCTCTGAAAAATATCAAGTTTTTCTTTGTGACTTTGCAAAGTATATACATTAAAGTTTAAGTTTTGATCATTCTATATTATCAAATTTATTCATTTCATCTCAATCTATCATCTCTCACATAGTGTCTAGGAAACATAATTTCTCTCTTTTTATCTCATAAGCTATTTCGGATATGTTAAATAAAAGACTGATTATGACCTAGAGAACGAGCATCAATTTATGAATTTTATCTACACTACTATATATTTCTTCTAATTTTTTTTAGTTGTCCCATTTTCTTAATCCTTATTTTCTTATTCATCTTAATATTTGTGTCCAAACTAAATGGAACAACTAAATTAAATTGGAGGGAGTATTATTTTTCATCATAGTTATTTGTTTTTTTTCTTCTATATATTGAAGTAACCTTTACAAAAAAAATAAGTTTCTTATTCATCTTTCCTATATTTATTTGTCCTATATTCACATACAACCTTCATTTAACAAATGAAAAATTCACAAAAATATAGCAATAGGCAAGGCCTAACTGACTAAATAAAATCTCAAAAAATGAAATCTACTTGATTCAAACATACCTTCAATTGATAGATACAACTCTATATAAAGCTTAAATTAGTCTTCAAATCATCTCCATGTTAAATGTGACTTTCATAATCTCAATAATTAGTATGAACTTGCAACTAAGGATTAAGAGGCGGAATATATATGATATATACCCCATTAATTGTGATAATACTGCACAAGGCAGAGTACCCTCTATTATAATGATTTCTACCCTCCTCATAGGGGTGTCGAAAGTCTTTCTCTGCACATGTTTAAACCACTTCAATCTATTTTTGCGCATTTTTCCAGTAATAAGGGTTACCCCTAGTTTGTCCCTAAACTCTTGGTTCCTTATTCGATCCATCAATGTGTGCCCACACATCCATCTCAGCATACGCAATTCTGTAACTTTCATCTTATGTTCAAAAATCTTCTTTACAGGCCAATATTCGGTCCACTATAGCAGAGCAGGTCTGATTGTCGCCCGGTAGAATTTTTCTTTTAACTTGCTTGGGAATTTCCTATCACATAGCACTGCAGTGGCTGCTCGCCACTTGAGCCAATTCGCATGTATATGATGATTTACATCTCCGTCAATCTCCCTATCCTTTTGAATGATCGATCCCAAATACTTGTACTTGGTCGTACTTTTAACAACTGCTTCATCAATGGACACCTCTTGTTCACCTACCGGTGATGTCCCACTAAAGTCACAGCACAAATACTCGGTCATCGTACGACTAATGCGCAATCCTTTATCTTCTAAAGCTTCCCTCCACTCATCCAATTTATTACTAACCTCCTCTCTAGTTTCTACTACCAGCACTATGTCGTCAGCGAATAGCATGCACCACAGTACCGTCTCCCAAATAGATTTAGAAATCTCTTCCATAATGACAGTAAAAATGAAAGGGCTTAGAGTCGATCCCTGATATAATCCAACTTTAACCGAAAAAGGCTCTATTATCCCCATTGGTGTTTGAATGTTAGTCGAAACTTTGTCATACATATCCCGTATAGCCTCAATGTACACAAAAGAAATACCTCTAGCCTTGAGGCTATCCCAAATGACACGTTGTGGTATGCTATCATACGCTTTCTCCAAGTCGATGAACACCATATGCAGATCCTTCTTTCGTTCCCTATATTTCTCCATCAGTCTCCTCAAAACATGAATTGCCTCAATGGTTGACCTTCCTAGCATAAAATCGAATTGGTTCTCTCTAATCACTGGTTCCTGTCTAATTCTCCTCTCTATTTAATCTTTCCCACAATTTCATTGTGTGGCTTAAAAATTTGATACTTCTATAGTTCCTGCATACTTGCGCATCGCTTTTGATTTTAAACAGAGGTACTAGTGTGCTATTCCTCCATTCTTCTGGCATTTTATGTGTCCTCAAAATAATATTAAAGAGGTTAGTCAGCCAACGAATGCCCTCTTCTCCTACCCCCTCCACACCTCCATCGGGATGTTATCTGGCCCGACTGCCTTTGTTCACCCCATCTTTTTGAGAGCTTCTCCTACTTCTTCTGTGGTAATATCACTCGTTGACCCATATTCCAGTGGTCTTTGGGCGTCAGAAATTTGATTATCCGCCTCCTTTGGCTCCCTAGACTCATTGAGTAGCTGAGAGATATACTAAAGCCATCTGGTTTTGATGTCCTCTTGTCTCCAGAGAACTCATCCTCCCTCATCCTTGACGTATTTCACTGCCTCTAAGTCTTTCCACTGCCTGGACCTAGTCATTGCCAACTTAAAAATCTGCTTTTCCCCTTCTTTGGTATCAAGCTTCCGATACAAGTCCTTATAACCACGGTTTTTTTTGCCTCCGTTACCACTTTCTTTGCCGCCCGCTTTGCTTCTTTATAGCTCACTTTCTTTTATATCCTATCCTCCTCTTCCGTGCATGTCATGAGTTCCTTAAATCTCTTGCTTTTATCCTTTATCTTCTTTTCCACCACATCGTTCCACCACCACGACTCTTTGAATACTTTTGGTTTACCCGATGACACCCCAAGGTCTCTTTTGCCACTTTTCTAATGGTTTTTGCCATTGAAACAGTCCAGACCAGCATAAACAGTATAATAATACTGTTTGCAAATCATAGCGAAAGATTTATAGAAGTCTGGGTTGAATCCGACCTGTGGCTCGATATCCGCAACAAACCAATATCAGAGTGTTTAAAACTTTTTACATAATTAAGTACATACTATTTACAAAAACATTATGAAATTATTACAATTTAATTTTCAAATATCTAATTTACAAAATGTATTTCAAAAAGAAGTCTTCGCCTCGCAAGTAACACATAATACATGTAGGCATCGTCTCCAAAGCTAAGCTAACCTGAAAATGGATCTATCTTCCGTAAGGGATAGGCCCCATCAAAGACTGTCAACAATTGAATTGTTGAGTAATCCAACAAACTATTACATTTATATACAAGTCATTAACAAACATGTCCAACTTAATCTTTTGCTCATTTGGTATCTCCTTATAAAAGATTAATTTACCAAAACCTAAACTCTTTTAAAAGACCATTGGGTATCGACATAAATACGACTAAGAACCTTTGGTTCATAGTGAATCAAAACATGGCTATAACTTTATAAGTTTATAGCGAAAATCAAAATACGACTATTACTTTACAAGTCAATAACGAAACAATACGACAAATGAAACATATGATTTCATTTGCGAAACAAACAAAACTTTATATACCAAACGTATTTATTCAAATCTCATATTAAAACAATGATATAACAACACTTAAAAACGTGGGAATATATGGATTGTCAGGAAGTAGGCTTGACCTAAATCCTGAGAACACGGGTGATCGTCATCACCGAAAATACGGTTCTTGCAAGAACAAAACGGGATCGAAGGCTCGAGACCGATCCGAATAACCATTACCTATTATCAAGCTATAGGATTTCACAATAATTTGGATATAAATATCCGTTGCCAATTCTCAAAAACGGACATTTTTCAATGTCGAATGTTTTATTATAAAACAAAACAAGAATTCAATTGATTTGCTTTGAAATCAACAATCATTACTTAAAATATAAATCAATTCATCATCAACCATCAACATATAAGAACTTGAGTTACTATCAATGGAGTTTAACAATATCCAACTTATATCCTATGCAAATAATATCAACTAATCAAATATCCAATTGATACTTATGTTCCCGAATTTGATACTTGAACCAACACCCATAATAATCAATTAAGAACCATAACTCAACAATACCAATCAATAAAGAAAGAATAATAACCCTAAATTGATCCCAAATACCCAATAAATAACCTTAAACATTTGATTAAAAGAATACCCAATTTATTTCATAGCTTCTAATCCCACTTTATAAAACCCGTATTAGTATCATTTTAGGACACCTGTTAGTATTTTGGTCATAACTTTTTCATACGAACTCATATAGAGGTGATTCAAGTGGATACGTGGCCATGACTCAGAGCTCTACAATTCTTGTAAAGATTAAAACCTAGAAAAAATCAGAACGGCCCCGAAAATGGAAAAACAGAAACCTTATTATCGATTTCCATGACAGCCTGTTAGTATTTTGGACATAACTCCCTCATACGAACTCATTTTGGGGCGATTCAAGTGCCCACATGATCGAGACTCGGAGCTCAACAAATTTTATGAGACACCAGAACTCAAAAACAATTATAACTAACCTGAAAATGGCCAACACAGAACGCTCAGTTTCTGAACAGAATTTTCAATATCCAAAATACTAAATTTTATACTAGAACCAAATAACAAACAACCAATACTAATCAACACTAAAAACAACCCAATTACTAATTGAATTCATATATTCATCTTAAATTTAAGTTGATACTTAAATTTGAATCAAAGACCCAAATTGAATCCACAAATACTAAACTACTTTAAAACTTTCAATTTATACATAAATGAAATAGTTTGTGGGTTACCTCAATCACCATTGAAGAACACACTTGTAAGCTTCAAAAGACATGGGTGAACTAGCTAACTTCAACACAATTTTTAATCACCATTGAAGAACCTTCCAACTTTCAATCTTGAACTTTAATTTGAGTCACAAATCTCCAATTTGATCTTGATAGATGAATCCTAGTTCTCGTTTCTTCAATTAACCAAATTTTACACTTGAATTGATATAAACCCTAACCTTAGTGATGATTGGAACTTGATGATACTTAATCAATTTGCTTCTAATAACTTAGGTCTTTTGATAATCAAAGCAATAAAAAGTTGAATTCTGAATTTTGGTGTGTTTTGGAGTAGAAATCGTGATTCCATAAGATGGTGATATCGCTATGAAGTAGGAGTAATTTTAGTTCTCTACAAGAGGAAGTGAAGGATGATGATTCCTGATGATGAGTATTGAGGTTTATGAAGAGGTGGGTTAGTAAATAGATTGACACATCCTCTAAATGACTCATACATCATTTCAACTATTTTCAATTACGTTCAGTTTTCTTTGTATTACTTACTTCGATCCCAAATTAAATACGACTGATATCCTTAAGTAATAAAATATTATTCTGAGTCCCAATAAAATAACATAGTTAAAATTTAATACCAAATTAACTTAATAATTACTATTAATTAAGCGGCTAATTTAAGGGCTATTTCAGCCATGTTCACCCACATTTCATTCGCATCCTCGGACTGACTTGGGAAGCCCAATAAACTTATCTTGCTTGACAGGGTTGTGACCATATCCCCTTTGAGTCTCCCCCACATGATGTTTCCTCTGGACTCGACCTTCTTCTCTATGATTTTCTTCCTCATCCTGAAAACCAGTACTAAAAGCCTGTGTTGGGTGGGCATCTTTGTACCCAACACCACCTTATAATCCAAGCATGAGGCCCGATTTCCCTTGCGCACTAAGAAATAGTCAACTTGGGTTGCATGCACACCGCTCTATATGTGATTAAATGCTCATCTTTCTTTCTAAAGATCGAGTTTGCTATAACCAATTCTTTGCTAGCGCAAACTCCAGAAAATTCTCCCCACTCTCATTCCTTGCCCCCAAACCAAACCCTCCACGCACCGAGTTATAGTTGCCTGCATCTCTGCCTATATGTCCGTTAAAGTCTTCTTCTAAGAAAACTTTCTCATCTTTCGGGATAGTTCTCATGAGGTCTCCTAGGTTATCCCAGAACTCGCACTTCACCTGTTCATCGAGCCCAACTTGGGGCCCGTACGCACTGACAATGGATATAATCTCTTCCCCCCACTACTATCCTAACTAGCATAATCTTGTCATTACACCTCCTTACTTCAACCAATTGCTTTAGGATATCATTAGACACTAGGATGCCAATCCAGTTACGTCTGCCGTCCAAACCTGCATACCACAACTTATATCCCTTTATACCCTTTTCCTTTTGCCATTTCCACCTAGTAAATCTTGTGCTCATTGGCCAACTCCAACGACTTGGCTTCTAGGGTACCTATGTTCTAAGTCTCTACTTTTAGTTCTAGATCCTACTTAAGTTGCCTCCCTAACCCCCTCTCCTTGGACTAAGGTAAAATGTTACAATCAGATCACTAACAGAGATCAACACAAAATAAATAATAGATAGAATAAATAAATAAGTACATAGAAAATTAATTAAATGAAAGAAAGATAGAACACTACTGAGTATGAAAACAATCCTTTCAAAGAGTATGAGAACACTCCAACATATGATAACAGCAAGTGCATATACAAAATACAATAAAAAAAACAGATCTTCCAAACCCAAAATACCAAACAAGATTAAAAAGTAAGCAGCTAAATAAAACAAACACTAAATAGATAGAGTATAAGAATAAGAAGATGAAGGTTAAGGAGGGGTATCACCTGCACCTCGATTGGGTGATTACTGGTGTACTAACGCCGACGGTGCTTTCACCTTTACAACGCTTTGGACCACCTATGGTGTCTGAGTTGTAAGAAGTATAGCAGCGTCCACACATGCTACGATCACCGTCCGACGACTTGTTGTTGGTCGACGACCTATTAAAACCTTCGGTGGTGCTGCGGCGAGGTATCGGTGTCGTCGGTGGAAGATAAATTGTCGAGTCACAGAGGAAATGGCGGTGAAATCGAAAATATAGAAGAAAAAACGATGAGAATGGCAGAGATTTGAATGAAGTACATAAACAATGGCGATTAACTGTTAAACGAATGGGAAAATGGAGATGAAAAATAACGATTAACTGTTAATTTATCAACCCTAAATATAAATTACAGGAAAATTGAAGAAACCCAGATTAGCAAAATCAATAAACTTAAATGGGTTTCCAGAAAAACTCCCAATAAAGTGTCAACGCAATAAGTATAACGAAGCATTAAGATCCTATACACAAGAACAAATTTTTCCCAGAAAAAAAGTAACTTAAAGGAGAATATTTGCAGATCCAAGAAGAAATGTTTGGGGTTTGGTTGATTAAAACACAAACAGAGAAAATAAAAAGAAAAATAAACCCTAAAATTTCAAAAATTTCACTATGTAATAATATATTTCAGACATTGTTCTTAAATGAAATAACTTATATGAGATAATAAATGCTGACAAGGCATAGGAAATAAAGTTGAGTCAATGAAATGTCCATCAAATCAAATATGGTCAAATTTTCAGCTCTGATAAAAAATTGAGAGATATAATTGAGAATTAAGACTAGAAATGGCCACAAGCTAGGTGTTAATTCATAAATATATTTGTTAATCACTTAACTCGTTTATTATTAAGGCGAAACTAGAAAAAAATTAAGTGATGTCAATAATTTTGAAAAAATAAAATGAGTGTTCTAAAAAAATTACTCCGTCTTTCCTTTTTGTTTTTTCTACTTTAAGTTTTTCCATTTCGAAAAAGTTAAAATTAAAATTATTTTTAACAAATTATCCAAAAAATAAATCAACCTCCAATATTAATATTATATCTAAAATAAGCTTTTGAAGTGATAAATTTTGAAAAATATCAAATTTTTCTTTGTGACTTTGCAAAATACATACATTAAAGTTTAAGTTTTGATCATTCTTTATTATCAAATTTATTCATTTCATCCATCATCTCTCACATAGTGTCTAGGAAACATAATTTCTCTCTTTTTATGTCATAAGCTATTTCGGATATGCTCTAGGTACCGTATGGAAGAAATAAGGTTCACTAAAAGACTTATTATGACCTAGAGAAGAGCATCAATTTATGAATTTTATTTATACTACTTTATATTTCTTCTAATTCTTTTTAGTTGTCTCATTTTCTTATAGAGATAATTCACCTTTATTGTCCCATTTCTATTTTAGGACCTATATTTATAGGTGGTGTCCTTATTTTCTTAATATTAAAAATATCCAATATTACACGTGGGTTTACTATTTTTGGTGGTCCCCTCCAATTCTTAATATTAAAAACACCTAATATTGCACATGAGTCTATTATTTTAGGTGATCCCTTATTTTCTTAATATTTGTGCCCAAACTAAATGGGACAACTAAATTAAATTAGAGGGAGTATTATTTTTCATCATAGTTATTTGTTTATATATATATATATATATATATATATATATATATATATATATATATATATATATATATATATATATATATGTATATATATATATATATACACACACACACACATACATACATATATGGTCGAGTTCAAGTGCGAACTTGGCATAACTTGAACCGTGCGAACCTATTACTTTCTGGCAAAAAATGTTACTATTTGTTTTTTATGGAATTTTTATGGTCGAAAAGTAACACGTTTTGATGAAAAAGTAACACTTTTAAAAAGTGTTACTTTTTGGCAAAAATTAAAGCAATTTTGTGGATGAAGATGGATGAAGATGAAGGAAGAAGAAGACAAGGACAAAAAAAAAATTTTCCAAGATAATTTAAATCCAAATGTTTTTGCAAAAATTTGTGTCTAACTTGTAGAATATCCCTTAAATTACTAACAAGACACTTTCTAAAACCAGCATCTTCGCCTATAAATTAATGTTTTATTTGAACTTAGGAAATAAAAGCTTCATTCAACAAAAAACTAAAATAAGCAAAACTTTATTATAACATAAATATGCAAGACTAATTAAAACAAAAACAGCATTATTTTTCTACAAAATTTCATCATCTCATCCATTGAATAGGCATCACCCACGTCGGATTTAAGAGATTGGATGTACAACAATAATAAAAAATGTGATTTTAAAAAATCTATAACGAAATTCCATTATCCCAATTCAGTTATATATCGCCCTTGTAGTAATTAAAGGATTAGATTTACGACAATAACAAACAATGTGGTCTATATAAAGAATTTCTATAACAAACTTTTAGAATCCCAATGCCACTTATAAATAAATCTCATTTCGTAGGATTTGAAGGATCAGATGTGGTTTAACTTAAATAGATTTTCCCACAAAAGCTCTCTGATAAGATTCTCCATCTCCATTAGATTCTCCATCTCCATTTTTGATTCTTTTTTTGTAGTCTCATCACTTGCTCACTAACTTTCTTTTCACATTGTTGAAGATATGTTTCTTTTTCAACTCTCCTATTCAAACTGGTCAACTCTAATCGTAGTTTGTAATTTGATATTATTTTTTGAGAATAAACCAGGGAAGAAGGCCAAACAACAAAGGTTTGGTCATTAGAATTATAAATGATGGCACAAACATCAACATTACGCAAGATTAATATTCTCGTGTCTTTTTCAAATGACCTTTTACTCTTTTTCTATATGTTGTTCTTGTAGCACGATTTCCATGTATGCTAGCTTTATTTTCTTTCTTGCCATTGGGATTTTTTCGGTATATGAAAGGCTGAGGAAAAAGGGCCAGGGAAAAAGGCAACGAGAATCGAATCGAATGATTTGAGGGAGAGGGATTAATAGGTTGGGAAAATAGGTATAGAATGTGTAGATTAGGGTATGAAGGGGTATTAATTTATAGTGCTATAATATATGAAAATATTTAGAAGTTTATTTGATAAATATTAAAAAATATCATATTATTTAATATAATTATATGAATCGAATGGGTAATAAGTCAACAACTAATATTTAGTGGGATTATGATAAGTGTTGTCTCTCATTCATTTCATGTAGTTTCTCCATATTCAACTTACCAGTTGTTTTTAACTTTTCATTTTGTTTTCTTTTAAGGATAGATAAGATAAACCAATGATTCTTGTAAATTAGAATTACTGGAAAATAAGTAATTATTAAATTAAGACGTATATAGAATGATATGTCTTAAGACTTTTCAATTTTTTGTATTTTACTATTTCTTTTATATGATTTAAAGATGATATTAGGATTTGTGTACAAAGTGAGTAGATAATTAGAAATAGTGAATGAAATTTTTTATTTATCGTCAACACATGGTGTATATTTATCTACGGGGTTAACACAAAAAAGCTAGTTAAATAATTTTTACACTACTCTAAATACCACACAGTGAAAAAAAAAATGATCCGTGATTAAATTTTATATCTAAAACTATTTAAAACAATCATCTAATTGGGTTTAAACTACATAATTGAACGATGATTAAAGCTCTAGGTAGAGGATATCTATAATTTAAAGGTCAAGGATATCTATGATTGAACGATGATTACTACTTAATATTTATAATTTATGGATCAAATATATAATAAAAAGTAATCTTTATTAATTTTAAGCTCTCGCTATATTAATTAAATTAATAAGAGTTTAACTTAAGTTTGACTTGAATCTAAGTTAACATACCTTACGCAATATCAGAAAGGTTAAGAAATAATATTTAATTCAAAACTAATTAATATTGTTTCAATTATAGAACCATATGTCATAGACATTTTTACAATAAATTTAGGCCATAATATAATTGGGATCAATCCTTATACCCTAGAAGCTAATTACTCACTAATCTGACATAAAAACTTCTAATAAAAACCTAAACATGCTTCTAGACATTAGTTATAATAAAAGCAATGAAAATACATAGCAAATAATGATAATATAAAATGAAGAGGAACAATTGAATATAAAAATGCAAACTTTATTGATATCTTATCTTTAATAACAATGAAAGTATTTGAAATAATTGACTAGAAACGAAAAGCGTGGAAAAGAAAAATTTACAAGAATAGTGAGTATTAATAATGATTTTTTTAGAGCCTTTTATATTAGAGCTAATTTAGGGAGAAGAAACATAAAACTAACCTAATTTTAACCTAAAAGTTAATAAAATAAAAATAATTACTAAACTAAGAAAAGTCGATCAAAATGACTATTTCAGCACCCCACGCCGAGTAGGCAGTCACTAAAGGGCCACCAAACTCAACTCGTCTTAAACCACGTGCATAGAGATGATTTGCTAGAACCAACACCAATTTGGCATTTCTTTTTTCTTCGATGAAGTCAAGTAAGCTTTTGTTTTAATCGATTTATATATAATTTGCTTTAAATTGAAATTGATACCTGCCAAAATTAAATTTTTATACTTTAATTTTTGAAATTTGAAGCATTTTTATTTTTTGATCGTTGACTTTATTGTTTTTATATCTATATATATCTACAAAGTAAAATCAATTCTCACCATGCAACGAAAAACCCGTAAAAATTTAAAGTTTAAACACGAGTCAACGACAGGAAGCATAAATGAGATGGGCGGCGGATTGGTGTTGGCACCCGCCGTAAATATTGACACAGCAAGCGACATTCTTCGCCTAATTCTCAGCCACGCTCGCTCATGCAGATTTTATACGCTATGGTTTTTCAAATCATCATCATCACAATTCACATATGATTGATTAGGATTTTTAGGATTTTTGATTTTGATTGTTCTATTAATTACTACTCCTTCCGTTCCTTTTCAAATATTATATTTGCTTTTTACATATTTATTAATTTACTAATTTAATTTTTAATATCTCTAATTGGAGATAATTAAAAATTATAAAAAATAAATATTAATATATCTTAGGTTGAGATGAATCAAACAAGATCACATATGACTATATTTTAATTTATAGATTAAGAATAAACTATAAATTAAGAGTGATTGATAAATAGTATTCAACAAGCAAATGAGATATTTGAAAAAAAACGAAGGGAATACACGATATGCTGAGGAGAGAAAAGAGGTTATGCCTATACCAAAAACGCAAAATCTTATTGCGAAAAGTGATCGTTTTTTCAACTGAGATAAGATTTGTATCTCTCGATTTTGATTTTTGGCTTTAATTGGCTCGTTCTGATTCCGATATGAATTCTGATCAATATATACAAAAACCTTAAAACAAAAAGGGAAGCAAAGAAATAATTATGTAATTTGTTCTCATAAGTTTGTAGCTCTAACTTTGCCGCCGATTTCAACGACTTATTTCATTCTTCCCACATCTCTACGTACCCTTCACGTTTAAGAGACGGTTTTAATTAGTCTCGGTATCATCAAGTTTTAGACACTTTTTATAACCCAATAAATTTGGAGGGTTTATCATTTTGGATAATTATAATCCCATTTTTTAGATTTGTTCTAAATTTTAGATAATCTAGTTTTTAAAAATGAATAATAACATTAAAGCCTTAATCTCTAAATATTAGGATTTGAGTGCATGAAGCTCTGAACTAATAGGCATTTTTTATGATTGTTTAAATAAATTATTCTTCTCAATTCATCTCAGTCGTCTACAATCTCAACTTATATAAATTTAAAATTTTCATATTCTTTTTTCCAAGTCAGGTTCGATCTTTCTCATCCTATTTTGATTGTCATTGGGTTGCAAGTTTCTATCTTACTTATGAGTTTGTACGTCAATATTATGTTGTTTGAGATCTCTTGAGATGATAGATGGGTATAATTATACAAGTTTCGTAGCACATTCGTCCTAGTCGAGGCAGTTATGGATATGAATTTCGTAGATAGTGGGGATGTGTATGAAAAGTCTTACCCGTTATGAGTAGTGTATAGGTGGTGGTTTGAAGTCTTACCCACCCCATATCCACCCGCCTGGCCCAAAATCCAGTTGCTCTACCCCATACCCACTCGATCCATATCTACAGTGAAGTACAAAATATCAATTTTGCATATATTCGATCATTAAAAACTATTTGCAAAATTAAGGATATTAATTTTATCTTATTATTATATAAAGTTTAAATAATTAATAAAACAATTAAATTCAATAAAATTGTGATTATATGAAGCGTACATATATAATGCGGACCAAGTGTTAAGATTAATAATTTTTATTAAAAACTATCGATTGTCACATGCAAAAAAAATCAGATTGATAATGAAGTAATTAAAAATTAACCCAACTTAAAAAAAATTAATTATCCTCTATATTTCAGTTGGTGTTTATATTTCATGTTTAATTATTTTTGTCATCATGTTTTCAATCCATTCACAATAATTTCTTCTAATTATGAAAATGCACAAAGTTGATAACCTTAAAGAAAAAGTTGGAGATTTGAGGTAATAAAGGGCCCACAAGGCTAAAATCAAAGTATATAATTATAATTACAAATTTATAAGCTAAATTTGAAGAGTTCTAAAAGAGTTTGTTTATCACATTGGTACATAATTAAGATACAACAATTTACTTTTCTTGATTTACTTGTTAATCTCATAAAGACACCAAGTGACATCTTACATAGTATTTGCCACTTTTGGTAGGCAAAAAGTAAACAAAGCATGCCATTTCTTTAGTTTGCTTCAATAATTTTAATTAATATTTGATTGAATATGTCCCAATTAAGTTCACCTCTTTAGACATATAGTACTTGTTCATTCTTCTTAGATGCCTTTTTACTTATATTTTTGCTCGTGCATAGCAATAAAAAACGTTACTTGTGGACCTTCTTGTCGTCTTGGCCTAACCTTGCTCTATTTTTTTTGCTTTTTGTTCTATATTTTGCAAACGGAAATGGACATGAATTGGATTTAGGTAGGACACTCAAATTATGAATGACTTGCCATTGCAGTTTTTCTTTGTCTCATGATTGTATGCTCGAGCATTATTGTTAATTCGTTCTCGATCTCACTTATATACAAACATGGCACACACAATAGAGTACGACGTGCTCTTCTTCCCTCATCGGTAGTCCAAGTCTGGTAGAGACAGGTTAAACGAGCTATTGATTCAGCCCAATCTACTATTTATTTTGTCTAACTTGACCAGTCAGTTAAAAAATTAACCCGACTTGTTTTGGCCAATTCCATTAAACACCTCAATATTTCTCTCTTCAATATTTTGTCCCCCTATCATTAAACTATAACGACAAAGAAAATTTTTGGGACACTATTAAGCAATAACATTGATTCATTGTTCACATGTTTTTCCAAACATTTTCAAACTTCATCAACATTTTCTAATATTAAAAAAAATAATTTAGGAATTGTTTAATTTTGACGATTTAAATTTATCTGCATAAATATCAACCTTGTTTATTTTTAACTAAATATCAACCTTGTTGATAGTTTATATAAGCTTTTTGTAAATAGTATTATAAGCTTTTGAAACCCTAATTTGATCTCATTTTGTAGTATTTTGGAGATATTAAAAATGTTTAATACAAAATAAAGGTGTATTCTTTATAATAAAATCAATTTAAACTTTAAGAAATACCATTTGCTCTATAATTTATGCAACAATGCTATATAACAACGAACCACTTAATATATAGATGTTACACTCTTTTTGTCCAAATTTAATAGTATATCTGGCTCAAATTCCTTGTTATATTTTTCACTTTCTTTTTTATTTTTTTTTTATTTTTATCAATATTTGTTAATTATATGGATTTTATATGAATCTACTTATTATTTTGTACTTTTATCAAATAAGGAATTAACCCATTTGTATGCATAAAAACTCATACAAAATGAAAGTGAATTAAACATAATATTAGGATCGGAATGTAAGAATTAATTAACTTAATTACGTACCAAGCTATGATTTCTATCTTCAAAAATAATATAAGAGATACAATAGAAAACAAAAGCAACAAAAGGATAATAAATACTCCTAACATATATAATTAACTTAAAAAACAAGCTTTCATGGGTGACCTTCATATTATATTTAGTATAGCTAGGGTTGATCAGCTGCTCTTGTTTCGATAAAATTGACCACATTCTCCTAGTCCTCTCTTTTTTAGGGGTACGGGATATGGATGTCCGTTACCTTCTCTTTCCAGAACCCTATTTTTAAGCGGGATATTGAGTTGATCATAATGATGATCAACTGCTCTTGGGTACGTAAAATGAAGAACTTGGAAAAAACATTTGTAGGTGTTGTTCTTCAGAAGAACCAAAACTATGATCGTCACTACCATAAGAAGAAGATTGAGATAAATTATTGTTATTATTAGCTTCATAATTTTGATTATTATTATTATTATTATTATTATTATTATTATTATTATTATTATTATTATATAAGTAGTTTGGATTATGTTGTGAATAAGATAGGGTTTGCGCATCATAATTAGGGAACATAAAATTGTAATTAAGAGGAGTTTGATTATTATTATTAGGCAATTGGGGTGGTATTAGAATTTGATGTTGTTGTGGTTGTATCATGTAAACACTAGAGTCATTTAAGTTGGGTTGAACGAGTCTTTCAGGAAAATTTAATTTGGCTTTGTTTCCTTTAAATTTAAGGGCAGCTTCATCATAAGCAAGAGCAGCAGCTTCAGCTGTTTCAAAAGTTCCAAGCCAAACTCGAGCTGCTTTTTTAGGATCACGTATTTCAGCTGCCCATTTTCCCCATGGCCTTTGTCTTACTCCTCTATAGTGTCTTTTTCTTACATCACCTACAGACACATTCATATAAATTAAAGATACGTGTGACTCGATGACCTGATATGCACTAGACTTTGAAATCAAACTCGATTTTGACCCGACTCTAAAATGAATTCAAAACGATTGTTTTGATATTTAATAAAATAGCTTGTAATAAGGAAATTGCACCAATGCAAATTAGAGTTTAAATTCTAAACATTTTACATTTGAATAACATGATCTTAGAGTTTAGACCGATTTTTTTAGTTTCTTACACTAATTAATAAAAGGAAAAATTGTGGAAATTAATCCGAACTTTTACTCATCCACTGCGAATAATATCACATTTGAATTATTATCTAATAATCATTCAACATTTGCTATGTATTTACTCCCATTATATATACCTAATGATCTTAATTAGTAGGTGGAATTATTCAGAGCTGTTGAGTAAAAGGTTGAATTATACTGCATCGAAAGGATTCATCATTCATATGCCAAATTGTCAACCAAGCCATGCATATATAATGCAAGAAGCAGGAATCGGGACATTCATCAAGCAAAGGAGCCATGCATGCATGTTAAGCTAATTAATATAATGACGAACAACCTTTAAAAAGTATTATATTTTAGTTTTGCATCTTCCTTACTCCGATCCTTCCCTACGTGATGTGTATATTATATAAGAAGCGTTAGTGTTTAAAAGACCTATTTTACTATATAACATATTTTGGGTTTAATTTAACTAATCAACATGACAAAATAATATGGTATTAAAATTTACTTAAATAGATGATTGAAACTTCAAAATATATTATATACTGTAGCAAAATAAAATATATACAATTATACGACTTTTAGATTTTTTTTCGTGATATATATAAATTGAATAATACACCCATTCAAGATGATTTAAAAAGTATAACATATTCTTATGCACAACAAGTCCTACACATCATATCATTCTCACTAAACACATCATCTCTTTAAATTCCAATTATATGATCTCACTTGTTATTGAATGATGATTTGTAAGGTAGTGTGAAACATTTGACTAGCTGAATTATTCTGAATAAAGCCTTAAGAAGAGCAAATTGGGTATGACACGCATCTTTATATAATGTGAATCAATCACATAAAATTCTTGTATAGACTTGGTTCATATTATTTTAGTTTGCACCAAACTAATAACAATAACAAGTATTTCCCCATAATTATACTTAATTGTACTTGTCAAGTAAAAATACTTACTATTTTACTACTTTTTAAGGTTGATGCACACTGTAATACATACTTAGGTACCATATCCTTAACAACATAAGGTAATTAACACTAAACATCATAGTATTTAACTTGCCATAAAACATTATTATAAAGTAGCTAGAATAGTACTGTTATACATATCAAGCACATGATAAACAAGTCCAAAGCACTCATTATTTTATAATATTTATTTTGGGTCTTAAACATTAGCTTAAACTGACTTTGTTTCGTGATATAGTATCCAAATTCAAATCTCATTTCTTGATAGAGTACACATAATATAGTCACTCCAATGAAAACTTGAGGTAATACTCAATTAATTTAAAAAATATGATATAATATATATAATAATTAGTAATGGTCAAAAATTAAGTAATCAAGAAAAATAGAAGTTTTACCTTGTGGAACTTCAAGACGTTGAAAGGCTATAGTTTGAGGTTGGTTCGCATGAAGTACATGAGTGGGGTTAGGTGATGGATTGTCAAGATGTGCACTTGTATTACTAGGGCTTGAATTCCCTATAACTTGAGCAAGGGCATGAACCATGACCGACATATCATGTTGAGATCGAGCCGAGTACACCGGAAAGTTAACTAAACTACCATCATCTACACCATGAACACCATCACCTTGGCTATAATCATATTCATTGGATGCCATAAAAGGCCTCTTTCCTTGCCTTGGATCCACCATTAAATTAATTAACTTGTGGTTTAAGGTATCTTGAATGAATTAATTGGTATGAGCTAGCTATTTGGGAGTGAAAAATGATTGAATATGAAGATGATTTAGTATATAAGAAAGTAAGTTTCTAGGGTTTTTTGTGTTTTCAAGATTGGTTTTGGTGTGAATAGTGAAAAAATTGGCCCTAGACAATGAGTTGTCTAAAAGGCACAATAGACAATGAGCTTTAAGACTTTTGTTGCTCTCTAATTTTTAGATAGCTTTGCATATTTTGGAGTCCTTTTATAATGTCATCAAATTCCTTTTTTTTTCATTTTCTTTTAACTTTACTCTAACTCCACTTCTCCCCTTTTCACTTAAAAATTATTCTTAGTGTTTAACTATTTTTATATTGTAGTCATCTTTTAAGTTCATTACAATAATTATCCAAAAATAAATTTCAAATTAGTTATTTTTGTGAGAGAATATTTTTTGGTGAAATAATATTACAATAAAAAGTTTATATTCTCATAACATGTACTAGTTAGACTATTTCACTAGACTAGCTCATATATAGGGCTAGTTTCACCATGAAACTGTCATATATAACAATTTATGTTTTAAAACTTGTAATAATATATACGCCCTTTATTTCATAGCAAATTTCACGAAAATTTATTGGTGGATGATAAATAAAGTTGGAGTTTCTTGTGGAAATTAAATAAAAATTAATGATGATAAACATTTACTTTTTTATATTTATGAGTAGTATTACAATGAAGTGAAGTATGTTATATTTAATTTTTAAATTTACATTAACTATTCCAAACGAATGAAATTTGAAACCGTGAAAGATTAATGATGATAAACATTTACTATTATATGTGAGGGATTGGATAATAATGTTGCACCATGTATAAACCCAAAGATTAGCTAAGCCAATGAATGCAAGAATCCAACAAAGTGACTGAATGCAAGGATTTAATACTGGATCCTTAATGCATATTGCACAAATGGCTATGGATATTTCTAAATGAAACTGATCTTTGGATAAAAACTCTATTGGCTTCATTCACCAATTAAGCCCTTATTTCCACGCTCTCAATCATGCCTTTACTCACTTTGATCTTTACTGGATATTGCTATGATCTCTTTTTGCTTTACTCACAAAGGAAGAATCACAGGTTAGGAAAAGCAACCTGTAATTTCCTTTTAAAAGATTAGAAACTAGGGACGAGGGATGTTCTCTTTCAAGGGAAATTACATGTGTTCTTCTTATCCTATGTTATTTCGTTGTAAGTGAAGCAAAGAGAGATCATAGCAAGATCCCGTGAAGATTATAAGGTTTGAAGCCTTGATTAAGAGCGTGGGGATAAGAGCTTCTGGTTGAGTAAAATCAAGTGAGTTTTTATCTAAGATTAGGTGTTTCTAATTAGATCCATATAGTGTTTGTGGGGCCTACTTCCAGTGAAGTGAGATGAGGGATTTGAATTTGAAAAGAAGTTTTTAAACATAATTCAAAATTAAAGATACGACTACAAAAAGACTTGTAAATGTTTGATATTTTAACACTTAGCTTTAATTTTTAGTTACATATAATCTTTAATTACACTCAAGTTACAACACTTTAATTTACGATGTAAGAGTATTTTTACTACATAACGTATAATGAGTAGGACAGATGAGTGTACTAGTAAACCATAGTATAAAGTGTAATAACAAAGCTGAGTTTGGCAAGTGTGAACAATGAGTAAAATTCGCCAATATATAATTAGAGATACAAACTAATGAATAATGAATGATAATAATAGTAAAGCAGTAACGAGTTCAGTCCACCAATATAATATATACTGTTTCAGCTTATAACTTTAAGTTGAGAGCATGCTAATTGCTATGCCACTGCATGTCCATGATAAAACGTGTGGACCTTTTTCATTCCTTTCTCACTTGTTTCAATCCCTCCATTTCTTAACATATTATTATTGTTACATATCTTGTTAATAATTATGAAGCCTCTTTGAAAGTAGTTGTTATTATTACAAACAATGCAAGAGAATAAATTATAAATTATTTTCTTTGTTTTTTGAATTTGCAACTTAAAATTTTAAAAATTTTCATATGTTTGAAATTTCAGGTGTAAATTCAAAGGAAAAGAGAAAGCACAAGTCATATCTATATTTTTATTGTATGTATGGTCAATCGGTAACAGGTAATAGACTCCTCTTTAACATGCACTTAAGTTGCTTGAAAATCTGATAACGGAATACTTTTGTTTTGTGATATTCCCTCACAAAGGGTACTTAGCTTGGAAATAATAAGATGAAATTCACAATGAATAACAAACAATCACATTATACACATAGTACAAAGGATGTAAATAAATGATCATGTGTTTTGGATGATTATAAAATCAGAAACGATATAAGTTTGTGAAATTCTTAACTGATCAAGTGTGGAGAGAATTGAATATGAAGCAAGAATTTAGAAACTCTCTTAAGTATTTTTATTACCACATGAATGTCATCTTATTCCTTGATTTTGTGTTATGTGACTGATGATAACATCGAATAAATGAAAGAACACATCTAAAGAAAACAAAGCATTGATTTACAAAAGTACACACTGTATAAAGGTGCTCGTTCGAGCACACCCCTTAAACGGAAGAACATAAGCACTTGAACATTATGTATGTTAAAATTCCGAAGTGCTATATTGCTCGAACGAGCATGTTGGCTAGGCATTAGTGACTTTGTTTATTTTTTGCTTTGTAGTTTGTACATTAAGCTCTTGGATCCAATATCTTAGGCTTTATAAGTCCCACTATATTTATAGTGTAAGAAGTGTTCTAATTTGCTTTAAATCATTCCAATAGTTATTTTGTAGATGTTGTTAGAAAAAAACTTGAAAAATTATATTTTTCTACTATAATATCCCTATCAATTTTGACTATGGGTTTTTTTCAAATAAGAGTATGATAAATATATTAGACTAGCTCACAAGTTTAAAGTTAAATGTTAAGTTTTATTTTAGATATTTTTAAAGGGGTTGATGCCATATTTAATAAGTTTATGGGTGTTTTAGTGTATAATTGTTGTGTTTTATTTTAAAAGATTTTTGGGTGAAAATATTTATTTGTTGTGTTATGATGTACATCAAGGTACAATGATATTTGATAACTCTCATAAAGTTGGAATGATAGAGAGGATCGCTGAGTTCTAACGAGCAATCGTTGATTAGAAGTTGAGTTTTATTTCATAAAAAAGTTGATTTTAAAGGAAGATATCTCCCAAAAATAGAAAATCACTTACATTGATTTGAATTGAAGATGAAATTTTCAAATGTTAGTTTTCCAAATACCACCTTAAATGTTCAAATTTGATAATCAAGCAAAAAAAAAAAAGAAAAAATTCACAAGGGATTGCCTGATTATTAAGAGTTCAGATCATTAACTTTGGCGATGGATTCCTATCATTCATCAATAGTTTATGCCAACTGCCAAGCAAGACGATCACCCAGAAAGCAAATACATGAATAAATCAGATCATTAACTTTGGAGATGGTTCATTCCTACTACACCTTTCTTTTTTAAACCTTTGATTATTATTATCCGTACATCATTTAATTTGTATAATTACTTTGGGAAAACAAGTATACACGAGTAAAAGGATAAACTAAAAAATTTGGAACATAATTATTATAATAAAACAAAATGCACCAATAGTTGCTCACTTGCACTAAGAATACAAATGGTTAATTGTAAAATTAATCACAACTTTAGCAAGAAATCCAAAAAAAAGTTTGCATAGATGGACATTTGTGTCTCCTAATCCCGCAATTACCATAAAGAATTGGACAAAGAATCTTCACACCTGTTATGTAAAGAGCCAACATTGCTTTGTATGACATTCAAAAAATGTTTTCGTATTTGTTCCTACAACACTAGGATTCACCCTTTTCATGTTCCCTTTCCAAAAGGAAGACAAAAATTTTAATTAAAATAAACAAGTAGCAAGAAGAAAACACAACAGAACAAAAAGAAATCGAAGAAATGGGTATCGAGCTGATAATTTTGACTCGAATTACCCACAGAAAAAAGAAGCTAAGATACAAAAAAAGAACAAGGTAAAGAAGAAAAAAAAATGTACAGTTATTACAACACCATGCGATTGGGTTCGATGCTTTTGGTCCGCATGTATGTTAGAAATTGTGTAGGCAATTCTGCTAAAAGTGTCTGAGCTACCGATACTTCTCCACCTGCAACCAAAAACACGAATCAGTACGCACAATGGCGGATCCAGGATCCAAAATCATGGGGAGCACCAATTTATTGAAGTAAATAATTAAAAAATTATTAAAGTTTGCAGAGTTTTATTTGTAACCGTTTGTATTGATATTTATTCAAGAAAAACATAGAAAGATTGATGAATCACTTGCCTTGGACATCACGAAACGGTACAAATTGTACAATATCACGGGATGCAACACGTCCGGTTGTATTCTCCAGTCTCTCTCCATTGTCTCCGTCCAAAAACTGTAAAAATGAAAAGTTGTGGGTTGGTAAGACAATTAGCATGAGATCATCTACTGATGGGTAATATATGTATCAGTCTGTCAGAATAAAAGCTGAAGGGTTTGTATTGAGGTGGTTGGAAAAGAATATGTTTATTAAATTAGTTAACATGCATGTACCTCCATCTCCTTAAAATCGGCTCCTCCGACGCCAACAATGAGAATCGATAATGGTAGATCAGACGCGTTTACAATGGCATCTTTTGTTTCCTGGAGATCTGTTATCACTCCGTCCTGAAACACGTTGAATGAGATTCCACGTAAAGAGCCAACACAAATATCTGTCCTTAACTGAGGAAGACCATCCAAACTTTTTGAAGGATTACAGAAATCATGAAAGACTAAGGAGTTCATAAAGCAATCCTTGATTCCTTAAAGGGAACAGAGAAGTTTCACAAATCTTGACCTAGAAAGATTTCTCATCTATCTGAGACTCAGAGAGCCTAAGTCTGTCTAATAAGTAGGAACAAAGTCCTAATTGAAAAGTTGCATGATCTTAATTTTAAAGGCACTCATATTTGTTAGTTGGAGAAGTTATCGGAGCCCATCTTCAAATTCCTTTAGCCAGTTTCGTTCAAATTTTCAGTCTCCTAATCAGAAGGCATCTAGTTTCCAGATGCAGTTGGGAATGTAAACAAAAATAAACAAGTTTACATTGATCAATTGCAAGTTTAAAACACGACAAGATGAGCTATTCGAACTATAAATACATTTGTCTCTAGATTAGACTTCATAAATGAGGTTGCTTATTGAGTTATTGGTACTAAGTTAAGATTTCACTTTCTTAAATTAACTCCTAAATAGTTTCTTGGTTTTGGATACTAACGGACCAGATTATAGTAAAATGGCACATTTAATCATATGTGCTTTTATGTGAGGTTGCATATTTTGTTGTCAATCAAGAATCAACCGCTTCAATATTACAAGGGCAAATCCAACCACCTGCCCCCATCCTTGTTTCCTTTGTCCACTTCCTAGTCTCAGACACTCCATCCAAATCTTATCTTAATCCTATAGAACTCCGATAACTCTCATCCTAGTTTCCTCAGTCCAGTTTCCTTGGCTCAGACCCTCCATCCCAATCTTATATTTTCCTTTAACTCGTTTTTGTATCTAAGTTCTCTCTGTTCTTCCAAGGCTTCAATTCTTTACAAGTCCTTCGTGTTTTCCAAGGACACCCTCAATACCACTGCTATAGTGCTATATTCTGCTTCCAATTTTCCAGGCTACATGGCCTCTTTGCAGAATGCAAAAGAACTTTTAGGAGGAGTAACATAGTAAACGAAAAAGTGCAAACAAAATGGACCTTACAAGGAGAGCATGTACACCTAATCATATAATTCATAGGAACTAACATCCTCATCATCAAAAGGTTCGAAAAGACTTGCAATTTATCTGGGAGTCATTCATCAAGGAAGTTAAAATGCATGGTTCACAAAGCACAAAAATTCTCATGCGCATTACCGAACAAATTACTAATTTCAATTAAAGCTTACCGTGATTATTAGCAACACATAGTATTTTTGTTTTCCTTCTGTAAGAGCCTGAGCAGCAATGTCAGCTGCAACGGTAACAACACGACCAAAAAGAGTCGGTCCAGCAAGTGAAACATTAAACAAAGCACTTGTATAAGCTGTCATGATTCCTTGAATCCCTTCAACCTGAGAATAGATGAACATCTTAAATTCAACAACCACAGCACAGAAATCTGCTCAGAGAAAAAAATAAGTGGATAATTAGCACCTCACAGTAGTTACTGCTTCCATTCAAGTTGAAGCAATGAGATACTGGACCATCAATTGGACGTGCTCCGAAACCCCACGCAGGAAAGCGTTTGTCTGAATCATAAAATTGCAGCACTCCCCCAATCTCTAATATTGCCTAACAAGTACATATTTATTTAAAGTTCCCAAATATACATCTGAAGGGATCCAAGATTGTTTAATTTTCTTACTTTCTGGTATGCATTTGGACGACCTGATGGATCAATGTAATGCAAGGAATCTGGCAGGCGGGGATTTCCATTTGAGGCTGACAAGGATAATAGTTTCAATTCAGAACCTACTAATGTGCTTCCAATCATGAATAAATCACTAAAGTTTCAGTCTTCTATTTTGCACACAAATCAACACGAACACGCAGGGAGAAGTATCTAGCACACAAGTTCAAAAGTCCTTCCATAATAGAACTATACCTTATGAGTAGCTCACTAAACATGCAGTTAGTCTATTTCATCTTTTGCAAGGGTAATGACCTTTTTCACACACATAATATGCCAATAAAGCATATGAAGAATGAATAGAAATTTTGCAGATTCATCTCTAAAAAGAACTATAGAAAACAATGTCTAAAGTTAATTTGAACTTGTAGAATTACATGTTCATGAAAATTCAAAAAGAGGACTATGATGCACACAATCTCACCTGTAAAATCGATTGCCACCATAAAATTCAGCTCACACCCACCAGCTAAATAATCAAGGAAAGTGTATTGGACGCTCTCTAAGAACTTATCCACAAAGAGTTGACTTTTCAAGACCTAAGTTAATACAGAAAATTTAGCATACAACATAAAAGCCTGAAAATAGAAAAAAAAATGTCCCTTGAGTCACCAAATAATACTTTATTGTGGTTATCATGTCCAATCGCATCAGGTAGATATAGATTTGCACCATTCCGACTTGAATATATCTTTTCCATGTCTGCTAGTGATTTTTCAATTTTCCTAATTAAAATATGGAAAAAGGTCAGAACAACTTAAGCACCTACATGAATACTTGAGAAAGAATAACTTACCCAATCAAATCATGCTTCCCATTGCTGTTAAAGTTCAAGCACTCTATAATCAATGGACTGTCCTGCATCACAGGAGAGAAGTTTTTAACACAAATATAAGAAGCAAAAAATAGAACCTTTTCCTATGCAAATACATCCCTAATCTAGTCTGCATCAGTAAAAAAAAAATCCTGACAAAGAAATTTTAATACCTTGCTTCCAATTTGCTGAATATTCAAGAACAGAGGCTTCCACGTAGGGTCCAAATCATCCTTTACAACTTCAGTTTTGCAAATTGGAATAGTGGTCCCGCTTTCTGCAACTTTAGATATCACTAAGAAGGGATCCTGCAGAATATGAATAAAACGGCATCCTTAACACAACTTCCTTGCAGCAATAGGGTGACTGAAGAGAAGAAAAACAGCTAACACATACACTTTTAGAGAAGAGATCCTTATTTTCCAACTCCGAACACCTGAATGTCAATTCAGTTGTAGTCTTGGAACTAATAGATTCTTCAGCATTAACTGTAAGCTTTCCAGAGCTGCTTGGATGTACTGATTTTACAATTTCTCCAGGTTGCGCAAGATCTAGAGTCAATGATCTATTTGATCTCGTAATTATCTGCTTGTAATGGCACCAAAGTTCCGCATCAGATATAAGCAAGAGTACACAAAAAATTAATGGGTTGTTCAAACTTCAGACATGCTCACAAGTTAAAGAGAGCTTGAAGAAAGGGTATACATCTCAAAAATTGACATTAAAAGGACATCTACCATTAACCATGTTCTTGTTTAGTGACTGTCTAGAAAAAAAAAAAAAAAAACAAAAACAAAAACAAAAACGAAGCACTATGTACCTAAAAATCAAGGAATTGCTCATAACGTTAGCAATAATGTCCATCACCTCAACCATTAAGGTTTCAGAACGATAAAATGGATGTAAATTCTTTACATCATGTCAACCCCTCAACAATATTTGAAAAAAAAGGATAAGCCTTGATTTTTCTATAGGATCGTGCATAAACTTTCAAAAGAAGAAATATGGCACTAAATTCTAAATTAGAGCACATGACAGGTCATGTGATAATATGGGTGTACCTCTGATAATGCACATGAAGCCTCGCCTAGAAATTGCTGGTCATCCAAGTTAATCATCTGCAGGAGAAGAAGCAGCATCTTAGGTAACAATATTTTCTGCACTTCCACTAGCACCCCCCCCCCCCCCCCCCCCAAATAAGAAAACATGAGACGAACACCATTTTACTTTTCAAGTAAAATCCATCCCTTTTATTTCTCACTATATAAAAGTTTGCTTCACATTGTATATTCAATCATAAAACAGATAATATATATTTCTTATTTAGGTGTGTCCTCTCTACTCCTCAGATCCTCCGATTTAATATCTAGTCTTTAAGTTTGTCACATTCAAGAAAAACAAAATTATGGAGAAATATCGAATAAAGTTTTTGGGGGGAATGCTTAAAAGTTTAATACAGACAAGAGATGTTGAATGACAGAATTGATAGAAGGAACACTGAACAGGTTTCAAAGAGTAGAAAAACTGACCCACTCCTAGGAATGTAGCATCTTGTTAACTGATACAATTATGGATGGCTTACAATCCAATATCAAACAAGAAAAGCATAATTGTATCAAAACACTAGTTAAGCCCATTGAATCTTCATGTACTAAACCTACTGAACTTGCTGATCATTGTTTGAATGAGGAAGGTCATCTCCCAAATGGGATAATCATGAATATAGAAGCATGGCAAGATCAAGAAGAAGCAAAGGGAAGCCTTCCAACTAGACAAGAACAGAACAGAAGGCTGCTTCAAAGCCTACAAACAGCAGAACCAGCAGAACATCGCATGGTCTGCCAGGCCACCTTGCGAGCAATAGGACGCCTAGCCTGGTGCATGTATGAGCGTGGAAATTCAGAGAATGGCATCTTCATACATGAAATAAGAAGCCACGACTCAAAGATAACACGGAGAGTCCTCACAGAGCCCACGAGGACAGCTGCAAGGTCATGTGTTCGTCAGCTTCTGGATAATGGCTGATCTCAGAATACTTGGGCTATTTTATGTTCTGTTTTAGTCTTCATGTAATGCACGCGTTTTAATAATAAGGCACGGGGTAGTTAAGTTTGTTAGGCTCCCCAAACTACCGTTAGAAGCTCTATATAAAGGAGCATCCTCATTGTATCATGACTCAGTTTTTGGTTAATACATTTTTCTTCAAGTAATTGTTTCGCAATTGCTAGTCTGGGTGAGTTCTTTGTGTGTGAAGCAAAGAGACATTCGGTTTGTTCCACAAGGGTTAGGAGAGTGAATCTGTATCTTAGTGTGAGGAAGAGGCTAATTGGTTGATATAAGGCCAATTTGTTTCTATCCACGACATAGAACCATTCATCAGAATTGTTCTTGTCACCCTTCTGTTTTCATACAAAACAGGAGGTTCGTTTGTTCTTTGTGTGTCAAGAGTGTTCTTGGCAACGTTCTTGAAGGAACTAAACGGGTTCTTGAAGCATTCCATCCCATATTCGCATCATTAACTCAAGGAACTTTAACAAACAATTTCACCAGACAGAAGTGAATATGTCCCACTTCAGATATGTAAACACTTCCTCAGATATAATACCATAAATCATTTAAAAACAAGGCTTTTTGATCAGACCTTTAAGCAGTAAGGACACTGGTCACAGTGCTTTTACTCACCAACATGATGAGAAAAATGAAAAGACCATAGTACAAAAATCGCTCATATCACCGTTATCGCGATCGCAATGAAAAGGTTATTTAGCTTGCCGTGACCGAAATACAGGCCGCGATTATCACGAAACCATGAGCATTCAAAGTGAAAGAAATTTTGCAATTATTGTGATCACGACCAAAATCGTATTTTGAAGGAAATTATGCACCGAATCTGCTGCCAAATCCTCAAAATTTGTTTCAGCAAGGAAATAAAGCCAAAACTTTAGCCTAATTATGCGAAATTCCAAATTCATCCAAAAAAATCAAAATGATATTATTTACTTAAAACAGTTAAGACACAATGCAGATAGGCCTAGCAGCTGCTGAAGAGATTAAGAGCCTTGCATGTACCTGTACATCTTCGGCATGGAAAAACTGAGTATCTACATCATAAACACGAAACCTGAAAATAAACATTCATGTTATTATAGCCAAGAAAAACAAGTATAACCTTATTACAGATACCATGAGATCAAGAGAGAGCTAATGAGCTTACACTAATGTCTGCACAAGTTCAAAATGATATATTACATTGACCTTTTTGATCCAGGCAGGATTAAGTGAATTCATTATTATTTCTGTCCTTCCAAGTTCTTCAAGCCTACCATCTCTTCCTTTCATATAAATTACTGCAATTGGATCACTCTACAACCATAAAAGCAACAGGGGGAAAATTGAGGAGAGATGAGAATGTAGTTAGCCAATGCTAAAACCAACAACATGCTGAACAACCAAGATGGCCTTATAAGGGTGTGACAAACGCAGTTTTACATAAATAAAGCAGGAGTCTGAAAATTCAGAAGTAAATCTGTCAACCCACGAGTCCTTTTGCATTTAATAAGAATAGTTCAGACTTGTCAAGAAAATTTGACCAATACAAAAAGCGCATTTTCATGTATGCATTGATTAGGTCAATTTTATGGCACTACATGGCCAGTGAAAATGAGATCAGATTTACTCCATAAAATCATGTCAAACTAGATATTCTACTGCATCTTCAACTTCAATCAGAGCACTAGAGAATATCAAGGGAAAAACTAATACTTGAAATTAAAACTCTCCCACTATGCCTTCAACTTTTACAACTTTGCAAGTAGCACATTCTAATATCGTACTAAAATAAAGCTTTTCTTGCAATCTAAGGACGTGCAGGGGCTATAGAGACTAAAATCGAGCCAATAAAGGAGGATGTAGGATACACATCAACAGTCACAGAAAATACAGATGTAAAGGATGCAAAGGCACTATCTCAGATCTTTACTACAACATTGCAAACCCCGATGCCATCAAGTCCCTCTTGCCTAGGCAGGATTAGGAAGGCTCAAATGTATACAGCCTTCCCTTGTAATAGCAAAGTGGTTTCTGTTTGACCTTCGAATGTAAGCATCATCCATAAAAATAAGCATACATGATTTGATGAGCCATATTACTACAGTCCGTTAAAAATACAAAACCAAAGAATGATGAATATCAGAAATGGACATTGTCTCATCTCACCAAGATCATCAACGCTTAGACATGTAAGGTAGCTCGAATCATCCTTCTAGTGGAGTTCCAAGGAACCAAGATAAAATCAAAAATTATACGCCCTTTGTCCCTTTGATTGTGCTACAATAGGATTTTATTACTTTATTAATTTGTAGTTGAAGAGTAAGACAAAAGACAAGCAGATTGAAAAAATATCTTTATGGGATGAAGAAAAATAATGGGTTTGTGGATGAGATTAAGAACAGGAATATGGGACCACATTAAAGATAAAAATAGAGCAAAAGCAAAGGAACTACCCAAAATACTATTAAAGTCATGTGACTTGTACTCTTTTATTTCTTTCTTTTTGGTCTTCAATGTAATCTTGCCACGTCATTGTTTAGTTTCTTTTCTATCATAGAATAGTTTTTGTCCTTCTCTATTTAAGAGATGTTTTGTCCTCTTTTGTAGTTTTTTTTAACTATTCATTCTAGAGAATGAATTAGCATTTTGCTTTCATCAAGTTCTGTATGCTTTACCTCCATTGTTTTTCCATAGCTTTCAAATACAAAGTGTAGCAAAATCAAAGGAACAAAAAGAGTAATTCTAAATAAAGAATATGCACATCAAAGGAGAGGATATGAAAGAATACTAAGCTAGATTTTAAGATAAATCAAAATTTATGATGAAACTATCATTACAAAAAGGATTATGTAAAAAAATGTGTGTAACCCTTCCAAAAAAGTCAATTACATAATCCCTACAATCCAGGAATCAAAGATCTAGATAAACGAATCCCTACAACGTAAAATTTAGCAACGAGAATAAGGATTCAACAAAAGATGCTTTTCAAACATGGCAGTGATGGCACTCAAAATTATCACATCATAAAAACGGCAACGACGAGTGAATAAAAGAAAAGAAAGGATGAACGAAAAAAAGGAAAAAGGTTAGTTGTAGGGTTTTCCTTCAAGTGCCACCTCTAATAAAAACGTTACTCGGAGCAAGATTTCTGGTTCGAACAAAAGCTAAAAGCACATTTTGAGAGAAGTTAGGTCAGATTAAAAAACAGCACACGTCAAAATCAGCAGACCAGTACTAATCAATAAAAAATTCCTTGAACTAGAAAAAATGACAAAGGTTACTTTATAAAGATGCAAATTGTGGTGGCAAAATGTTGTTTGGACTTTCGACTGTTGTAAAAGCCGTATAGCATAAGACTCGTGAACTTTTTTTAACTAATATGAATATATATCTGAGTACTTTATACAGAGATCCTTCCCATAAGAAATGATGCGGTAGTAGACTCATAAGGAAAAGGAGCCATCATTGTAGAAACAGAAAGTAGTACTAAATTTATCAAGATGTTAGTACTTGATCTTGCAAAGAACTAATCAAGTGTGCCTCAAATGATGAACTGTGGTTATTCTCTAAGGATTTAGCAAGATCATTTTTTTATAAAGAAAATTATATTATTGGAAATGGTCGAAAGTGCAGATTAGGGATGATATATCTTAAATGAGATCATCTAAAATCCACATTACAATCTCCCAATAACTCCTACAAAGATCATTTAGAGTAGCGTGTCAAAAAGAACAATTGCTTTTGCTCATAGTGACACTAAGAATATATACCAACGGTAAGAACCGATCATTAAAAATTCGTCTATTCCTCTCCAACCAAATAGCCCAAAGTGGTGATCAAAGAATTGAAAATTCCCTATCCTCCTCTGAGCTACCCAAAAGATCTCCACTTATCTTAAAATGTTTGCCCTATAGTTCTCACATGAAACTACAATGCAAAAAGAGATTATCATTATCCTCTCCATCTTTCAAGCACATAACACATCGTTGCGAATTCAACGCTTTATCAGTAATTTGGAGATTCTCCATAGTATTGACCTTCCCTAAAACCACCAACCACACATAAGCTTTAATCTAATAGGGAACTATTGATTTTCAAATTAAGTTAACCGCAAAAAAGTGATTTAATGAGGAAGAAAATGATACTAAGCATGAGTAAAAGGAAAGCATAAGAGAAGCCTTTAGATATATCTGGACCTTAAGACCTTGAATACAAACTTTTAAATGTGGTAAAATTCTAAAGAATGGATAACAACTCAACAACACAATAAAGGTCTCTTTCAAAAGGGTGATGCCTAAAGAAAAAGGACCAGGCCACTTGATTATCTCCCACCATACAAGAATAGAAATTACAAACATGATCATCCTGAAAATTCAAAATCCAAAACCAAACCCAATAAATATGATGAGTCTACCATCTCAAATGGGTTTTAATTTAAGTGTTCTTATCACACCAATTTTAACTAAGCTTCAAATGGAGCTATAGGTCAAATCTATTCCCAAATGAGTCTATATGAATTTAAATAGGTATAAACTTAATGAGAGGATGGTTCACCGCTCGTGGGTTGGGTTTGGGTTCAGGATGAGTCTAGATCTAAAAACCTTAACCCATAATTTTTTCTGAATTAAAACCTATACTCTAACACATTAGGTCTTATCTATTGTCATATGGTCCCACAAATTTTAATTTTCATTTTATTCTTCAAAACTATAATTCACATGTTATCTTAGGTCAACCTCATCCTTTTTTAGGCTCCTGAAATTCTAAACATTCATTAATCTAAGTGGTGCATTTTTCAGTCTTATTCTATGAAAACGACATAAATAGCTTTCTCATTTTGCCTTCAAAAGTTTGAACTCCAAAATCCTTTATTGTGTCTTCATTTTTAACTCTATTCTTTAAAGTTTAAAGTATTTTCATTCATCCATCATAACATGCACATCTCAAATACCCTTATCATCTTTAAAAATCTCTTTCAAAAGCTCAACATCACCTTTTGGTTACAAGTCTTGTGAAAAATAATCCATAGTACTTAAGCACTCACTAGGAAAAAATTCCTTCACATCTACATGTAAAAAGTCTTTGCTATGATCATCCATGCCAATACAACATTCCATATACTTCGTCTTAATTTATCTCATCACCTACCTTCATATTACTAGCCAAACTTTGACCCATCTCAAGTTTCATCCACTAAAAAGATGTCATTAGCAAGACAACAATGTACCAATCATGGAAATTCTCCATGAATAGGTCGTCATATCTCATGTCACTGTTATACAAAAAGAAAATGATGTAATCGCTCCTCCACATGTCCTAAAATTGGCTTGCACTTATATATCTTGGACTGTACCAATAAACTTATATAGTTATATGATATACCTTACTTTGCCATTAACTAACCAAAAAAATTTCATAAGTACTGTCTCATGTACCAAATAGTTTCCATGCTTTGTGTTATGTACTACAAGTTATATGATTGTGCAAAATCTAAATTAAACTTTCCCTCCTCAAATCTCATTTCATATCCAAAATTCCATTAAAATCATTGCTAGAATATAGCTTTTCTAATGTGGATATACTTTTCAACACTCCATCTTACTCCCGAAAAATCCTTAAGATTACTTTCTAATGTCCAAAAAATAATACAAAAATGCATTAACGCCCGCTATTGCGATAATGGACACGGTGATGCGTAACAAGAGTGATGTAATCATTATAATGTAATATGTGGCGAACAAATATTGGACAAAAGCAATGTAACATGATTCGCCAGTTAATTCGCTTTTTGAATTTGCGATTCACTCAAAACAACCCTAAAATAGCCCAAAACCGACCAGAATTCGCTTATTTTGATTCGCTATTCGCAAGAAAATTAGCGAATCATGTGACAGTGGACAAAAGCATAGGATGTTCCTCCAAACGTCCTAAAACACGATGCTTCTACACCTTCAATTTATACATTAATTAGCATTTTTCCTTTGTAAATAATTTAGCCTAACCCATTTTGTATCAAAAATGCAAGAATATCAATTTTACATTTGTCTTTCGTCTAAGATGCTAATATTAGCTTAGATTGAATTATTTTCTTTCATCTCTTATCCCTAAATCATAACAATCTTGGCTCACTTGACACTACATTAAGGAGATATGGTGAATCGCTTATGAAGAACAACCTAGCAACCCTTGCACACTTAACACTACAAGCGCATCTGGAAGATGGAGCGTCAATCCCTTGCTGATTACTGATTAGACTCCATATTTAGACGATGAATAGTGTCCTTTCGTTCAACGACTAAGAAATCTTGGTTATATCTATACTCCTATGCTCCTCATATTCTACACCATTTCCTTTGTAAGTAACTTGGTTGTACTTCAATCTTTCTTTGTCTCTCCTCCCTATTTACTTTCCCCACTAACTTCCACCATCCTTTTCATAAAGACAAAAACAACAATGTAGGTGAGACAAACAACAATGTAGGTGAGACATAGGGGTAGCGAACAATCATATAGTTAGAATGTTCAACATGAAAAATTCAAATTATTATTCGTAGAATTGTGAATAAGATGACACTGTCATATGGCATATGTATCAATAAAAAAAAATCAAGAAATAGACATCTCAATCTAAAGTTATGTTTTGCCTCAATAATAAGTAAATAGTGGTGACATTGATTTCTCTTACATCTGTTACATGTCCACCAAAAGATGAAAATTTATTATTCTCAAGGTAACGATCTTTGAAAATCTACGTATTATTCATCTATAGCTTAAGAAGTTTGGATAATGTCACCCTCTAATTGATGAGCCTAGTAGTAAAAAATAAAGGTTTTTAAACTAGTTTATGCAAGAACATGTGCAATTTGCATGTTAAAATACAATCATAAAAGTAGTTAATATCCAATGGGATCACAATTCAAGCTAAACCTAGATGATAATTCATGGAAAGATACCAAAAAAAACTTGGAATAAGGTGATATGTATTCTATAGTGGAAAGACTTGGAAAAGTACAAATACACATGGATTGTTTGTTAGCTCGAAAAAAGTTGGAAATGTTACTATGTGATTTGAAATCGGCTATTTTCAAATGCAATTTGAAGTGGAGATTCTTGTTGATCACCCTAAGACTTTTGCGTGAGTAAAAAGAATATTGTGCTTACAAGTTAAAAAAGGTTTTGTACTTTTTAAAACAAGCTCCAAGTGCATATATACAAATATAGACTTCCAACAAAACCAGCAAGGCTTTACGAGGAATTGAATGTGCATGCCCACAACGTAAAGCAACAAAACAACAATGATATGTTGTTATCACTTTGTCCAAAAATATTTAACATATTTTATTGAGGCAGAAGGAAATTTTGAGATAGCAAATTTGGGCCTTATAGATTACTCTTATAATTCAAGTTCATCGATGTGAAGATGGAATCTTTATTTTGCAAATAATGAAGAGAATTTTGTATGACGTGGATGTTAGGAGTAAAACAACAATGATATGCCAATTATTTCATCCTAAGATAGACACCATTATCTGATAGCAAGAGTGAACTTTTTTATTGTATGAAAACTACCATAGTATGAAGGGAACAGGAAGGTTGAGAAGACTCTATAGAAGTTTCGTGGGTAGTCTTCCATGGTTTACCACATACGGCATGATGTGATGAACACAACAAGATTGTTTTCGAGCTATATGAATGAGCCAACTAAAGTTCAAATAGGGGGAGAAATGAGATATTTGAGTTAAAATTTTTTTATGGTGCGTAGAAAGCCACAACGAGAGGGATGAGAATCAATCCCACACTTGCACAAACCTCAAACCAACTGAGATATGAGCTGAGCTATGAGCTATGAGCTATGAGCTACCAACCACTCTGATTCTTAAGTTATTAACTATGCAATTATTAAGACATAAGAAAACAAATGGAAAATGTAATCAGATTTACAACTCCAAAAAGGAAACTCAAACTAAACGAGATCAGATTCACATCTTCCAAAATCTACTGCATCCAAATAGACAATGATCAAAATCCAGTGTTTTATTAACGATAGGATGATTGTAGTTCATGATAGAGCAAAATGTTTTGCCCTCTTAAATACTAAGCACGCGTTTAAATGGAAAATGTGGTATTCTTAAGTGAAGCGCAACAAAACAAATTCTTCACCAATCACACAACTTTTAACACCAGATTTTGACTTGCTCGTGAAACCTAATTTTGTGCTTTTTCCCAAAGACTAATAAATTCAAAAAGTAGATATTTCATGCTCAAGTGATGCATAATGATCACAATAATTCTTTCATTTCACTTAGATACATAGAGAAAAATTAAGTTCCAAGCAGTGCTCCAATTATATTAATGTAAAACTTAGAACACAATTTGACTTCTACTATATGAATAACGAACATTTAATTCTTCAATCCTGATACAAATTGTTGTAAGAAATCCTTTGGAAAACTTCATTTAGTTAAAAAGTCGTTGTTATTTATATATCAACATATTGTCAAAAGTTCCCCTTATAAGATCAAGACTTTATGAAGTAGAACTAGGAACCTATTTTTAAGTAACAGCCTAAAAGACAGGTTCAACTATCCTTTATGCCTTTTCCTCACCTCATAAACATCTCTAAACTCTTTTTCCTACCATTTCTTTATGTCAGCCTACAAGGATAAAGTAGGGGTAAAGGTTAACCAACAACGACGGAAAATGATCTAGTTTATGCATAATGTGCTTATGGTACTCACCGCATTGTTTTGATCTTATAAGGTGTTTTCTTACAAAAAAATTATGGAAAGTATTTTCTCTATATGAAGGTTTTGTAAGGTACTTTCAGACCAACCAAGCTACAATACAAATGATTCAAACATAGAAAGTTAAGAAACAGGTATACGAACCTTTGAAAGCACATCCCTATCACGTAAGGTTGAAGCTGACAATGACAACTGCCCAATAACACAAGTGGAAGGATTAGTGCCAATCATAAAGAACTTGATAGCAAGACCTAAACATCAATGATCAGCCAGTGGTATGATGATATAGATCAACAAAACAATGATAAATGTATGGAGAACAATTTAAGACTCTATTTCAAGATTTAGACTATGATAATTTAATGAAGCAAAACTAAACTCAATTCTAAAGGCTGATGTGCCAGGCTAGCAGCACAATGTTTGATAATTGTACTAACAAGTAAAAAAATTCAACTATTCTATTTTTAACCATTTGAATTGCGGTTAATAATATAGGTACTTTAGTTTTGATTTTTTTTGCCTTTTTTTCTTTTTATTTGATGAGTTTAAAGATTGTCAACTTATGTTGTTTAGATTTGAAGTTAGGAATTGTTTGTTTTGGGTTTAGTTCCAAATCCAAAGTTGGATCCGAGAACCAATTTAAACCCACCACATCTAGGTTGGGATCCTAATTTTAAGACCCTATGAATTTGGACCAAAATCCAAATCCACTTGTAAACATGGAATTTGAGCCCAAATCTAACTCAAACTCATCTCTAACAACAATTGATGAAGAAAATAATGAAGTATTGAAAATACCACAAATAAGAGTTGGCTCATAATTTTCATTGATTTTAAGATGTTGTATCATGTATGGAAATTGACAATCATAAAGAAAGGTATAGCTCGTGAACACACTCATCGAATCATGAATATGAATATAAAAGTGCTAAAAAATATTAAGGCACGTGTGGAGGAATAATATTTGCTATCAAGGGTCTATGCAAAACGACCTCTTTTTTTCAAGAGTAAGAAATAAGATTGCGTACATCCGACCACTCAAAGTCCGCCTACATGAGAGCAACTTAATGGCATTGGAATAATAACATGTTGTAATGTAGAAGAATAACGATTGCACTTCACAGCACAAACATATTACAAGATATCATTAAGGTTTTTCTTCATCAAACAATGACATAAGGTATGTTAATTGCAATAATATTGTACTGCTAACAAGATGAGATTTTTGGGTTTATTCTAAGTTAAAGTAATGGAGATAATTAGAATCCCGAGATTTGAAGATAGACATGAGTTAAATAGAGTACACCCAGTGAGAGAAGGAAACGAATGAAAACATAGTAACATTAGATGGAACAGAATAAGCAAGATGTAACGGTTAAGGGAGTCAAATGCAAAATAAGTACTCCATTTATCCTAATTTGAAGGTCTAAAATCTATCATGGATCCCCATGTTGCTTCTCCAGAGAATTTCATTCTTTGGTGGAGCCTTTAAAAGACAAAACACACCAAAATTAGGCAGCAAAATGGGGTTAATTTACACTCCAATTATTAATAATTGGACCATTTATATCTTTCTCGTTGCTACACCAAGGATATATACATTCAACTATTAGGGGGAGGGGGT
The DNA here is from genome assembly GCF_026212465.1 of Amaranthus tricolor. Lineage (NCBI taxonomy): Eukaryota > Viridiplantae > Streptophyta > Magnoliopsida > Caryophyllales > Amaranthaceae > Amaranthus > Amaranthus tricolor. Next base: position 6,531,129 of record NC_080059.1, read on the forward strand.
AGTCTCATGAGCAGCCATGAAATCGCTTAGACATGTACAGAAGCTCTAAGACTGCCAAGAATCAGTGAGAATTATAAGTCATTTTCCAAGAAAAAAAAAAACAACCATGCCAAGCTCAGGTTTTCAAACATCCTAAAGGCAGAAGATGGAATATGTGCAATTGTGAACCATGATAAAGCCACTGCTCGAATGTGTGCAATTTTCAAACAATCAAATGTTTCCGAATTTGTAAAAGTCCTATTATTTAGCTACAAAAGAAAATCTAAGTATGCAATGAAACATCTCCTCCATCCGCAAAAATCACATATTTCAATCACAATTCTAATGACAGTGTCAAATTCCTTCCAACATATGCAATCATATTGTCAAACAAAACCACTTGAAACAGCCGGAAAAAGGCGCTGCAATTGAGTGTAATACTTTCATAAATTCTCAGGCAACCAAATTGCCTTGTACCAAACAATAGCATCAAGAATTAACCAATTATAATCAATCAAACTGCCTGATACCGGAATGATCTAAACTACAACAATTCATAGTACGCAGTAACAATTACATTTAAGCCTAATCATTAAACATTTCAGGAAACAGATGAGTAGGATTGTCCTTCTTCAAAACATTAAATCAAGCATGAGAAGTACTTCACTTCATACAATTACTAAATTTAGTAATTATACCGTATACTAGAAGTATGGTCAAAAAAGAGTCAAAGGAGAGATAAAAGCACCTCGATCTGAGAGAAGAGACCATGGTAACCGCGATACTTAAGGAAGAGACTAACGGCGTCGTTTGGACCATCATTATGATACTTATGATAGCCTCCTACGCCGCTACTACCAACCGCCATTGTTCCTCCGGCGTCGCCAAAGCAGCAGCCATTTCCCATTGTGGTTTGTTTGCTGTCAAACTAATAATTTACAATTAAATTTGAATAATTAGAATAGAAAATGGTGAAAGCGAAGAACAAGAAGAGGAAAAGAAGAGGAAGCAGCGTATGTAAGAAGGGGACAAAGGAGATGAGTAGGCAACTCAATTGTAAAGGATATGTTTAGACTACTACTATTACTGTGGGTCCCATCCTTTTGACCTGCTCTTTCCCTTTCTTCCTTTTCAGACTAAAGTAACATCTTGCATCAAATGGGAGTATAATTAGGAATTAGGAGTATTGTGCTAATTTATTGCAAATTTTTTTTTCCACTCATTTATCATAATTCTATTTGTTAATTTTGATTGATATTTTTAAAAATTTCATTCACAAATCAAACTTGTTTAAATAACTTTTACACATTTCTTATGAATGTACAAATCTGTCCCCTCAAAAGAAATATACATTGAGAAAAAAAAAGAAATATACATTGAGAAAAAAAGTGATGAAAATTATATTTATAAAAAAAATATAGCTGACTAAGTGGAATAGGTACAAACGAAAAATTGTAGCAAAATCAAAATGGTGGGAATAAAAATTGTAGCAATTTTCAAGCATATTTTTTGTTTGTGAATAATTTTGAAAAATCAAACAACATGCAAATGTGAAAAACAATATAATAAAAGCGGAAAGTTCTTGGCAAGAAAGGACAACGCAATCACTTTCGCTTAGGACAATGCGCAAATGTGAAAAACAATATAATAAAAATAATATATATATATATATATATATATATATATATGGTCATCCTGCATCCTCTTTAGACCCATATCATAGAGCAGCATATATCGAATATGATGATGATGAAAGTGTTGCAACTTTATGAGAAAAAGTATCCTTATAAAAATAAAATCAACTAAACAATGCCGAACTCTGAATGAGTGATAAAGGGATTCGGGTTCAATCACTTCATTCCGGTTTGAATCAAGAGAAAATCGGACTGTCTTGGAGCTCGATCCCTAAATGTCGAGCAAATCGACACAATCACCTAGTAATGTAAGACCATGGTTGAGCAGCATCCCAACAATGGTAGCATGCTAAAGAATTGTGCAAGCATGTGAGCAAAGACCAAAAATGGATTGTTTAATCAATTCTTGAAGATATAAAATCATGTTTGTATAACAGGAGGCAAAAGTTTTATCTACCACCCCAAGAAAATTCTTCCTGCACTAATTTCTACAGATGCTATTTTCTACAACAAAATTATGTGTAATCCAAAGAAACGAGTCCAAAAGTCGCTCTCCCTGCTCCGCCCAAAAAACGATAACAAACACAAATCCAGAAAAAAAGGGCGAACAAAATTGGAGCGGAAGGTAGAATATAGAGACGTCATCAAATTTTGTGGAGTCCGATGTTCAAATCAGAGGATATGGAGATTAAAAGCGGAAGGGACGGGTGCCACTCGGCTTTGAAAACCCGTTTATGATGAGCTCTTATAGACTGAGAAGGCTTGTGAGCGTTGTATCTGATATCAAAAACATGGATCATAGGATCTGCTGAACCTGAAGTGAGATACAACCCGTCTGGAGACCACGCCTGATTAATCAAAGCCGATTGAGAATCGCTACTTTCTTGCTTCCACCCGAATGCATGAAGTTCTGAATGCCTCAACCTAATATCACATAGTCGAAGTTGCTTTTCAGCGGTCCTGAAACATTATGTCGTAGCAAGTAAGCGATGAGATACAAAACTTGGAATGTTCAAAAGGCAGCTAGTATTCGGCTTGTAAGATTACTGGAAAAAGAACCGATAATATTTATAAAGATTTCATTCGGTTCTATCTTTAGAAGCTCCAAATAAAAGACGTTCAAGTGTTACAATAATGATGCTGGACATCTAGATACATTATATGTTCATCCCCACTCGACCCAATTCCAGACTCGAGAAAAACAAGTATACAAACAAAATTTCATTTAGTCTAATCATAAGAATGTGCACAAATGAAATTAGGGGCGTTAATTTTTTTTTGAACACAACAACGCCAAAGCCTAATACACGATATATTTTTTGTTTTGAATAGTTTAAATTTAATTCATGTATAAAATTTAATTCATGTATAGTGCATGATAAGCATGAGCATTAGAGAGATCTTCCTACAGTTTGTGTCGAATGTCGATCACTTATTAGTAAAAAGTGCACGGCTAATATTAGAAATATCCAACTCTAGCTCCGTAAAAAAGACCAGAACAGCGTTTTCAGTCGGGCTTGGGTCCAAAAAAAAACAAAATCAAGAATCGGGTTAAAGCTGTGTCATAAAAGATAAATTATCAATAAAAGCCAACTTCGAGTGATGACAACAAAATGATGAAACATACATAGAGTACGCACAGAATGAACAAATAGTGAAAGCATGGTAATGAAAACATAAAAAAATAAATAAATAAATAAATAAAGTCAAGAATGCACAAATAAAAATACAAAAACAAGATGGTTATGGATGTATTTACCCTGTCTGAACCATAAAAAGGTGGAAGTCACATGGATTCGGAAGAACACTCATGCATTTGCTTTCTATAAGATTTTTATAATCTGCTCTTCCAGCAAGAACATCATATCCAATTATTCGCTTATCAGAGCCAGCAGACACTATCATATGCTTGTGTTGCATTCCAGCAACTCCCATGACTGCAGACGTATGCTGATCACTGTGCAATTTCTTGGGTTTCCATACATCACCTTCACTTTTTTCATTCCATAATACGACAGCATGATCGCTTCCACCAGTCGCAAAACAAGTATCATCCCAAGGCATGAATGAAATGTTGTTGATGATACCCTTGACATGCGGTTTCTCAGCAATAAAAGAGACACGAGTACTCTGTCAAAGACATAGAAGTTAGACCCTCCTCAAATCTCGTGTGTTTGAGGTAATGGGAACAATAAAAAAAACGGTTTTCCAACAAAACATATATTCTCTCATAATCAAATAGATAACGAAGGCTACAAAATTAAAAAGATACAAAGTCGTCTCCCCTCTACACCATAACTCGCAACTCCACCATTCTCTAGCACTTATTTTGGTGGGGGGTAGTGTAGTTGTGCACAAACACATCTAAAAAGGAATACGTTCTTCATTATGAAATGTTCTATATGAAGAAATAAGAACTTTTTTAAAAATAAAATGAAAAAGGTAGGTGCGATGAATATAATAGGAGAGAAATACTTGGTGTGAGAAAGAACACTGAAAATTACATCAAACATATTCTACAGTGAAATATGCAACCTACCATTTTCAAGTTTTGAAATTCTTCCTATTCTATTGATTAAGGAAAAAAAAGTTGTTTTTAATCGTGCCCATGGCACATATTAGATAAACCATCATCTAAACAAAACAGAAAAAAACACAGCAGTACCTGACTTTTGTTTAAATTAAGCACTGATATCTGATTATCCCCACCATCAGCAGTATATACAGCAAATAGCCTATTACCTTCCGGATGCCAAGCTATATCTTCAGGCCATCTCCTCTGTTTTGGTGACAGGCATTCTGTAGAGTGCAAAAGAGTTGCCCCTGATCTGATGAATTATGGTACCAAAAGAACACACATGAGCATCAAGCACCACAAAAAAAGCTTGGTGTCTAATCATAAAATTTTCCATAAAGAAAACAAAAAGGTAGATTAATCAAATCACTGTGAGATGGATGGCAGGAAGATGGTTTTAACTAAGAGTGAAATAAGTTAAGCTTCACACACCCACACCAAAAAAAGTAGTATTTCATACAGTAGTATAAAAGATGTATAAATTGCTTCAAGACTCTAAGCTAGTGAGGTGAACCCTTCTTTGCATGCATAGACCACATCCAAATCTCTCTATCTGTTTTAGTTATCAGTCAAAAGTCTAATAAAAAGAGTTGAGGAGATACCCTTTTGCCTGGATCTGCCATAAGTGGACCATCCCATCCAAAGCACTGCAGCAAATCAGAAGTAGCTTAGTAAGGATTCTTTCTATTCACAAGAAGACTATTATTGTTCATTTCAGAGGGAATATAACTTTAAAACATCCCAACAGTTTCAATAAAATGCTATTACAAGCAGTACTATTTAATTCTATGCAACAACTTAATGTAATTGAAGTGTACTTAATTTTCTTGCCACCTCAAAAAAATATGAGTACATGATGCTTTTTGTTTAGGTTAGTAGAAAGATGACATTCATAATTTCTAAACAAGCTATATTTTGTTCGTGAAATTCATTGTTTAAATAAAAAGTCAATCGACCAAAAATTAATTAACCAGGGAACGTATTAATCTTTACTTTTGGCTGTCCAGACTCCAGTTGCAATGGCAGTGGACATACTCACTATCGGGCGAGCAGTATAACTCGGTTTGGATGCAGCTTCCAAAAGAAGAAATAGAGAGCTAGTTACAGGAAAAATACGGAAATGAAAAGGATAATTCTAGAAATAAGGGGAGAGCTTAGAGAGGAGGACAGCTGGAAAATTTTGAGTGCTTAGTAAGAGCTTTTCAGCTCATTTCAGAGCTTTCGAAAAATTGAGACCTATCCTCCATATTATGTATTAGCAGATTACTTGGATGAATTACTTCTTTTACACTGCATCATCTCTTTGCTATGATGGTCCATTACACCTACCCTATGTTACTTGGATCGGGTACCAATGTTGGATACCGGTACGTGTCCATGTGTGGGATACGTCTAAAATATTCAATTGTAAACCTAAAATGAAGTGTGCCATACCAATGTATTCATCTTAATATCACAATTACAAAGCGGAATTTCAAATCTTCCCCACTGCGGTATAATTGAAACTATAAAATAAAATAAATTAACGAATACGTAAAGGATATTGGAGAAAATAGGGAATTCAAAGTCGATGAAGGCAATGAAATACAAGTATACAACATTAGTACCTCGTAATAAATAGCTTATCTGTTGCAGGACATATAGATAGACTTCTGAGCTTCCTTTTATGCTGACTAGAGATATGGGAACTTGAATGGCAGTGAATCAACGACGGTGATGAAGAGCTACGTACTTTGGGTATCAATTCTATATGTTCTTTGGACTCTGTAAAAACCATCATGAAAGGAAAGTAGTGTATCCTACCAGCATGAGAATAAATATTGAACAATTCCAAAAACAGCCTATGCTCAAGAGTCAACGCAAACAAACCACAAGAAACCGGTGATGCTAGAATACTGACAAACATATCTTACCAAGCTTCCTCTTTGCTCCAACAGTCTGAGACTTAGTCTCTTCCAATGCTGATCTTGCTGGAGTTTCATTAGATCTATCTCCTCTTGCCTTCATGGGACTATTGTAGCGACTAGGTGAAGCTTTTGAACCTGATTCACTCAAAGTCATTGGTCGGGAAGGTTTTTGACTTACCTTTGATATCAAAAGTTGTGGTTTAGATTGTGGCTGGCGCTGAGCGGATTTGCCATCCACAGAACTAGTAGATTTATGCTCTGTTTTCACCTCCTTCTTGGAACCAGGCAAATGATTATTCCACTTGTCATTTATTTTGCGCCGAATATTAACTAGTTTGGCCTCTGTATCATTTAACCTCTCCTGTGCTTGTTTAAGCTGCAGAATTTAAATAAAAATATTACCGAGGGATATCTTCAATTTGTTGAAGAATAGTTTGTAGTCATCAGAGAAATCCACTCCAGTGGAAGACTGATAATAGACTAATATAAAAAAATTATAAAAAGGATTCATGAATTTTGTTAATACAGAAACCATCTAAGCAAATTAATTTCTTCTAAATATCTGACAAAAAAGGCATCAAAGTAATTCAGGTTTCTAATTGTCACTCAACTAAATGAATCACATACCTTCAAGGTAGGTCTCAAACATCAACGTTATATCTTTCACATTCATAGCCCATAGATAGAAATCAGCGTCACTACTGAATTCTGCAATTACAGCTATTACTTTTCTTCTCTATGTCCATTCTAATTTAATTTTGTGTCTTTTAATCTACCTAATTAGGTATGTGTACCCATTACATTACTCATAAGAAAGTGTAATGTTCAAAAGCATATAAACTTATACTCAATAGAGATCCTATTTGATTGAAAAGAATTGGAAAACAGGAAATATAACATTTTGTTACCATAATGCCATTAAGTGGCTCCCACCAGCCTAACAAAGAGGTTATTTTCGATTGGTAGCAAACATGACGTGCAATGTCACATAAATTGAAAGTGCACAACTGCACATAATTTAATAAAGTCATTTTAGCATAGTCCATTATGATTTAAAATCAAGGAACTATAAATCTTCAATAACAACATAAAAAAGAAAATAGAAGTCTAAGAAAAATCGCCACGTTGTCATATTAGATTTTGATTAATTGGAATGGTGCAAAGAGTACAAAAGAGCATTTGGACATTTGGTAGATCAAGTTCCTTCGTAAAAAAGTAAATATTCTTCCACCCCAACTACTGATTACTGAGCATTAACTCTAATCATCAAGCATTCACTTCTCAAAGCAACCAATGCATCCTACTTTGTCTCCCTACACATTTCATTTGAACACTGGAACCGGAGGATTGTTCTGCAAAAGAAACCCCGGCCAGCCACGTGTTTTGCAGATCAGATCACAACGTTCGGAGAGCAGGCCAATTCAAATATTTCATAAGGTATTTTAGAAAGCACCTCCTATACAACTTCAGCACAAACACCGCCAAACAGCAAAATTCAATCTTTGTCAAATTTAAACTTCAAACTTAAACTTCATCTTATCCTAAAAAAAAATAGTATAAAAATGCAAATCTTTTCATAATCCACCCTTAAATTAAGTTTTTTAAAATATCAACAGCCCTAATATGTAAAATCAAAAGCAAAAGGAAACAAAAAAGCCCACATATACAAATTTAACCAGTCCATCGACACAAACACAACCAAAAAAAAAATAGTTAAATCTTTATCAATCAAAGTTGCTGGCTTTACTAAATTAAACCTTATCTTAAACCCTAAAAAGTAGTTCTGAAAATTGCAAATCTTTGCATAACCCACTCTTAAATTTTACAAAAACCAATAACCCCAATAAGTAAAACAAAATCATAATAACCCATCGAAAAACCCAGAACCACAATATGGCAAAATGGGCGGACATACCCACCTTAACTTTCAATACCCACCACTCATGACTCATGGCAGGTAAAACTATTAACCCATGCCTACAACAAATGGGTGTATGTAGGTCATTTAGAGGTATGTAGGATTTTATTTGTAACAATGGATACCCAATACGGCAACACCATCCCCACCCACTTCACTGGCTTGATACCCACTTTCATATCCAACACCAAATGTCCAAAATAACATTCCATGAGTTTATTTAAGATGAAAATGGCGGAAACTAACAACAAAAACAATGCCTTGATACCAACAATACAAGAACACAATATAAAAACAAGAATAAAATGTATAAATCAAAAATGAATGAAAAGAAAAGAAAAACCTCGGTTTGGTAATAAGAGATGCGATTAGTAAGATGTTGAACTTCTTTAGAGCGATGTTCAATAAGAGCAACAAGGGCTTCTTCTTGTTCTTCATAATTACTAGTACTAGCATCATTATTATTATCATCATCACCACTTGTAGAAATATTTTTATTAGGTTTTTCAATTTTGATGTCTGGTTCACCATCGGATTCAACTTCTGTTTTGGGTTTTTTTAGAATCCCTTTTCCGTTCATTTCGCCTCCCTCTCTTTCTCCCCTCTCTTTCTCCCTCTAGCTTTGTCTTGCTTTCTCTCTCCAAGTTGCAAGTGTGTTTTCTCTTGTTTCGGCGGTTACGCCTTCTGATTGAAAGTTACTCCAACTCGATAACACAACTTCACAAGGATTTGGTCCTTCGGTTCTTAAGATGTTTGTAATAATATGCAATTACATAATTATTTAGAAAAAAAAATTAAATTTTTTTTTAATAAATTTTTTCTTGTTTAGAATGTTCTATTTTAAATGTTCTATTTTAGAACGAGAAATATAATTAAGATTTTGAAGACTAGATGATAGAAAAATATCTGTGTGAAATCTTGTTAGATGCGTGTTAAACTGTTAATGTATATATTTTTATTATATATTTTTTATAGTGCGTATTTAGAAATATTAACGTTTAAAGTTTACTTTGAAAACTATGGAAAAAGTAAACGAAAAAAAAAACAGAGGGAGTAGTTCTATTAAATTATATAGATGTGAATAAAAGTAGGAAAAGTTTTCACATGGTAGCATCGAACTTTCATGAAACGTCGGTGGTAGCACTTTTGTAAAATTTTTCCACAGAGTGGCATCCAATTTATGCATTATCTATCTACCGTAACATTTTTCATTAAATTATTGTCAATTTTTATTTAATTCACCATTTTGACATTTCTTCCATTATTAAATATTGGTTGTTGTCTTGATAAAAAGAAAAAAACATAAAAATAAAATTGTAGACCAAACCAGACCACGTGCACTACTACATTAAAATTTAAAGAAGAAAAAATAATAACAAAATTAATCAACATGTGTATATATATATGGATTTTCTATAATAACAAAATTAATCAAAAGTTTATTTTCTATGAGAGCTAAGAAAAAATAATATGGATTTTCTCCTAATGTTAACTTGAGTCAAGAAGAAAATGTAATAACAAAATAATACTCCATTAATACCTAACCATGAGTACATTGCCCAATTTATACCTATATTGCTATACAGCTATACGGTAATAAAACCAAAGATACGACAGGCTCTATGACGGTGTAATAAAATCAATCAATGGCGCCTCAAAATACAAAAACAAAAGGAAGAAACCCTCGCAGAAGTCAGAACCCTCCATTTGTTACTCGATTATGACGGAAGTTTTCTATCTCCGTAAAATCCTCCGTTTACGACTCTCCGCCATAACCAAATCCTTCTTCAAACAACAGTATCATTTATTTTCCACCTCCATTGTTAAAGAGAAAACCCATCAATTAACTGAAAATAACAGTGGCGGTGGAAGGGTCAAAGGAAAGTGGGTAACTTTACCGCCTTTTTCTTCCTCTATTAATGTTGTTTCATTGGGTAAAAGAATCAGTCACCGCAGTATTGTAGGTGACATTGATTCAATTGAAACGATGACGTCTGCTCTGAAATGGGTTAATCGTTGTTGTCCACACCTTCCTCGTTCACTTGTTCAGAAACTCTTTCGTCTTAGACAGGTATGATTTTACTTTGAAAATAGAATTTAGGGGCAAAAATAATGAAACTAAATTTATGATTGGAAGGTATAGAGTTGCTTTCATGACATTTTTGTAATATTTTTTATAATTTTGCAGTTAAATTTTTTTTTTGTGTGATTATTCTTTTATTAAATCCCAAAACAACGCCTATGTGGGAGCCGGTTAATGAGATTGAATAATGAAATATTGTTGTGTGATTATTCAACCCATATATGTTATTCTTTTGTAACACTTAATTGTAATTACGGGTTGAGAAATGGTTGAACTCAAATGAATGGAGTAGGATTTTTTATTTGAACGGTCTATTGGTTCATGTTGGGAAACTAAACCCCTTGGAGATATTATTGTGAAGGTTTTTGTAAGAAAATTTCGTACAAGGAATAGGACTTAGTGAGACTTTATAAGACTTTGAAGAAAAAAAATATTGTGCCTTGTTTGTTGTGTTAGGGGCTTGGAAGAAAGAGATGAAAATGAAAGTCTCAACTAAAAGACGAACTTTTTTTTAGACAAAATCCCATTCTCTTACTCAAATCCCACCTGCCAAGCCCCCTTTAAGTAATGTACTTAATTATGAGAGATGGGGATATTGGATGATGTGAACAATCTTTTTGAGGTATTGTTTTGAAGTTGATAGTGGATTTAGGGAATTCTTCTTGATCGTTTAATTTTTGAGGTTGTGTGGGCAGGTTAGAAGGGACAATGTAGACGGCAACGCTGATGCTTCTGAATGCCGGTTGAAACGGGTAACCTTTGATGTGTAGCTTTTAAATCTTTGTTGAAGTGTCCAATACTGTATTAATCTGAGTGGTGGTGTCAATTTTTGGAAGGTGGGAGCTAAAGACATGATGAGGGAAGGAGAGCGGATCTTTCTTCCTATAAGTGTTATAGAACCACCTATCAAGAAGCAGGAGTATGAGTGTAGCGAAGAAGAAATGAACTTCATTCGTTGCCTTGAGATATATAAGGTGTGATATCATTTAACTTTTATTTTTACTGTTGTTTTGTGAATTTGGCTTGGATAATGTCACATTCTCAGTATGTTGTGAAATCAGGATTCTGCCATAATTGCTATCAACAAACCCCCAAAACTGCCAGTACAGGTAAATGACAGGTATAACATGCATTTTGTATCCTCTGCATTGTGCAAGAATGTGCAGCTTTGATATGTAAGCATTTTTACTTTAAAATTATGACTTACTGTGATGATTGATCGACATTCTTCAGGGTGGCCTTGGGATTAAAAAGAGTTTAGATGAATTGGCTGCCACATGTCTTAGATATGACATCAAGGAACGTCCGAGATTGGTGAGATATGTGCATACTTTGTTTATGTGGTTTCATTTTTGTGGGTGAACCATGATGCAAAAATGCGGTCGCGATTGCGATCACGATCGTGTATCATGGGAACCGAAAAAATTCGGTTATCGCGGAATGGGTCGCGATTGTTATACAGAATTATGTTTTTTAATTTGCTTTTAAACTAATTTTTTTAGTAATTTATATTTCAATTTTTTTGTCATTTATCTTAAAATACTAATTAAAATTTGTAATTACATTTAAAAAATATAATTACAATTAACACACATATACAATTAAAAAAAAATCTTTAATAATAATTAACACATGAAGTACTACAAAAGAGTGTATGACTAACAATAAAAAGTAAATATGCAAAAACTTCAATACTTTAATAATTAAAATTTTTACATGCCCCCCTCCCCCCCCCCCCCACATCCCATTCCAGAATCACTTTACTTTACAGTGTACAGTCTATACTCATCTTCTCCTTGACTTTTCCTATTCCTATCTCTTCATCTTTCTCTTAAATGATGATTACATCTATTCTCCGATTTCAAATTTACCCTATCTCTCCTATTTCTCTTCTCTATTTTCTATTCTACTAATTCATTTCTTTTTTTCTGATTCAACTCATTCAAGCAGTAGTGTGATACCTTGCGAGATTCAACTCATTTAAGCTTGGAGGTCGGATTGGCGTGGGATTCAAGCTTAGGGGTTGGGCTTTAATGGTGGACTTATAGTCACAGTAAAAAACTCATGAAGAAAAACAAATCTCACCTGCATTTTCCGCGAAATTCCATTTCAACTCGCCCAAATTGTACGAAACCCAAGTCAACTCAGCGTTTTTTATCAGCCTGTTAAGAATCGCGTTATTTTGGAACGGTCGCTTGGAAAATCATTACAACTCGCCTGAGTCGTGTTATAACGGCCATTATGTGGCACCATGGGGTGGAGTTCTTAGCGGTTTTGGACCTACTAAACCAGTATACCTGCATCATAATGGTGTAAAAAATCACATTTTAGGCCGGTTCACAAGATATCTCATAGTTTTGGCTGTTTTTTGGTGGTGCAACAATCGCATTACCCCGTCACAATTGAAACCCATATGTTGCACAATATTTAGAGTACAATCTTTGAGTGTAAAGTGTATTGGACTTCTAGTTATAGCACCACTGGTAACATAACATCAAACTGTAATGTGACTTCTAAAATCATTCATAGTTTTAGAGGTAAACAACTTATTTGTTCTCATTAAGCTCACTAGTAAGAACTTGGGATGCAGGAACTCTTGTTTGTTGAACATGAATATCACTGGAGTTAGCCATATGTATACTTCTTAAAGTATAAGGTGAATTATGTACTTTACTAGCAGAGAACATGCTAGTTGGTTTTCTTTATTGCATCTGCATTTGGAAGTTCATAATAGGACTATAGGAGATTAGTCTACGTGGGTTCAAATTAGTTAGCTAGCGTAACAGAGTGACTTGACTTTTTTATAAACTTATTGCTGTTTGTTTATGTCCATTTTTCAACTACATTGAAAGATCACTGTTAGGGATTATCAGCTTGAGTGTGATAAATTAAACTAAAATCTCGCAATTTTGAGTTGGTCATATTCTTCCTTTATTAATATTTATTAGAAACAATGTCTTTTCTAGGTATGGATACCGTCGGTAAGTCATTCTCGTTTACTCCAGTTCGTGAGGTTCATTGTTAGAAGTTTTGTGGACTTGTAGCGCTTTGTGTTGTTTCTTTGTTTCTGGCTCATGTCTTTGATAGGATAGAAGATTAGAACACTTTGTTGATTCTAGTGTATGTGTTTTTAATTGTAGTGTTTGGATGGAATGTTTGAACTATTGTTTTAGTTTTCTAACAAGATTAATGCACCCATTAGAAGTGGCATTTCTCTTGATGATATTGTGTGTGGTTTCCTTTTGTTTTCGCTTAGAATATATGAAGGTTGGATAAAAAAAAAAATTGCAATCTATCTGCAATTGTAAGTCGCCAGATAAGTTGACTCGTCCCAACAGAAAAGAAATCAAAGAAGAAAAAAGGGGCCGAGGACAGTGTAAAAATACATATATTGCCTTCCTGTTTAAATAAGCTTGTTAACGAGAAGTTCATGTTTCTTTTTAGGTTCACAGACTCGATAGAGATAGTAGTGGAATCTTGGTGATGGGAAGAACACAAACAAGCACAACAATTCTTCACTCTATTTTCCGTGAGAAAACTGTTGGCATATCAGAAGACGTAAGTTGTTGTATCTTCATTTTTAGTTGTATTTTCTTGACAGATAGCTTATGGAAAACTTGACTCACGAATTCTTGTTGTTTGCTGAGGTTTTCCGTGTTTTGACTCTTAGCTTCATTGCCTTGTGAAGTATCTGTTTTTATAGGGATGCTAAAGTCATTTCTTATTTTCAGAGGGAAACTGATTTGGGGAAGAGAAACCTACAAAAGAGATACTTGGCTCTTGTCTTTGGGGTTCCTAATCAACGGAAGGGAATGATCTCAGTACCACTAACTAAGGTTCTTGCTTTTCTCTTTAACATATTACATCTTTTCTGATTGTACACTTGCTCTTTTTCTTTCCTTTTTTTTGGAATTTCATCTATGATTAATTGGTTGTAGTTCGCCCCATTTCCAAAAGTTTTTCCACATTACTGTAACGAACAATTTTATATTGTTTGTCCATATGGAATATATACTCTTTTAAGATAGTATTTGTTACCTCAATGTCCATAGTTGGTTTACAAAATCACAAAATTGTCCTCAATTGATTCTTTAAAAAAAATCATAATTCATGCTTTGGTCCTTAAATGCTCCCATCTTTCTAAAATTTTGACAATTGAATTTCTGCATTTGTGGAACAAAATTTCTGTGTTCGAACAATTTTTGTTTATTTAGATTTTGTATGGTAACCCATGTGCTTATCTATTGTCCCATGAGAGTGTTTTATAAAGCATGAATCAAGTAAAAGAATCAATAAATAAGCTATTTTTGCAATTAATGGCTGATTGTATTTTACTTTTTTAATTATCGATTTATACTTTCTATAATTCAAATATATCCATTTAAAGGCAAGATTTGCTTTTCCAAATTTTTCTTCAATTTGCCTTTTTTTTGCCTCATGGACAAACATTTAGCTCTTTTTTCTATTCAAAGAACTCGAATCTCAAACTTTTATAATACTAGTATGTCACAAGCATTATCAAAGTTTATCATTATCAAAGGCGAAATGCTACTTCACCAATGTGCTCAAGAATCTCGTAGGGTCCCACCAACCTCGGACTAATTCACCCTTCTTCCATAATCTCTTTACTACTCTAGTTGATGAAACACGAAAGAACACCTTATTATCAACTTGAAACTCGATAGGTCTATGTCACTGATTTGCATAACTCTTTTGTCTATTCAAAGAACTCGAAATTCAAACTTTTATAATAATTACTATTCCCTTCTACAAGTCAACTGTAATCATAATGAAGTCTTAACACTTTTCAGCTACTGAAACTATAAGCCTTAATAATCCTTTTATGTTCATTGCTAGGCTTTACTAACACCAATGACATGATGTACTTTATCTTTACGAACTCTCATATTATGTCACAAAATTATCAAAGTTCATCATTATCAAAGTCGATAAGCTACTTCACCAATGCGCTCAAGAATCTCGTAGGGTCCCACGAACCTCAGACTAATTTACCCTTCTTCGAGAATCTCATTACTGCTCTAATTGGTGAAACACGAAGGAACATCTTATCATCAACTTGAAACTTGATAGGTCTATAACACTGATTTGCATAGCTTTTTTGTCTATTCAAAGAACTCGAATCTCAAACTTCTATATACTTACTATTCCCTCCTACAAGTCAACTGTAATCATCACGAAGTCTGAACACTTTTCTGCAACTATAACTGTAAGCCTTAATAATCTTCTTATTTCATAGGTTTTACTAACACTAATGATATAATGTACTTTATCTTCACGAACTCTCATATTATGTCACAAAATTATCAAAGTTCATCGTTATCAAAGTCAATAAGCTACTTACCAATGCGCTCAAAAATCTCCTAGGGTCCAATGAACCTTACACTAATTTACCCTTCTAGAATCTCATTACTGCTCTAGTTGGTGAAACACGACGGAACACCTTATCAATAACTTGAAACTCGATAGGTCTATGCCAATGATTTGCATAGCTCTTTTGTCTATTCAAGGAATTCGAACATCAAACTTTTATAATACTTACTATTCGCTCCTACAAGTCAATTGTAATCGTCACGAAGTTTGAACACTTTTCAGCAACTCAAACTATTAGCCTTAATATTCATCTTATGTTAACTCCTTGGTTTTACTAACATTAATGACATGATGTACTTTATCTTCACGAACTCTCATTGGCACTATTATCTTTGATATGATAGCACTATTGCTTCATTGGCATCATATGGACACGTGAATTATAAGAAATTTATGGTCCATTGTTTCTATTTTGTTTCTTAGTTCCTATTACATTGACATTGGTATTTGGTGCATTTTTTAGTTTCTCTTTGGTGACCCCTGATTTGTTAGAAAATGCTGTAAGCCTATATATGATGATTTTTGCCTTCGTAATGCGTGAATTTTTTTGGTTTAATTCTTGATGGTGCACAAATGGATACTTTATTTTGGTTACGAATCAAGAATGAATCTTGGATAGGCATATATTTAGCTATTGGCCATCTATTGGACCATGATTATGGCTTATAGCTTACTTAACTTGGCAACTTAAGGGTGGCCATCTCTCTTAGTCCTTCCTAGTTAGTTGGTGTGACTGTAAATTCTTGCCCAGGGTTCTACACATAGAAAAGGGTATCTTAGTTATTAAAGCTACAAAATATTACTCTCTTTGTGTCCCTCTAAGAAAGCACCACTTGACTCAAAAAGCTCTCACATATTCGAGTCAAATGGTACTTTTTCAGAGGGACGAGGGGCTAGTATGAATTAGAGAATTTAGCACATTAATGGGAGTCATTAAATAAGTTGTTAAGAGTTTGTTAGAGGTGAGAAATAGCCTATATATAAGTGGGGAGTGAGTGAATGGAAATTAGAGAATCGATGTAAAATAGTGTTTAGACTCTTTGCGAGAGAACAAGCCTCTCGAGTACCTTGTAATACTCATTCTTCCATCAATATCATTTTGCTTGCCTTTTCTGTCTTTTCCTATTCATTACAATTGTAGTTTAAATATTGTTAGTATGGCGATTGTGGTTTATCATTTATTTTTTCGGTTTTATTGTTTTAGGTGCTGCTAGATGATGGCAGGTCTGAACGAATTACTATTGCGGATGGTTCTTCTTCAAGTCAGCATGCTGTGACAGAGTTTAGAGTCGTTGAGACTTCAGCTTACGGTACTTTATTATTTTCATATGTATTTTTAATACTAATTAAAATTGAATATTTTTTTATTGTGCAACAGTTTAGTTGTTTGCACTCTTGTTAGGAACTTTCTACTTGGTATATAAAATTTAGGAAAAATTATCAGGAATAATACAATTTTTTGCTTATTTTCCTACAATAATACCAACTTTTGATCAACCATAAATAATACCAACTTAGGGGTTATTTCCCAAGATATCCCTAACAGGTTAAAAATCTAACTATAGAAGATTATTTGACAAAAAAAATGGTAAATTAGCTAATAAGCTAAAGTTTGTATTATTCTAGGAAAAAAAACCCCTAAGTTAGTGTTATTCATTGTTAAATAGTTAATTAAAAGCTTGTATTATTGTAGGGAAATTAATGAAAGGTTGTATTATTCATAATAATTTTTTCTAAAATTTAAAGGAGAAAACTTTTTTTAACAGAGATTAATATACTTGATAGAGCACCATGATGTCGGTAATCGGATAACTCATTAGGATCTAAACCACAACGTGCAACTTGTTTTATTTTGTCAATCTTGTTAAACTTTTTTACTGTTAAGCTAGTCAATTGTTTACAGTTAAATTGTTTATGTAAAGCTGCAGATCATGTTTGATATTGTAGTCAATTGGTTTAATGGAATGTTGTTGTTAAGTTAGTCAATTCATTTTTCAACCTTTTAAGTTTCAGTAACTCATTAAGTGACCTTAGTACAAGTTGCAAAATGGCTGAAGAAGTCATTTGTTTCTTGTCGAGGGAGAAACTGTTGGGGTATCAATTACCATTAGTTGATTGTCTTGTTTCAGCCAGTCTTTAAGTGAAAGTTCATTGTCTCAGTTTTTACAGTTTCGGAATTTTCTTTCTATCAAAGAATCATTACAGATCTTACAAATCGCGAATCAAAAAAAGCGAATTATGGTCCACTTTGGGCTATTTTATAGTCATTTTGAGCGAATTGCGAATTCAAAAAGCGAATTAACTAGCAAATTATGTTACACTGATCAGGATTCCTTTTAAGAAACACAGTTCACTGACATAGCATTCTCTTCTTGATAATTTTTAAGGGTATACATGGTTAGAGCTATGCCCAGTCACCGGCAGGAAACACCAGGTAATTTTTGGATGAACATTTGTGCTCCTTGTCCCACGTTACAGTATGCTATGCTAACATCACAGCCTCATGTCGAATTTCCATCCTCGTACAAATGCAGCTTCGAGTGCATTGTGCAGAGGTTCTAGGCACACCTATTGTAGGAGACTACAAATATGGCTGGCAAGCTCATCGGCGATGGGAACCTTTACCGTCAAGCCTTGATGAGAACGTTACCGAACCAAAACTACTACCCTTCGGCCTCAATTTACAGTGCGGAAGCATATCGGAGAAGCAACCCCATTTGCATCTACACTGTAAGCAAATGATTTTACCCAACATTTCTGTTGCTCTTGATCATGTGTCGCGTGATGTGGACTACGATTGCTCTAAATTGGAGAGCATTAACTTGGTAGCCCCCTTGCCCTTGCACATGCAGAGGAGTTGGAACCTTCTTAAATCTCTTGCTCAACAAAAAGCTTAATTATCCTTCTGTTTCTTGTGTGAGACGGTCACTAGTGAGACGTGTTTTATATTTGGGTTAAATAACCCAATAATAGAAACTTTTAGCATAACGGGTCTTTTGTATAAACTCGTCTCATGGTGAGACGGTCTCATAATTTAATTGAAAAACTTAAATTAGGACACTGGTTTTTTTTAGGTAATTTTATAAAATATGCCTTAATCATTTGGAGAGGCTACATTTGTGAAGAGAATGCATCCCAAAATCGAAATGCTCCCTAACTTTTAAAGATGTGCCATTAAAACAATTCTGATGGTTTCATCCACATTTTAATTTTTTGTAATTTTGAAGGGACAATGGGAGTAGTTTTTAGTTTTTCAGTTTGATTTGGAACAATGCTAATTATAAGTTGCAGTCTAATAATGTTTTACGAGTAGCGTTTTGTATTAATTTTACGCTTTTGATATAATATTTTGTAAAAAGCTATTTATCTTTCAAATTATATTTTAACATTCTCACAACTACTTTTTGCTAAACATATTTTTAAATAGCTTAACTCTACATGCAAATATAATTTAATCTCTAACATTTGCTTCTTTTTTATAAACAAATTGAATTTATGTTATGATATATACCTACTGTTAAATATTATTGAATATTATTTAAATATATATATATATATATATATATATATATATATATATATATTTATGATCAATCATATCTTTATACTCATCATAAAGACTATCATGTTTAATTTAATAGAAATATATTTATCTGCTTTATCCTTAAGTTTTTTATAGGAAAAAAAAACAATAGTTGCTATCATGTTTAATTTAATAGAAATATATTTATCTGCTTTATCCTTAAGTTTTTTATAGGAAAAAAAAATAATAGTTGCTATCATGTTTAATTTAATAGAAATATATTTATCTGCTTTATCCTTAAGTTTTTTATAGGAAAAAAAAACAATAGTTGCTATCATGTTTAATTTAATAGAAATATATTTATCTGCTTTACCCTTAAGTATTTTATAGGGAAAAAAAACAATAGTTGCAAGACACTTAATTACAGCTTAATTCCTTAATAGCTACTCAAAAAGCTAGCAATTATTCATACACTTACTTCTAGTGAACAAACTATTTCTATATAATTATATATATTGCTCCTAGTTTCAAAAAATCATACTAGAGCAAACACAGACCACTCTTGTATTAGTAGTTTAGATAATCAAGTTTTTCTTAAATAAATAAATTCATACCTTTGATTTTTGAATTTAAATTATTTGTATTCTATAGTTCACACCATGTCTGAATTGAAATGTACTTTATCTGTATCTCTTACTTGCAATATTTTCTATTTAAGTTTGTTCTATTAGTATTGCTTTCGGAATGATCTATCACTTTTATGATTTATTTAGCTTTAGGAATGATCTATCACTTTTATGATTTATTTTTTAAAATTTTATAAAGTAAGGTTAGTAGGTGTAAAAGTGAGAAAAGGCTAAGTTTAGTAGGGGTAAATTAGTAAAGCTAACATACTCAACATAGAAATAAGACATTTAGGATGACTTGATCAAATAAAGAAATAAGACACTTAGAATGAATAGGAAGAACTATATGACTTCCCATAAATAAGACGTACATATAATAAAGGAGTTATTTTATTTGATTTGTAATAACAAAGAAATACTAGCTTGGAAATTTTGGGAGGAAATTCAACGTTTATGATGGTTCCAAGGCAAGAATTCTACCTTTCGAATTTAAGTTCTTATGATAAATCGTTATCTCTCCCAATCAATTTTTTTGTCATGGTCGTGATTATAAGTCTGATATTCCACACAAAGTCAAAGTTTGAGGAAGAGATAGCGGATAACTATATTCATATTCTTTAGAGGAGAGGACAGGAGGAATTTGAGTAATCTTTTATTACCAACACTCTTATTTTTTTTAAATGAATACTCCTACTTTATTCATTAACTAATTACTATTATATGAGAAAATTGACCCCAATTTTCTATATAGAGTTTTGGATAAACTTAAAGAGAGAAAAAAAAAAATCTAAAGTCAAAATAAAATTAACTTACCAGTCATCACAATACAAACTTTACAAATGTACAAACTGCACACTTACTTAAATTATTGTGGTCTCCTCTTCCTTCTCAATTTATTGAATTTTTCATTCTAATCTCTCTGAATTTACTCTAATTTTTAATTCGTATATAAATTTTTGATTTTTGATTTTTTTTTCCCATAACCTAGCCTAGGGTTAAACTCGCCTTTAACTCTATTATTTTAAATATCCCGCTACTTTAATAAAAGTACGTTAAAATCAATTATTTAGCCTCGGTACTAAAAACTAATAGTTATAATCAATTATTTAGCCTCCGTACTAAAAACTAATAGTTATAATCAATTATTTAGTCTTCGGGTTGTTATAGTTGGTATCAGAGTCAACCTGCGAACGTTGCTAATCTTTAGGGTTTGTTCACCTAGCGAGCATACAATCTTGGGAGTAAGAAGAAGTCATGAGAAAAGTGTGATTTGAGGACATAAACCCTTAAGACATGAAATCAGGATAAGACTAAACAATAGGTGACGCTTGGACCTAGGTGATTAAGTTAGGTAGGTTATTCTAGTACATGTAGGATGTGAGGTGTGAGGATAACGAGGTAAAACGGGAAATGCTCTAACGATTGATCGTGGCGATAAGAAGATTTAGTTCGTCGATACAATGTTGGAAGTTTTTTCTGATGATGCCTATGTTTTTACTTTTATCATAGTTCGTTGTCGATTATCGTTTAGTAGCTTATCGCCTTGCTTTACTAGCTTCTATCGACCGAACGCATGACGTTGTTCCACATATCTTAGCTAAGACAATATGTTAGAGACAACTCACCCATTCTTCAGCCCGAACATCTAACCCTTATTGACACTTTGCAGTACGAGGAGATACATGTTCAAATTCTAGATAGGAAGACGCGTAATACTCGTCAAGGTTTTGGAGCATTTGTGAAGGTGCTATAAAGGTCAAATGGGAGGCAGAGGATGCCATGAAACATGACTATCCTTGATTGTTTGCTCATGTGTCCTTATGATTATCGTTGTTATAACTATTACATCTCCTTAGTCTTCGAGAAGTAAGTGCAGGGACAAACTTTATTCTATGTTGGGTAGAACCGTAAGATTTCGAGGGGAATGCTAGGTCTTGTTAGGTCTCAGTAGAAGTCTTTATGTTCGTTAGAAATCTTAAGGTCAGTTGGTTAACATAGGTTCTTATGTTATACGTACTAGAACTCTATTCTCAGGAATAAAGATTTTTGGATCAAGTTTAAACTTTGAGGATGAAGTTCATTTTTAAGCTGGGTAGAATATAATATTTGAGGAATTAATGCTTTAAAATTTGAGAATTTAAAATAAATATGGTAATGAGAATTATTTTTGGGTCAAATATAGATTGAATTGTGAAAATGGTATTGAACCTATATTTATTATGAATATCATAAAGTATTTTTTTTTATGTTATTTTCTTTTTATTCTTTTCCCTAAAATTGGTTTTCCTGATTTCTTTTCTGCACTAAACCCCAAAACAATAATGTCTTCCCCAATTCCTTATTCAATTGGAAACAACAAGCAACTTCCCTTCTTTTTGTTCTTCCTTCTGATTTTCGAAAGCACAACTGGGAATTCCTTCATTTTTGGTCTTTGATTGTCAAAAGTGCCATAACTTGGTTCTTGTATTATTTTGGCTTGAAGCACAAACAAAAATCAGCATCAAGAAGCACCATTTCAATTCTTGTTCCATCATCTGATTTTTCGAAGTTCCAAGCACCAAAACTTTTCTTGAACACCTTCGAACCAGCAGCTAGGTACACTCCATTTTCCTCTGATTTCGAAAATAACAAACAAAAACCAATAAGTATATTCTTCCTCTTTCTTTGATTTTCAATGCATTATTAAACATTCATCCTATTTTATTTTTCCTTCTAAAATTGGGGATTAAATGTATGTCTTCATCCATTTTCTGGAAATTCATGAAACCCAGAAACTATTATTTTCCTCCTCAAGTTTCGAATTTTGGATGCAGCCCCATTATGCTTTTTGTCCGAAAATTCAAACACAATAGCAGTTGATTCTTGTAAAGACAACAACAAGCAACATCCGTTCATCGGTGACCAACCTTGATTCTTCCCTATTCTTGTGAGTTTTGAAAGAAGCCAACAACAAAACCTTCTTTCCACGTCTGATTTCTGAGCGAGATTACTTTCTTTGGGTTCCCATTGCCGCCATTTTTATGAGGTAGTAATAAATTCATGTTCTCTACTCTTTTGATGATTTTTTTTGACATATATTATTATCAATTTGCAAGCATCTTTCTCTTCTTGGATCATTTTTTTTTCTTTTCCTATTGTTATCCTTAAAAACCATTACCACAATGATTGACAATTATAAAAGGGATGGCCCTTGTGTTCATGATATTAATTTTGTGGATATTAAGATTATGAGTTGTGTTGGGAAATATTGGTTGTTGATAAAATATTGGATTAGTTGATATTTTTGAAGAGATTATTAGATTCTTTTGATGACTACTGACTTTGTGTTTAAATGTAGACATTTGTGTTTAATTAGACATATAAAGAGATTGTTGAAATTGGGTTAGAATGAGTATTTTGTGTCTTAATTGGAAATATAAAGAGATTGCGGAGATATTTAAAAAGGATGTAAATGAATTTAGAGCATAGTTATGGTACTTTGATGGTCTATTGTGGTTTGAGTTAGAACATGCACAATTCTTTAGTAATTAGACATGCTAAAACAAGAGTCTTAGTTAAGCTTTAGTCTTAGGAGGAGATGTATTGAGTTATATGTTAGTATAGTTGCATCGTATACACCCTGGTGACGTTGTTATTGTCGTGCTTTAGGATACGACTACTTCAAGGAGCCTTATAATTGATTGTGATGAACCTATCTTGACTCTTGGAAGCGTCATTGTTGGTGAATAGTAGCAGTCCCTTGAAGGGTCTGGTCAGACAGCAATTTTGAAAATTGTTTTATTTATGCTGTGAATTTTATAATGTCGAGGAAAATTTGTTATGAATGAAAAATTGTTTTATTAGAGTAGGCCTATATCAGGGATCAGCACTTAGTCCTTTCATCTTTACGGTTATTATGGATGAAATCTCAAAATCCATCTGGGAGACCGCACCATGGTGCATGCTTTTCGCTTATGACATTGTTTTGACTGTAAAAACTAATGAGCAGGCTAACAGTAAATTGGAAGGGTGAAGGGAAGCCTTGGAGGGTAAGGGGTTGCGCATAAGCCGTACGAAGACAGAATACTTGCGATGCGACTTCAGTGGGACAGAATCGATAGGGGAGCCAGAAGTGACCATAGGGAGAGAAATTGTTGCATGTACGTCCAAGTTCAAATATTTGGGTTCGGTGATTCAGAGTAATGGGGAGATTGATGGAGACGTGTCTAATCGTATACAGGCCGGATGGCTTAAGTGAAGAGCAGCGACTGGGGTGCTTTGTGATAAAAAATTCCTTAGTAGACTTAGGGTAAATTTTATCGCATTGCAATTAGATAGGCTTTGTTATACGGGACAGAATGTTGGCCCGCAAAGAAATTTTTCGAACAGAGGATTGATGTAACAGAGCTGCGTATGCTGAGGTGGATGTGTGGTAAAATTATGATGGACAGGATAAGAAACCAGGAGTTCAGGGAGAAGTTTGGGGTTGCACCTCGCAAAGATGCGGGAGAACATGTTGAGATGGTTTGTGCATGTGCAAAGAAAGACCCATAATGCACCAGTAAGAAGGATCGAGTACATCATAGTGGAGGGCAAGAGAAGTCGAGGAAGACCTAGGAGGACGTGGGAGGAGCAGATCAAAAGTGACTTGCACGAATTTTAAGCAAATGTCATCGTTTTCATAATAGTCACACCTAACAATTAACATCTCAATACTTTGGAGAGTCCTTCCTTCACCTTCTCTCTTTTCTACACTTAGCTTGTATCTTAATAAATGATCTTCTTTTGTTTCACTTTCCCCCTTTCTCTCTTTGTAGCTTCAATCATTTTCTTTTTCCTCTCAGATAAGCTATCCAAACATAGAGTTAATAATGTTAGGAAAAAAGAATGTATGTAACAGGCTGAACTTTGACC
Organism: Amaranthus tricolor; assembly: GCF_026212465.1. Classification (NCBI taxonomy): domain Eukaryota; kingdom Viridiplantae; phylum Streptophyta; class Magnoliopsida; order Caryophyllales; family Amaranthaceae; genus Amaranthus; species Amaranthus tricolor. The sequence continues at coordinate 6,555,658 of NC_080059.1, forward strand.
AAAAATGTTTATCAGGTCTAACTTCAATTATTGTGTTTGCTTAGACAAATTTTAAACCTAGTTTTCATCTAATATACTTTAACCTGTTGGTGACCCGAACATCGAATCACTTGTTGACGTGGCTATACATGTACCCCTTTTCTGACGTAGTTGTACACGTGACATCCTTTTCTAAAATTTTTTAACATATGACAACACACTTGGCAGCACATATGGTAGCCAAGTCAACAGGTGACTTGATGTTCAAGTCACCAATAGGAAAAAGTCTGTTAGATTCGTTCCACACAATACTTGAAGTTATTGGAAATATAATGCAAATACAAATAAACAAACCGATTTGTATATCCCTTGTGTGGATGGCAATGGAACTCCTTGCTTTGTAAATGACCAAATGGACACCATGAAGATAAGGTTGCAACAATCAGAGAAGTCGCTTGGAAACTTGATATGAGTAGAAGGTGTTCATGCACTTTCCTATTGTGATATTTCTCCAACAAAAGGTGCTTGGGATGATAAAATGAAATTCATAATAAGATACAATCTACACAACAAAATTCTAGCACAAGGAAATTGCAATAGTAAATACAAGTGTTGTAGTGTATTATGAACTTTGATGATATTAAGAGTTAATTACTCTCTCAATATTATCTCATGAAAGGAAGAACAAGAATAAGAGTATTCTTAAGAGAGAAATCATAAATGATATGAAATTGGGATTGAATGTCCCTTGGCATGCAACCTCTATTTATAGAGCTATGCATCAAACAATGCCTCATTTTGAAACAAAAGTGTTTCACCAAGCAAAACTTATGAATCAAAGTAATGTTTCACCAAGTAAAGCTTGATCCAAAGTAATGTTTCACCAAGCAAAGCTTATGAATCAAAGTAATAATTCATCAAACAAAACTTATGAATCAAAGTAATGATTCATCAAATTCTTTGAGGCACTTAATTGGACGTATAATATATTTATTTAGTCCCACTACTATACTAAGTATGTAGTATATACAAATCTAGGTTTATATACTTTAAATGTTCAACAGAAGTTCGACATGATAAACTATTTTTTTTTTTTGCCAAAGTTCAACTTGCTATATACAATTTTTCCAAAAATATTATGTATAAAATTTTCGTGTAATAACTCTTTCAAATTTTATTAAGTTTTAAACTATTTATTAGAAAATTACTAAAGAAATACTATAATTTTGAATTAAATGTCAAGGTTTTTTAGGTTTTGAATTCGGTAAAAATACCTTTTAAGGAAACCATATGTTACTATTTTCAAACAACATTATAAGATCATGTTCCACCAAAAGTTTTGGCCATTTGCTTACAAATCCAACTTAGTTTGAAAGGATATAGAATTACCAAAAGACAAAAGTAAATAGCAATCAATTTGGCTATGGTATAGCGCTTGTGTCTTACGGAATTTACCATTTTTCTTTTCAAGTAAATATCATCAAATTTTTCTAACTTTTATTTTTTTTATGATTTACATTTCTCTAAATTTGATGTATATCTTTAATTTACATTTTTATCTCATCTACATACTTCTTTTACTTTCTCGCATTAATTATTTGTCTTATTTTTTTTAGTTTCTCCACCAATGCCTATAGAAATTCTTTAGCATACCAACTACCATCACGCCTAAAACTGTTCGAATGCAACCCGATCTGAAAACTCAAGCCAGAACCGAAAGCTACCCAATGCGAAAATTACCCCCTTTATTATTATTTGAACCGTTTTACTCAATAAAAATTATCTCTTTTGCTATAGGTTTTCTAAGTTCTATGTGATACCCTAGATTTAGCTTTAAAAAAAATTGGTATATTACTCATATAAACAAGGTGCATTTTCTTTTCATGGGGTACATTTGCTAAGAACTCCACAGGTAAGCGTGCTTGGTGGGGAGCAATCTTAGACTTGGTGACTTTCCTAGGAAGTTTTCCCGGCACGCACGAGTGAGGTCAAAGTGCGTCGGAAAAGACTTGTGTTGGTCTGTGGGGTCAGTCTACAGTCTCCATGAGTAATTACCAGCAGTCCGTTGGGGTCGGGGTGTTACAAATGGTATCAGAGCAACCCTACGACCGTGGCTGATTGTGTGTTCAGTGCACCTAGCGGAGGAAAAGATCGTGAAACTACGGTCCAACAAGAACATTGTATTCTTAAGTAGGGAAGAGTGTGATACCTCAGATTTAGCTTTTAAAAAAATTGATAGATTACTCATATAAATAAAGTGTATCTTCTTTTCATAGGGGCTCATTTGCTAAGAACTCCACAGTTAAACGTGCTAGGTGGAGAGCAATCTTAGGATGGATGCTTCTTGAGAAGTTTTCCCGGGCACGCACAAGTAAGGTCAAAGTGCGCTGGAAAAGACTTGTGTTGGTTTGTGGAGCCAGTCTACAGTCTCTATGAGTAGTTATCAAGAATCCGTTGGACCGGGTTGTTACATTCAATGATCTTATTTTCTAGTTACAGTTGCCCCTTTAATTGTACAAATACGTAATTTTATCCCATAAAAACTATACTCGATTTTACCTTAAGATTTTTTTCCTATAAACTAAAGCACAATTTATTGAGCTTGTTATATTGTTAATATAATTTTTATTTTAAGTCGATATTTTATTAATTGAAATTTATTTTTTATTGAACGTAAGTTAAATTTAATCGGAAAATTAAATTTTATTTCAATGAATCATTGCTCTAATTTGGATCAAACAGAATTTAACAAAATAATGAATTAGGTAAAGCTTTAACTTAAAGGAAACCCTCTACGTATTATTTCAAGTTATGAGACCTCTATTATTAAAAACCAAACCATCTTAGTCTTAGCCAATATTTTGTCCTTTTGATGACAAATCTAAAACATCATATTGAATATTACATACTTTTGGTTCATATGGTTTGTAGGTTGATCAAATAATTATTTATTTGTTAAATACTTTCTTGGTTCTCTAATATTCTTCCCGTTTAGAATATTCCACTTTGAAGAGAGAGAAGATAAAATATATCAATATGAAATCTCGTTAGATTTGTCTTAATATAACTTTTTTTATCATATATTTTTTATATGATTGTTTATAATGTGTAAACAGAGATATTGGAGCTTTAAATTTGTTTTTTAAAAACTGTGTAAAAAGTAAATGAGAAGAAAAAAAAAAGAACAGAGAAAGTAGTTTTTAAGCTAGCATTTAAGAAAAATGAAAAACTACCACCTTCTCTGTTATAAGAACTAGTCTTATTTTCCTTTTTTAATCGGCTCATTGAATTTGCCTTAGTCTATTTTTTGTCATGACACACTTTCTTTTTTAAGTTCTCATTCATAAAATTTACTTACCTTTTCATCTCATCTATAAATTTCTCTTACTTTTTCATAAAATATATATTTTTTTATCATTTTTATCCATATTTTGTTGATTTTCATCCTATTTGTACTTTAAGCTTATTCTTTAAGATAGAGGGAATATGTATAACTGAATTTTTCTTTGATTTTGCACTTGTCAACCAACAATATATTTTAGGGTATTTTAAGGTGCAACCGCCTAGGGCCCAATTTAAGTTAATCTTTATAATTAAAAATTAATCTATATTTCAAGTTCGTCCAATCACATTTGGTACGTTTCTATAACTAATTTATTTTTTCATTTTTCTTCCGTTAAAAATCTTAATTTATATTTTCATTTTATTTACGAATTTAATTTATTTTCTCTTCCCGTTCACGTTTTTTCCATCCCTCTGAATTATGACATACAATTTTTACGATCACCCATAATAATAAGAATAATATAAATTCCATTTCTCCCGTGAATCTTACGGAGTTTTCTAGGTCTGATCTCACTAACATGCAAGGGTTTTCTGCAAATTTAGGTCTTTATCGATTGAATTGCGGTTGAATTGGGAATTCCCCAACTTTTGCAATTTGCATCCATTATTATTGAATTATCAAAAAGGTAACTTAAGAGCACGCTGTCATATTTTACTGTTTTATTCGATAAGGATCTCGTTTTATTGTTATCTTTTTCTTTTCAATAATTGTTTGGCATTTATTTTATCAGCTGGAATTTTCAATTATTGGATTGTTTGTTGGGTATTATACAATTTTGTTCACTTTCTGGGGTCCAAATATGGGTTTTTAATGTCGAATTAAGATAGTGACATTTCTGTGTTTAACATGTAACAACCACAACTACCATTCCATCCAATGATAAATCATTGGTGAAGAACACTCCAAAATGATTTGATGAAAACTACCCTACTTTTTTATTATTGGGTTTGTATGATTATTGTTATTTTGATTGTTAATGGTTGACTAAGTACTTAATTAGGTTTCTGAGATGATGATGCTGTAACAATATGCTTACATGTTTAAACCACAATCAAATTATTGGATTTAATTTATAATTGGATGAATTATTGGATTGTGCAATACTCCCAATTTTGATCATCAAAACTTGGATCATCCGTTTTCCCTAATCTCTAGTTTGTTGTGTTCCTAATTATAGAAACCGGAAATTTCCATAGAATCCTGTTTAGGAAATTTTGTCCCCGAAACTTTAAATTAACATTTTGAAAATTTCGTTCCTAAACTTTAATGAAAAAATGTTTCAGTCTACAATTGATTGAAATATTACTCTCTTAATTTATGTATGATAAAAAGGATCATATGATCTATCACGTGAACCCTTCGTTTCCTTTAACGCCCATTTCCATTTCCGTTGCCCTTAATGTATTGTATTTCTTTTCAAGTAACTTCACTTGTGTCCCGTTTTTGATCATTTTGAGAAAGAGCCGTTTTAAACGATTTGAGCCCAATGTGCTTCTTGGGTAAATTGGGCATCAAAAAATTCAAACAAACGCATGTTTTTACAGTGTACAAAACTATTCATAATATGATCAATTTGAAAATTATTTTTCAATAGGATAAGGTGCCTTAATTGTGAAAGTTTGACGTTTTATTGCTAATAACAGAATCTTGGGCCCTGTACAATGTGAGGCATTCTTTTGTTGATCAATTGGTCACTTTGTAGGTCCTCTTCACCCTCCCTGTCTTGAGGTATGTTGGCGAATGGCTTTAACCAGCTCATTAGTTTGGTTTAGGCTGATTAATATGATCAATAGTTAAACACATGTTGGATAAGTTACTCAAGGAACTGAAAGGCAAGCTTTGCCGCCAAAATGAATAATTTGCTGTGTACACCTTTTTCTATTGGCCTATGATTGTCTTATGGATGATGAGCATTGAAACAAACAAGTTGAAAAGCCAAAAATTACTGCCAATAGTACAAGCTTAGTGAAACAACCATCATCAACAATTGTTTGCCAAACACCCCACATGCATTTCTTCCTATTTGTGGTTGTTCCACAAAAGTAAGAGGGGATGGATAGATTGATGTGAATCTTTAACCTATATTTTTCATACTCCTTTGATACACATCAACTATTAAGTTACATAGTTAGAAAAATATGTATTAGGAGAAAATGAGGTATTTCTTTTGTTGAATGGAAGAGAAAGGACAGGTAATTTGAGTGGTGGGGTGGGATTTCTGAAAATAAAAGAAGTGTTTAAACTAATCTTGGACTTGGGAGTGCTTATTTTACTAGTTTTTGTTTTGGATTCAGTTGATTTTACCTTACTTTTTTATGTAGGGATGTTATTAGTGACACCTTTGATCATTAAGACTTGGACTTATTTTTAATTAGTTCACCATTAGTTGTGTTCTAAGTTATAGTTATCTTTCTTTGGTGTTTTTTAGGTTATTTTAACATTGAATATAGGCCTAGATCCGTCATGAGTCAGGGTTGATTGTTAAGAAGTGTTTGATCGGTCCTTGTCCTTATTTACGAATAAATTCTCTTTAATGATTTTGCATTAACTTTTTATTGAGATTGTTTTAAGTTTCGAGTATTATCCTAAACAAGGGGTTATCTCACAGGTAAGTTGAACACAGGCAAGAACAGATTTTGACATGGAAAAATATATACTTTATTGCAAAACTCAGTTAAACTTTTGGCTAGCATGTGCTTAAAAGGTCAAAATGAGTCATTGAAAATCATTTTGTAGAAAGACTATAAGATGGAGTATTCCAGATAATAATATGAATCTGTTATTGAAAAAGACAAATGGACAACGATATGGATAAGTTAACAATGAAGCATCCAAACCCCTATATGTTGCCCTGATCCAAAAGAAGCTTCAGTGGGGCGATTCAGTGTTTGGATCTAAGACCTCCCATGTCCCATCTAATGTTACCCAGACTCTCTGATACTTGTGTTGAACCCTTAAAACTAGCACTTGACAATTCATTTTAGACCAAACATGGAATTTTTTAAAACTAAATAGTTGAGTGTGACTGTTAAACACATATCCATGTCCTAAATGTGTGAGTCAGCATGGCTCCAGACGCACTAGTTTGTTTTTTTCTTTGTAGTTTTTGTTTAGCATATATGACTGTACAAATCAATATGCTTTTGGATCACTAGCTACAACTTGTACCCAATCTTATCCTTGTTAATGATAAAACTAACAAAGACGTTATTTCCTAATGTGAATAACTTGATATATAAAATCCACAAAAAGTAGTAGAGGACCTTTCTGCAATTAAGATTTTTAAGCATATATTCAAAGTAATGAAACTATTAAATAAACATAGCTTAGCCGTCACTTAATTTTAAAAAACTTTTTGATAGATGTGGTTTGTTAAAAGCATGCTTTGTGGCAGCTCTGTGTTTTGACTTGTTTTGTTTTTTTTCTTTTTTTTATATTTGCTTTGTTAATATTATTTTTCTTAACTTGTCTTATCCATTACTAATATGTTATTAGCCTGCATTATTTATGATATGGTAATGAAAATAAATTAGAAATTAGAATGTTACATTTATTGAGCTAAATATTTTGATTGGAACAAGAGCCACAATTGTTTTTCTAAATTTACTCAATAATATGCTAGGTGTTTGATTGTTCTGAATGATTTAATTTCTTCAAGTCACATATTGGACCCATAGTGAGAAACATAGAGTTTTACTTTATCTAAATCAAAGCTGCATGAGAAGGTAAGGATGATATTACAGCCTTTACACAAGCAATCCTTGATGAAGGATAGAACCTACGCAGGACTTTATGGATCATACGAAAGCAGTAGACCATTACACAGGAAACGAAAAAGATGATATTAAGCTATTGCAGATCTTTCTAATTATATAAGAAAGATAAATTTATGTTTACACCACTATAGATCTTTCACATTGCTACACAAAGTACAACAATCCCTAGCGTACCCAAATGTCTTCAAGGGACTCCTGGGGTTTTGGGGTCGGGGGACGGTTGTGCGCAACCTTACCCTTGTCAATTTTAACAAAGAGGTTGTTCCGATTGACCCTTGTTGGCAAACATCATGTTCTGTTTCACATAAGTAAAAATTGCACATGATTCAGTGAGCTAGCTATTTTAATATAGTCTATTATAGTTGTAGGTCACTTGATCAGAGTTAGATCATAAAGTTTGTATTTGGCTCTTGGCAACATCATTCTCCGCAGAAGAGTCTCTGGACTATAAGAGCCAATTTCACTTCTATTAGTTAGTTTTGGTTCAAAGTTAGATCTAATTGACTATTTGAACCATCGCATTTTATGCTTTTCAATTCAGAGATACTACCAACTTAAGTTCAGAAATCCCTGTCATGATGCGACTATTTGTTGGTGTGAGTGTTAATTCAGCCTTCACTTTATGGTTTTAGGCCTATCAGTAATATAGCATCACTATGTCAATCTTCTGATGATCTGGTCATTCCTCTCTGTTTGCTAGCAGTTGATATAACGTTTAGGTTTAGATATCTGGTGATCTGGTATCAAAGTTCTTTGCTTCACTTTATATACCAATGATTTACCAACTTATATGGTTGGATTGAGATATCTGGTGCCAAAGTTATTCGCTCGACATCAATACTGATGATTGATCTGTAAAACTACATGTATATGTATGCCAGTTGAAACTTTTTGCACCTCTGATCTTACTTCGGCTGATACGTGTTAATTTCTTTGCAGTGAGCTTGTTATCAGTTTGTTTCTCTGTTAGTACTATTTAATTTGTTTCCGACCTTTAGAAGTTCGTGTGAGCATGCAGCTTGGTTGTTCTTGTTATTGAAGTACTTGATATATATAGTTATTGCTTGTAACCTTTGAGGTACATTAACTTTGAATTTGCCTTGAATCTCATGTTACGCTTTTCAATAATTTGCAGTGATGATTGACTAACATTGTGCCTACTGGAGACTCCTGATGCTTAATTTGTTTGCGTTACAGCTTGTGATAATTTCTGGTAAATAGTAGACTTTGGCAAACTGATTTTAAGTTTATGCTGCCGTGATCTCAACTCACCCTTTCAAGTTTTTGCACCATAAACTTTTAGCAATTTGTTGAATTTATTGCAAATTTTGATTTGACCCGAAACCTGACTAATAATGGTGGCACGATTCAGAAAAGCCGAAAAAGGGTCAAACTCGATTATATCGTAAACTAGATCCTCTTGACCTATTTTCCTTTTTTTTTTTAAGTACTCAGTTTCTCGTCAATTTTTGGTTGGTATCCACTCTATTGCTTGTTAATTTTTGTATTGAGTTTGTTTCGATTATGAAACGAGGAAGTGCAAAAGACAATACACCAGAAGTGGAAGCGTTATCAAGATCAGCGGTCAACGGAGGGGAAGTGACCTGAATTCCTACATCACAAAACGTTAGCCTTGCCCGGGGGTGATCTTCCGGAAAACCCCTCCGTCGCTCAAGTCAGATCAATGAATGAATAATATTAACTTGAATGTAAGGTAATATATGGAGATGTTGGATGATTGTATTCGGGTTTTTTGGTGAATAATAATTTAGGCAGAGTTTTGTTATAGAATAATGAGCATGAACCAAAAATGGTGCTGGTAGGTTTTATTTATAAGAATTAGAGGGAGTTATTTCAGGAGAAAGAAGGATATGATGGGTATCATGGGGAATGGTGGTAAATGATGGGCAATTACTTTAGGATCATGGAAGTTACTTGCTTGGTAGCCAAGCAAGACAATTGAGAAATTAAGAGAAAGCCCCTTGATTGAAAGTCAAAGTCAATAAAAAGTCAAAGGGTGTTAAAGTAATGTAGTATTAATAATTAAAAAATAAATAAATATTACCATAACATAAACTAAAATTTAGATGTCTTCGTTATACATATATAATAATAACCATACATATTTTAAAGCAATTTATATAAGAATATAGTCAAACTTTTAATAAAAAAATTACTTACCCTCGTGTTTTTGAAGGCATGTCGATATGCGTCCCGAACACGTGTCAATCCTTGTTTTAATATATCACTCGGATTGCTTTCTAATATATTTGAACGCGAAACACTAAGGGGAGCATTCCGCTGGTTTTTCGATCATTCCATAAATTTTCTAAGATAATCCAAATCCCCCGCTTTTAACAATTCCTTGATAAATGTAATATTTGATTTCTTCATCATTTCACAGAAATCAATAGCAATATTATCAATAGGATTTACAAAAGCCTCTTCACATGTTGGGTAGAGACGAATGATATTATGCTCCATGAGATCATGCAATTCGATTACAAACATGATTTGTATTTCAACACTCCAGAACACAACATTTTGAAAAATCAAGTTCAGATTTCCTAAAAGTTGTTGATGAGTAAATTTTATCAACGATTTACCAAATGATCTTATCTCTTCACGTATGGTAGTTGAATTTCGGGCTTTGTTTTTTCCAAGAGTGTTGAATAACACAGAAAGTTCGTTTGCCTCATATGCCCAATCATGAGTTTGACGTCTTGATTCATAGTAGGTGAATACAACATTGTTGTCTTCACTTACATACATGTATCTAAAATCAAGAATCGGCCGAAACGACAAGACAACAAGTGCAACGACCGTGTTGACAACGCTGGGCACAAATTTCTTTAGTTCCACAGTCATATACATAACTTCAGAAGCCGATATATTCTTGGATGGATCATAAGATATTAAAACTTTTTGAAAACACCAATCGATCTTTACTTTTGAAAATGGATCAAAATTTACACATTTGACCATTAAAACCGGATCATCACGATCAACGGTGAAAAGAGGGAGGTGATTAGGAATCGTGTGGTGGTTCATCACACGTCTTATACTTTGATGAAGGCTCTCTACTTGATTTTGAGGGTTACAATGCACTTCTTTGTAAAAAAGAGTATCATCTTTCCAATAAATCGAAACTTCTACGTGCTGAATTTGTGTGTAACATTATGGAAAATCTAGCACCATGATAAAATGTTCGTGTCTTTCTTCAAAGGAAATTTCAAAACCTGGTGGTCAGTAGCCGACGCACGAAGGACGGCCGAGAAGAACGGAGGGTGGCCGACGAAGAGTGAGTGGCGGCGGGTAGGACCTACTCTCTCCTTTTCCTACTTATTTTGTTTGGAAAAAATTAGAAATAAAACCAGAACCCTCGAAGCTGCTTCAATGGAGGTGAGAAAACTCAGAATGCGCTTCAATGGAGAATAGAGAGCACGAGTTCAATGCAGTGAGAGAGCTCGTTCTCACCTTCTCTTCTAGGCCACCACCTCCGAATTCCCACCTTCTCAATTGAAGCCGCTTTTGAGCTCTCTCACTCCATTGCAGCAGCAGCATGCACCTCCTTCTCTCTTCATATCTCTCCTCCATTGAAGTACATGCAGAGAAGGAGGTGCCTGCGGCTGCTTCAATGGAGTGAGAGAGCTCAAAAGCGGCTTCAATTGAGAAGGTGGGAATTCGGAGGTGGTGGCTTAGAAGAGAAGGTGAGAACGAGCTCTCTCACTGCATTGAACTCGTGCTCTCTATTCTCCATTGAAGCGCATTCTGAGTTTTCTCACCTCCATTGAAGCAGCTTCAAGGGTTCTGGTTTTATTTCTAATTTTTTCCAAACAAAATAAGTAGGAAAAGGAGAGAGTAGGTCCTACCCGCCGCTACTCACTCTTCGTCGGCAACCCTCCGTTCTTCTCAGCCGTCCTTCGTGCGTCGGCTACCGACCACCAGGTTTTGAAATTTCCTTTGAAGAAAGACACGAACATTTTATCATGGTGCTAGATTTTCCATAATGTTACACACAAATTCAGCACGTAGAAGTTTCGATTTATTGGAAAGATGATACTCTTTTTTACAAAGAAGTGCATTGTAACCCTCAAAATCAAGTAGAGAGCCTTCATCAAAGTATAAGACGTGTGATGAACCACCACACGATTCCTAATCACCTCCCTCTTTTCACCGTTGATCGTGATGATCCGGTTTTAATGGTCAAATGTGTAAATTTTGATCCATTTTCAAAAGTAAAGATCGATTGGTGTTTTCAAAAAGTTTTAATATCTTATGATCCATCCAAGAATATATCGGCTTCTGAAGTTATGTATATGACTGTGGAACTAAAGAAATTTGTGCTCAGCGTTGTCAACACGGTCGTTGCACTTGTTGTCTTGCCGTTTCGGCCGATTCTTGATTTTAGATACATGTATGTAAGTGAAGACAACAATGTTGTATTCACCTACTATGAATCAAGACGTCAAACTCATGATTGGGCATATGAGGCAAACGAACTTTTTGTGTTATTCAACACTCTTGGAAAAAACAAAGCCCGAAATTCAACTACCATACGTGAAGAGATAAAATCATTTGGTAAATCGTTGATAAAATTTACTCATCAACAACTTTTAGGAAATCCGAACTTGATTTTTCAAAATGTTGTGTTCTGGAGTGTTGAAATGCGAATCATGTTTGTAATCGAATTGCATGATCTCATGGAGCATAATATCATTCGTCTCTACCCAACATGTGAAGAGGCTTTTGTAAATCCTATTGATAATATTGCTATTGATTTCTGTGAAATGATGAAGAAATCAAATATTACATTTATCAAGGAATTGTTAAAAGTGGGGGATTTGGATTATCTTAGAAAATTTATGGAATGGTCGAAAAACCAGCGGAATGCTCCCCTTAGTGTTTCGCGTTCAAATATATTAGAAAGCAATCCGAGTGATATATTAAAACAAGGATTGACACGTGTTCGGGACGCATATCGACATGCCTTCAAAAACACGAGGGTAAGTAATTTTTTTATTAAAAGTTTGACTATATTCTTATATAAATTGCTTTAAAATATGTATGGTTATTATTATATATGTATAACGAAGACATCTAAATTTTGGCTTATGTTATGGTAATATTTATTTATTTTTTAATTATTAATACTACATTACTTTAACACCCTTTGGCTTTTTGTTGACTTTGACTTTCAATCAAGGGGCTTTTTCTTAACTTCTCAATTGTCTTGCTTGGCTACCAAGCAAGTAACTTCCATGATCCTAAAGTAATTGCCCATCATTTACCACCATTCCCCATGATACCCATCATATCCTTCTTTCTCCTGAAATAACTCCCCTCTAATTCTTATAAATAAAACCTACCAGCACCATTTTTGGTTCATGTTCATTATTCTATAACAAAAATCTGCCCAAATTATTATTCACCAAAAAACCCGAATACAATCATCCAACATCTCCATATATTACTTTACATTCAAGTTAATATTATTCATTCATTGATCTGACTTGAGCGTCGGAGGGGTTTTCTGGGAGATCACCCCAGGCAAGACTAACGTGTTGTGTTGCAGGAATTCAGGTCACTTCCCCTCCGTTGACCTCTGATCTTGATAACGCTTCCACTTCTGGTGTTTCAAGTGTCTTTTGCATTTCTTTGTTTCATAATCGAAACAGAGTTAATATTTCTTTGTTGAAGCGTTAAGCTGTCTATTGTCTATATAAGAGTTTTTTTTATAAAAATAAAAAATATTATTTTGTATTTTTAAAGAAATTTTTCAATCAAAACTTTGACCAGTTAGGTCGATATGTTCCGGGTCAAATCGGAAACGATTCGACCCATAAATGTCCAACTCAAATGACAGAAAAATAACCCTCCGGTCTGCCGTTTTGACATGCCCAACTCGAAAATAACCCAACTAGAAAAATCCATCGCCTGGCCGACATTTTTGACATATCTGGGACTGTGTTAGTTATTTATTTAGGGAATCAATTTACACTTTGCCCCTTTCCACGGCCAATACTTTAATCAATTAACTTACATTTTACCAAGTGAACATGCCAGCAATTTTGTGCTTAATGGACAATGGTTTAGGAAAAGATCTTATTAAATAACGGTGATTTGTGAAATTATAAATCACCCTTATATGGTAGGATTTGATATAGTGGGATTTTTATGATTTTAATTTACCTTTTTTCGTTTGTTTATTTTACTATTATTCTTTGTATTTTTATGGTAATTTACAAATCACGATGATTAATTAGGATTTTTTGATGGTTTAGTATTGTCTACTTCATCTTTGGATATTGAATCCACCCCTGCGTACGCCTCCTTTTATTCCTTTTGTTACCCAATTTTACACAATAGTTCTACTCACAAAAATTTTAACACAATAGTTGACGAGAGTCGAGACATTCCATGAGGGAAAAGATATGGTGGGGTCATTCTTTTCAAGGGTATACATAGGTGTTCAAAACAGATGTGGTGATTGATATTTATCCGACCTTATAATTTGAAGTTCATTTGACCTGGCGTCAAAATGAATAAAATATGTAAAAATGAAAATGGATACATGATCCAGTTTTGAACCGATCTAAAACACTTTACTCGATCCGATAACCCGAATAAACATATATTTCTATAGTTCTACTCCCTCTGTTCAAAAGAGATTTTAAATACCAATAATTGGCACAAATATTAAGAAATTGGTTGGGACCATTAAAATATGTGGGTATGATTTAAAGTGAGAGATAATATGTGGATAATAATTAAAGAAAGTGGTGGGGACGTTATACCAAATAGAAATGTTGCAAAGTTATAGGAACAAACTAAAATAAAAGTGTGACAATCTCTTAAAGTATGGAGGGAGTATCTTAAGTTACGAAGACTTGAAAAGGTAGTTGATCTGTGGCCACTTGCTTTGTAAGCTAAAGACAGAGGATAGAGCTCATGGAAATGTCATGTATATTGTTTGGAATTTGAAAGTGGTCCTGAGCTTAACGTGATTGTGAGCTACTTCTCAGTTAAGTCTAAGCTGAGCTCAATCAGAGATGTAACTGACTCAAGCATTTTAATATATACTTTCATTGGTGTTGGGTTTTAATTGGAAACAACCTCTTTGTTAGCCCTAACAAAGGTAAGGTTTGAATCCCCAAACCACGTAACGTGAGAGCCGTTGGAGTAATGAAATGTTGTGCAATTTTGGTTTTCAATACAGGCAATGTTATTTATTAGTCTTTGTTTATTTTTCATGAATTTATTTCTTCATTCGAATTAAGGTATCAATTATTATATGTAACATGACTTCTTGAGGTAGAATGATTTTTATAGTGGTTACTCTGGAATTCTGGCTGTAGGATCTTGATTACACAAGAAATTCTGTGTTCATGTGCATCATAAACCATCTGAGTGAACAACAATGATAATGATGTTTGTAGTATGCATTGCGTACTTATTTTAGTGTGGTAGATATAATAGTTGTCTTTTTGTTTGGAGAATAGGGTAAGTGGTTATGAAAAAAAATATATACTCCAATCTAAAATCAAAGTAGATTTGATTATTTTAGTTACACTTGGTAAAGTTAAAATAGGGCATATTAATTCTTTCTATGTACTATTCTTCAGGATCATATTGAATAATAAATATTGACTAGTATTAAAAAAAGACTCCAAATGCCATTGACAAAGACTTGGCATCATAATATGACTTATAAGCTATGACTTGTTCCTTATTTCATGCGGGACTCCAAACTACGGGCTACGAGATCGCAAAGTGTTTTATAACCCAGCCAATGGGCCAACTGACAGCAGCAAGTGCGATGCATATGCTCCATGGACCCCAGTTCAATCTCTCTGTACCTGCAAATTTCTTCAGAAATTCCACCATGGCTACTTGGAGAATAATAGTAATTCCAACTATCCCCAAAAACAACTTGTTTTTTAGAATGCCTTCAAATATGTTCTTCTCTAGCTTTCTAGCATTGAACTCATTGAATACTTGGCATAGCACAAAACAATTGAAAATGATCGTGTTCTTCGTCCTCTCCTCTACTCCGAAAATAGACTTGCCCTTAAACTGTAGGGTTAGCAGGATTGTTATTTGATAAAGTGCTTGTGCCAAGAGGTTTCTCCATATGATTTTGCTTATAAGTGGCTCGGTTCTTCCTACTGGGGTTTTCTTCATAAGATCGTCCGTTGGTTCCTCAGTAGCCAGAGCTGCTCCTAAGGACTCCATGATCAAGTTCACCCATAAGAGTTGGACTGCATTAAGAGGAATGATTCCTGAAGAAACTGCAGCTACAAAGTTGATAACCAGGGTAGCCATATTTACTGTTAGCTGGAATTGAATGAACTTTTGAATGTTGTTGTACACACATCTACCCCACTTTAAGATAGTAACAATGGAAGCAAAGTTGTCATCTAGGATGACTATATCAGAGCTCTCTTTAGCAACTTCGGTGCCTTGGATACCCATTGATAACCCAATGTCCGCTTCTTTTAGAGCAGGAGCATCATTGGTACCATCACCTGTTACTGCCACAACATGGCCTTTCTTCTTCAAGCATTGTACCATGAGAAGTTTGTCCAATGGGGAAGATCTTGCCATAACTTGAATGTTATCTATTTTTTCCATTCTTTGTTCGTGGGAGTAGTTTCGAAATACTATACCTTCTATGACAGCTTCTTCATATAATTGATCTTCTGGTTGAAGGATTCTACATTCTCGAGCAATGGCTTTCGCTGTAAAAATGTTGTCCCCTGTGATCATTTTGACACTAACTCCTGCTTTCCTGCATGTAGCTATTGCTTTTTCAACACCATTTCGACATGGGTCCTTCAACCCTACTATGCCCAATAAGGTGAGCTCATTTTCATGAAGTTGATTCAAGGAACTATCTTCCTCTACTTGTTTGTGGGCAAAAGCAATGCATCTTAGGCTTCTGGCTGCCATGTTTTGGATTATTTCCTTGTATTTCATGTCTTCGTCCTTCAAACTCGTAACTACCCCTCTCTTGTCATAATAGTTTGAACACCGGGATAGTATCATTTCCGCTGCTCCCTTCCAGTGTACTTGCAGCTTTTTGTCATTCTTCTTCCGAGCCATAACCCCATTACACTTCTTCCCCGAATTGAATGTCTCACCTTTCAAAATCTGGAAACCACTAACGAGTTCATCCATCTCCAAATCAAAAACGGCCCAATATAGTATCGCTTTCTCGGTGGGACTACCAGATATCTCAGGAATTGTTCAGAAGGTAATTGACACACACTTCCTGTAGTGTTTAACACAACAGCTTGTTGAAACAACTCATGCAGATTACTTCGTAACCTAACTGGGTTATTTACCTTTTGTTTACTCTGCCGGAATTCAGTGACAGTCATTTGATTAAGGGTAAGCGTACCGGTTTTATCAGTACATATGGTTGTGGCAGGCCCCATAGTCTCGCAAGCGGAGAGTTTCCTTACCATGGCGTTCTCCGCCATCATCTTCTTCATGGAATATGCTAGTGTTTAAGTCACTGCTAAAGGAAGATCTTCAGGAATGGCTACAACTACAATGGTAACTGCTGCAGAAACAATGTTAATGATTGTGTTCATTACATCATTTGTTTTTGTTTTTCTTCCATTGAATTCTCTATTACCATGTTCATCTTTCGTGGTTCCCGTGAAGTAACGTATAAACTTTCAACTAGACTCCTAGTGCGCACAAAGATCTAAGAACTGATGTTGCTTTTAAATCTTTGATTTTGATCTATCATGTTGTTTTGTTTTAGATTACTTCTCCTCATTCAGTTAAATCTGACTCCTTGTTGTTTTCATCTTTTAGATTGTTTACAAATCGTACTAGCCGGAAACGATGAGATAGCGGAGATGATTAGAGTATTCTTGGAAGATATCTCGGATTTGTGTATATATTGAAGTTGTAGTGTCCTTATTGGGCTTTAGAGTATAGTAGATTTGATTATGTTAACTATTTTGGACTTTTGTAGTTAGTTTTGAATAAAATTAGATTATTTAACAACTTAATTCCAAAAAAAAGCTTCGTGAAAACTTAATTTCCAAAATAAGCGTTCGCACATCCAAATCTAGCCTTGAAGTAAATCGTCGTTACTAACAACGAAAGACAAAAAAAAATAAAATAAAAGCCATAAGTCGCTGTTACTAATAGTGACTTAGGGAGTTGACCAGTCAACTCCTTAAGTCGCTGTTAGTAACAGCGACTTTAAAGTTAACTGGTCAACTCTTTAATCTCGTAGGTTGGAATGAGGAAGTAACTGAGAACTGGAAACTTAAAACGCATTAAGTCGCTGTTAGTAACATCGACTTACTCCAAGGCTAGGTTGGGATGTATGGACGCTTATTTTGGGAATTAAGTGTTCACGAAGCTTATTTTTTGAATTAAGTTGTTAAAACATCTTATTTTATTCAAATTTTCGTTGTATGATTATTTTGGACTATGGTTTAGATGCTTGGGTTTAAGATTAGTTACTACAGTTATGTTTTAGACCTTTTGACCCTTTTCACGAGTTATGGTTTGAGATTTGAGTTCTTTGCGTGAGTAAACCCCGTAATGACTTGTCTTACTTAGTCAATTGATAAGTCGGGTTGTTACAGTTAGCAAAACTATTTCTTGTAATTTTAGATGGCATGGTTGTGTCTGATTTAGGACTTGAGTTGCAATACTTTGAAGACACTAAAACATCTCATATAGAGGTGTTCAATAGGGCGGATCAAGTTAATTTCTTAATGAGTCAGGTCAGGTTGAGCCACATTATTTTATTGCAATCCGAGTCAGGTTGGGTCGGGTCAATAATCCATTTAACCCGACCCGACCCATTTGTGTAAAAATTTTCATTCCATTAACTAATTATAAAATCAATTTTATGAATATTAATTATATTAGCTAATATAACATATATTCTAAAATTTAATTATAGAAATATTAATTTAATAACTACAAGAGAAAATTATAATAAACTACCTATTCTATACCCCTCTTTGCAAAAAACTACTTTATCTAAAATTTTTTGCAAAAAACTACCTTATATAATACATTTCTTTGCAAAAGACTACCTTATAACGGTTTTTAGCATTTGACCGTTAAAATTAACCGTTGACTATCACGTGATAGTCACGTGACCTTAAAAAATAAAAAAATAAAAAAATAAAAAAATAAAAAAAATATAATAATAAAAATAAAAATAATAATAATATTAATAATAATAATAATAATAATAATAATAATAATAATAATAATAATAAAAATAAAAATAAAAAGTAAAAATAAAAATAAAAATAAAAATAGAAATAAAAATATAATAATAATAATAATAATAATAATAATAATAATAATAATAATAATAAAATTTTTAAAAAAATAAAAATAATAATAATAATAAAAAAAATTAATAATAATAATAATAATAATAATAATAATAATAATAATAAAAACAAAAATAAAAACAAAAAAAAATTAATAATAATAATAATAATAATAATAATAATTTATAAAAAAAAATTTTGAAAAAAAATTAATTTTTTTAATTTTTATATTATTATTATTTTTTTTTTTAATTTTTACTTTTATTTTTATTATTATTATTATTATTATTATTATTATTATTATTATTATTAGTATTTTTTTTTATTATTATTATTATTTTTTTTTTTTTTAAGGTCACGTGACTATCACGTGATAGTCAACGGTTAATTTTAACGGTCAAATGCTAAAAACCGTTATAAGGTAGTCTTTTGCAAAGAAATGTATTATATAAGGTAGTTTTTTGCAAAAAATTTTGGATAAGATAGTTTTTTGCAAAGAAAGGTACAGAATAGGTAGTTTATTATAATTTTCTCTAACTACAACTTTTTCCGATATAAACATCGAAGGGGGAGCTATAAGCCATGTCCAAGTTTTACATGTTCAATATTACTGTTATACAAAAACTATAAAATTATAAAAGCCAATATATTTCTGTTTGTTGTTGATCTAGTCATTATGAAATTGTCTGTGTACTTGTCTCGGTGACCTGTTAAAGCCCGCATGACCCGCCAACTTGTAAAATTGACCCGACCGTTTAAAATCCGACATTTAAAAGAAATTAACGGGGCTTAACTTTTTTAAAATGGACCGGGTCACGGGCTTTTTGCAGAGCCCCGACCCATTAAACACCTCTAATCTTATACGAAAAAAGATCAGTCAAGACTTAAGCTACTACTATCTAATAGATTCTTATATTTTCGATTTCTCAATATCATGGTCTGTCTTCTGTAATGTGTTTTTTGGACTTCAGCTGCACCTGCATATACTTGATATATAGCACCAAATTGTAATCGGAATAATCTTTGATTGATTAATGTCAGTAGCAACGTTAAAAGTATAACAATGCCTGGTTCATGAACAAGGCAAAAAATATACGGGCCAACCCGGTAGACGGGTACCTGCGACTAACAAAACCGGAAAAATCTTTCAAACGTAACGTATAGGCCACAACATCTACAGAAATGCACTTCAGAAAAATCTTTAGATCCTGAAAGCTTCAGGAAGTACTTCTTGAAAGCACTCCAAGGAAACAGGTTAAAGATGGCACTAAATCTTGTAGCGAAACGTATTTGCTCCTGTTACTCATCCTCACGAAGCCTTTTGTCATACAAGCCATCTTTGAGCCATGCTTGCAACGTCTGCTAGCTATCACTGATGTCGGGCATTGGCTAGAACTAATAACATGCGTCGAAAACTCATCCTGTAAAACAATGAGAAGAAACCTTACCATCATTGTTTAGGCATATTTGTATTACGTTGCCCCAACCACCATTCATACTAAATTTTATGCAAGCATACAGCCCCCCACCCACCCACCCATAATAAAGGGGCTATATTAAGGCATGGCTTAACCAACTTTGAGGGCTTGGTCAAATGCAATGACAAATTTCCAACAAAATTACCAAGTTCTCACAGATTTCTATTGAAAATTCTACCAAAAAGGTTTGACAAACTACAATGTAGACACCCTTATTTGAAGGAAACAGGGAAAATTTGTATAAGATGGAAGACATAGCAATCAACATTTCATTACCCTAGTGCCATTAGCTGGCTCCCAGTGGGGTTTGGGGAGGCAAATGTATGCAACCTTACCCTTGTTAGTAATAAAACTAATAAAGAGATTGTTTCTAATTGACCTTTGATAAAGATATAGCAATCAAATGAATAACATAATTTACCAAGGTCAAATGCTCGACCAGCTTCCTTAATTTAAGAGATGATAAAGGACGTCAAAGGAAAATATTCCTAGCTCTGGCTTTGCAACACATCAGGCAGACTTCCTTCTGCTAGATAGCCATGCAGCTCAACACCATGACATTCACAGCAGCAAGTGCTCAGGACTAAAATCGCAAGTAGTTGTCTTTTTTCATATTCACGGTGTTCTTTCAGCACATTGATGCAGTCAGTAAGGTAACGCCTTATTTATACGCTCAATTGGATAAAAAGGTAACGCCTCACACTCAAAAACCACAGCACCATTTCAACTTAAGCATCATGCAACAAGGTCGACCTCATCAACATCAGGAGGAACCACGTCTAATCTCATCATACTCCGGTATTGTTCTGGAATAGGTGCACCTGCCTGCACACACATTTCCAAAACAGCTGGAGCCTTGCCAAAGTACCTTTTTAAATTGTTCGCTAAAGGTGGGCCAGATGGATCTCGAACATGCCAAACGTAGTTTGGGCCAACAAGATCATCAATGGTTGCCTCTTGCCATGCATGCAAGCCGTCACGAGACTGATGCTTGGATGCTTTGCACATCCGCACCTTGTGTCCTTTAGGACCCACCTGAACCTCAGGGCAGTAACCACAAGTCCATACACAATATTTTTCCATGATCTTTCTTGTGCCTGATATCATCTCAAGCCATGATTCCATCGTCCCAATGCTCAAGTCCTTCAAGCTTCCCTCCTCGAAATTCGACTGCACTAATGGATGAATAGGGTTTTTTACAAGTTCACCCTTCCTATCATCTAATCCATTCCTGAAATCAGTATCCATTTGAAGACAATCCACACTAGCTTCTTTATTAAAATCAGAACCTTTTTCATTGATTTCAGGGTCGAAGTCTACGATTCTTCCTTCAATGGAATAGACAGGCTTAGTTCTCCTTCTCACAGGATACTGTTCTAGATTAACACCAGCTTGTATACAGAGCTCCAATATTGCAGGAATACGTGGATAATTGAATCTCTCCTTATGTGTAACTCTAGGTTTCCCAACACAATCATAAAGGTGGAAGCATTTGGGGAAGTAAACTACATCATTTAAGCCTCCTTTTCTCCAATCATGCATAGCACTGCGAAAGCCACTTCTTGGTCCAGTGCAGGTACGTATTTCATGTCCCAAATGGCCTATATGAACTTCCGAACAGGACCTGAATAGAAATTATGTCAACATCTAAATGTAAAGTGTACCGAAGTAGATAAATCTGATGAATTTAACAGACTACATCTGACAAGTAAACATTTATATACGATACATCCAAACTACAAGTCTTGCTAACCTTATGCACCATTAGAGAAATACTCCCTCCGTCCCTCAGATATTGAGATTTGTGAGAATAAAAGGAAGTGGTGGGGACATTTCCATCAAAGAAAATTGTACCAAAATACAAGAGACGGATTAAAAAGGAAAGTGTGAGAATTTCTTAGGGACAAAGGGAGTAATAAAATACACTTTGCTCTTTTCTGATGGTGCTTTCAGTATCATCTATTTTAATGGTTTACATCAGTTCAACAAAAAACTAGCACGCCGCATTATTAATCCCATATTTCTGAGATGCCAAGAATGACAGTTATAAAATTTAAAAGTACCATGATCAACATATATAGACATAAACAAAGAGCTTGGTATATTTTGTGAGCTCATGAAAGTTTCACACAATAAAAAAAATTGAAGTACTTGGTTACACAACACAGATAACTTTACAGAAGATCAATCCAAGAATCAATGTTAATGTGTTTAAAGCTGAGAACGGAAACTAGCAATTCAATTGAGCAAAACAGGTAAATGAAAGCAGTAGACAAATGAAAACACCATGTTTACAGAGTTCATCCAAGTTGCGCTACATCCTCACTTTTGTGCCGAACTTTATAATGACGAGTTATGGAAGCTTGGTGTTCAAATGAACTCTTGATTCTTGAAGATGGTTTTGGATGTCTAGGCTGATATTTAGCTTACTACTATACAAAGAACATAAGGAAGTTTTTTTAGGAAGGAAAGGTGAGCCTCGTCCAAAAAGCAAACAGAAGCTGAATTGACAGACTGCTCATTCAATCACCAAGTCTGCTCATTCGAAAGGCAGATGTATTTGTTTGAGGCTTTTCAGCACCAGAATTTCCAATGTTCTACCTCCGATTGAGCAATCATGGTGCTCGTTCAAGGGCACAATGCCTGAACCTTCTGACTCTTCACATAAACACTGCTTCATCGAGCAACAAAAGTGCTGATACGAGCAACAAGGGTGCTACTCCAAGCACATCTCTGAAAGCACGCCTGACACAGCAGCCTAAGAGCATTAAGCTCAAGGCACAATAACCCCATATAGGCATGGGACACAAGGCACAAAACACAACAATATCCAATCAATGAATGATGGCTCAGATTAGTGATTTTCCTACGATTTCAATCAAAACACTTTTAGTAACATGAATAACATTCGGCTGTAGCGTAAATTTTTATGAAATATATCGCATCATTCCCATGGTTACGAAACTTCCGATCATAAAAAAGCTTTTGCTCACAGTTTTCTATCACCACTTTATACCATCTTCCCAAACTGCAAAGCATTGCAAGTAGAACAATCATGACAATAGATTTTTCAACCAACATTACTCTAACGTTTCCATTATCATTCCTGCTATTTAATAACAACAACCAAACAATTCATCATAGTAACAAAATATCAAAACCACAATTCAAACCATATAAAAACAAGTTGATTGAGAAATGAAATGAACTTCTGGCTGCAATTTATTGATAATAATCAAAAACAACTTGAAAACATACACATAATTTAACCAAGAAATTCAAATGACTAGACTAACCTGCATCTTAGAACAGGTACAATGGTGAGAAGTTTGGAGATGCCCTTTAGAAGTGATTCTCTCGCCCAATAAACCTTTCTAGCAACTTCCACAAGCTCAGGAACGAGAAGTCCATTATCAGGAGGGTGCTCAAGAACTCGACACGGATTCAATTTCATCAATTCCCTTTCTTCTTTAGCTCGTTTTATCAAAATATTCATGGGAGTCGGAAATGGTTTTCTCTCTGATTTGCATCTAAGAGGCTCAGGCAAATCTATATAAAAGGGATCATCAGTTTCGCGTCCAAAGGGAATCACCTTCACCTCCTCTTCACCATCTCCACCTCCAAGAAAATGTCGATGCAGATGGCAAAAATGGCGAGAAATATATTGACGTTTTTTCACCAAAAGCACTAACCCACTGAACATTTATGATTAGATTCTTCAAAGCCAATAAAACATCTATAAAACGATTCCACTATCTGGGTTTCGAAAAAAACAAGATTATTAGTTTGGGAATTTCGAATTAATTGTTCAACTGAAATTAAAATAAAATGTTTACGCCATTCTTGTGGGCAAAATTAACAGTGTTCTTTGTACACTAGATTATGAACAATAAGGGGAAGAATGTAGAATTACACCTCCTTTAGCGTCGGAAGTAGAGTATTTGCACACTGATTTGGAAGAAATGCATACAAAAGAGAAAAGGAAGAGGGCTACAAGAAACGAGGATTCAGATTATAAATAAAAAGAACAATTTTGACACAGAATATGAAAAGTTGGTAATAAATAAGGCAATAAGGAGTAGATTAAATTGTGTAGATAATTTTAATGAAAGTAAAAATATGTAAATGGGATTTAAAAAATAGGAAAAATTACTTTAAAATTTAACTTTTTTATAATAATTTTACCTATTGATTAACTATAAATAATCTCAACGTTAAAGAGTATTTTCTTAAAGTAAATCCGATAACCTGATGACTTATTATAGCAAGTTTTATTTAATAAAAAAAAATTAAAATATAAATTAAAATAAAATATTAAAAATATTGGAAAAAAATTCTGCTTTTTTTCATTATTATTTAGGATTTTTTATGTAAATTTTTAAAATTTTTCTCTAATTTTACATTAATTTTTAGTTTACTTTTTTTTGGTGAATTACCTATTATAGCAGACTATTAGGTTACCCAAGTTTATTCTAGGTAAATACCCTTAAAGTTGAAATTATTCATGGTTAATTAATATGTGAAATTATTATAGGAAAATCATTAAAAAGTTGAATTATTTTAGGTAATTGTTCAAAAAAACTATAATAAGGTTTGAATTAAAAAAATAAAATAATGCAAAACGCGTTCGACAATCTAAAATAGATAATGATGTAAATTGACTAAAATAGGAAGTAAACTTCATTGGAACTCTGAATTCTCATAGTTTTAGTTTAGCATTTAATAAATACATACTATGATTTAATGAGTCATTGTAATAGTTTATCAAGTTTTTTTTTCCGATTATTACTATATAAACAAAGGGGATATTTTTTTTATGATATTAAAAAATTATTTAAAAATAAAATCATTTTTTTCATTATGATCCAAGAAACTTCCAATATGATTTTGATCCAACCTAAAACTTGACATTCAAAGAAAGATTGAAAAAAATAAGATAAATAAACAATTTAATTCCAAATATAAGATTCGGAAAAACTTATGTCCCAAAATAAGCTTCCATACATCCAAGCCTAGCCTCGGGTAAGTCGCTGTTAGTAACAGCGAATGAGGAGAAAAAAAAAAATTAAAAGGCCCTAAGTCGCTGTTACTAACAGCGACTTAAAAAAAAAAATTAAATTTTAATAGTACTAAACTTGAAGTAGCTGTATTTTTTTGTTTTTGAAGCAGCTTGTTTTTTAACCTTCAAATAATTATTTAATAGCAGATAAACTAACTATATAAACTTGTTATTGTTTGATTAATCTTCCGATGTGGGATTGTTTTCTGGAACACATCAAAATAAATGAAACCAAAAATTAGCTCACGAATAGAGCACCGATGTGGGACTAAGTTATTGAAGAGGAAGACATCCACCATTGAAGAAGAACACTTATGACAACCTTTTCTGATTCATTGCTAAATCCCTATTTTGATAGCCTTGAGTAAATCCAGCTCTCTTTTCCTCTCTTAATATTCATATTACTTGTTCCCAAAAGCATCCCAATGTGCAATGCTAACTCCTCTTGGCATATATCTAAAAAGCCACCCTTGATTATCCAGATCCCAACTTTGTACTAGACATAATATCTCAATGGAAGAATCAAGCATACATAATCCTAGCTAAACTTCCTTTTAAGGTTGGTTTTCCATACCAGAAAACTTTGCTACTATTTGTAACATAGTGAAAAGTATCTTTAATTTATTAGAATCAAAAATTGTTGTCGAAGTGTATTAGATGGACGATTGGAGTTCTTTTGAATCATTTAAATACGAGATCATCAAATCCTGACTGTCTCCGAGACGAAAAAACAACATCCCAGAGGCTCCATTTATCAAGTCTAAGTGATGAACTGATGATATGGATTTTAGATAGACATGATGTAGTAGCCAAATCTCTTGTTTTCTAGAATGATATCAAGAATGTCTCATCGATCAACTAACACTATCATATGCTCTCCCATATTTAAACTGGAAACACCTTAATTATGTGATACAGTGAATCTCATCAGCAACCTTTGGCCACATGGTCCTCACCCAACATGTATCTTCCTCTTCTATGAACACTGAACTGCACAATGGTCCAAGTATTAAAATATTGAGGAAATACAATATTATAGAGTGGAGCAGGTTCTAGTTTGCATGAGTCTGGATCCGGTTGGATGTTTATGTTGTTATAGTCTTATATCAAACTTAATGATATTGATTTCTATATCATGGATATACTTGGATGTTTGTTTACTATGACTATACTCAACATGTTTTCTAATCGTATAGGTTTGTGCAATCTACCTGTATATGACTATACTCAACACAGTCCCACATCGGAAGATTAATTAAACAATAACAAGTTTATATAGTTAGTTCATCTACTATTAAATAACTGTTTGAAGGTTAAAAAATGAGCTGCTCCAAAAACAATAAATTACAGCGACTTCAAGTTCAATACTATTAAAATTTTTAAAAAAAAATTTTTTTTTTTTTTTTTTTTTTAAGTCGCTGTTAGTAACAGCGACTTAGGGCCTTTTAATTTTTTTTTTTCTCCTCATTCGCTGTTACTAACAGCGACTTACCCGAGGCTAGGCTTGGATGTACGGAAGCTTATTTTGGGACATAAGTTTTCCCGAATCTTATATTCGGAATTAAATTGTTTATTTATCTTATTTTTTTCAATCTTTCACATTCAAACAATGATAACTCATAAGAACTCATAAGATAATAGTACAGAATGTGTATAAGTGACAAATACTTCCTTGGTTTCATTTAATTGGTTATATTTCACTTTTCATACAATTCAATTTATTACTTTAATTATTTATATATTAAGGTATACATAACTAAAACTATAAAAGGTTAATAATATGAAAGTATTCCCTTTGTCTAAAAATTATAGCCTCATTTGTGATAATAAAAATTTTCACCAATCCACCATTATTTGTATTTCATTATTCTTAATCTACAAATAAAAGAAATAAAATAGTCATCCAAAATCTTATTTAATTCGTTATAATACATAATTTTTTAATTTCAACTTTAAATAATTTATAATTATACATTAAAGGTATTAAATATAAAAATGGTGCATTACCAAACATGAAAAGTACAAATGTAGCTAAAATTTAAAACAAAAAGAGTACTATATATAATTAGGCGATTCGAACAAGATCCAACATCTGTTACTAAAACGTTAGTCTCAATATATAAAATAGGAAAGGAGACAAATAAAATGATACACATACAGCAACTAAAGCTTACATTCATGATTGAATCCTATAGTGAACATGTCAGTTAAACAAAGTCTTAGACCATCAATTGTAAGTATGGCCATTCCTACATTAAAGTAACCAAAGCCCCCAATGAAATATATACAGAATTTCAAAATTGGCCTAGTTACACTGACTCATTAGCTCAAAATTTCTGATTCCCAAAACTTCAGAAAAACAAAAAAATGGTGCTTCCCCAACAACACTAGGAAAAAGAATTTAACAGGGCCAATTCAGTTCCTACCTAAACTGAAATGGCTTTTTTTCAGTCTAATAAGTAGTACTACTAGTCATCTACTAAGCAATAGCAATGTCTTTCAATGCAGAGCCACTTGAAATTTAAACATTTACAGCGTTTGGATAAACGCCGAGCTCTGACCATTTTCTTACAACTGATTATTCTTCCTCTTCGCTGCTAGTCGTTTGCTGCCTACCCGACTTTGAACGAAAACTGGTGCCTATCGGAAATGGTTCCTATAAATCAATTAACCGTAGGTTAATGAGCTCATAATTCAAGATATATCATAAAAGAGAATGTAATAGAAGAAAAGTTCATATATCAAATGCATCATGCCATTGGTGTTAAGAAACCAACTCAACCAAAAGCTTAAGCTGATGGTTGAGGCCCCAAAATCTGTTATATACTCTAATACATCCCTTGCCACGAGAGCCCTTTAGGTTAGAAGTATGGATACAACACAGGCCCTCCTCAAACATGGTGTTAATATTCCACTTTAAATAAGAGGTAGTTCAAATTGAAACCTGTGACCTATAATCACTCTAGCTCTAATATCATGTTAAGAAATCAATTCAACCAAAAGCTTAAGCTGATAGTTAAGGCTCCAGGATATTTTATATACTTTAAAAATTGGTATTTCGTCCTTAACATGTGTTTTTTTCCATAGATGCAAAAGGTAAGGACCAATATAGTGTTGACCAATATAGTGTTGATATAACATGTGTAGTTGGTTAGCTTATAATCTAGAAGTAATGGTATAAGCAAACCAAAAGGTCAATTTGAATTCACAGGTTAACTGAATTTGTCTTAGGGAATATTCCCTTATTACCAAATACCATACAATCATTTGTCTTAGTTAGGTTAGCTGATTGAATAAATGACCTCCCTTATCAACTCTATGCAAAATTAAAGCATGTATACCAACTCTTGGCTGTTAAATTCAGAAAATACCTAAATCTTAAACCATCTGGGTTACTCTCCCAACCAATCAACCCATGAATGAAACAGTGGAGGTCCCACATTCAATATATTCCCTTTGCCCATTTAATTTGAGTCAATTTCCATTTTGGATTATCCCACTTATTTTACATTCATTTCCTTATTTGGAAATGAACCCTACCGCATATCATCTACGCATTTCATTCTCTCTCATTATTTAATCACATTTTTTACAATTTTTCATATATTTTTTTTATATCTCTATCTTTGTGACTCTCTTCTGAAATACTCGGTCCGCTTCAACGCATGAATCACATTTTTTTGCACTATACGTCAAGCACTCTTAATTTGCATTTTATTTAAAATTAAGTACGATCATGTTTGATTCTATCTCAATATAAATTTTATTAATATCAACTTATACTTTTATTGATTCATAATTAGAGATATTAAGTATAGAGTTAGTGCATTGGAAAGTGCACAAAACTAAAGAGCACACATGTAACAGAAGTAAGGGAGTATGGTATTAAGGTACAAGCATATGGTGAACGATACTCATAAGATTTTTTACCTTTTGATCATATGGTGAACTTAGTGCAAAATTGATACTATTCATACAGACGTGAGTGCATGGTTGCTTGGAAAAACTGAGAAAGAAATAAAAGTTTGACAAACCTGATCACCAGCATTTGGACCATCCGTGTGAAACAGAATGGGACGGCACCGCTTATCCTCATTCATCAAGCTTGAATTTTGGAAATGTGCAATAAGAGCTGATTTCCCTTGAATTCGGGCATAAGCAAGACACGCAACCTTTTCACTGTTGAACTTCTCCCATTTTCTCCCTTCAAATGTCTGCGGAAGATACCTAGTCATTTCAGTGTCAACAAGGACAAATCTTTAGACAGTCGTAGATAGAAGTTTCCAAAAACAAACCTGATGGAATGGAACAATTTGGAGAGGATCGATCATGTTGATGAATGCATAGCCCATATTGCATTTATTCTGCCAATCAAATAAGTGGGAATATAAGAAAGCTACAAACGAGATTTTCCAAGTAGTTCTATAACACAAAATTTTAAGTAATCAAACCTTAAAATCAATTGGCAAGTATATAAAATCGTATTTTCCTCTATGGTGCTCGTCAATGGTAGCCAAAAGCATTTTGGAAGTATACCTGGAGTCACCAAGATATTACTTATAGAAAGGAAGACAAAGGGACCCATAGGTTCGAGGGAGTAAACAAAGGCTGAACTAGAATGACAGTAAACCAAGTAAATGTCTAAGCTAGACGACAATAACAATGTCAAATATGTAATCCCAACAATGTGTAAGCTAGATGATGCAAAAAAAAAGAACGACCATTTGATCTATACTAAAAGACAAATCAACAACTTACTTGTTAGGGATATTCTTAATCATTAGTGTTGTTCGGTTGTCGTCGCCACGCAAAATACGATCAATGTTGAGCTCATAATGCTTCCTGTCAGTATGACTCAAGTTGGTTTCGTTTCTGCTTCTTCTAACGCGTTCACTGGGAGATCCAAAAGAAGTCGGAAGAGAATTCATCGTGTTTCTCTCATGAAACAGGTGACTCATTTGTTGAGGTGATTGTATCCCAGCATTGTTAGACATATCAGCCCCATGAACATGATTAAAGCTGATAGGAGAAGATAATTCTCGGGCAGGTGACGGAGAAAATCCAGGGATGCCAACATTCCTTATGGCACCCATTTGATAACCAGAAGCTTCATGAGATTCTCCTCCGAAAATTTGTTGTCTGTCCCAGAGTGAAGCCTTTACTACTGGCACTACAGGAGCTGAGCCTACCTGAAGATGGTGTACTGGTGAAACCATATTCATCAAAAGATGTGGAGCCCCGGGAGATCCAGGAAGCCTTCCAAGGTGATGTGCATGGTTATTATTCAAAAATGATGGGGAATTCGGCATAAGCAAAGATCTTAAATGATGTTGCTGATATGAGTTAGATTTGCTTGCCATTGACTGATATCGATGAAGCCCATTTGGAGAATAGCCAAATACTGGAGAAAAAAGAGTACCAGAACATTGTAACCTCCAAACTAAGCAAATTTGAATGCATACAAATAAATAACTACAACAAAATCTTCGATAGTCCGATGTCCCTCCCACAAAAAGCATTACAATTTTATTTTTTAAATTCCTGATGAGGGACGCAAAACAAAACAAAAATAGTTAATCCACCCTTAGTTCCATTTGATTGCTATAAATAGTAATACTGGAGGATACTGGTTGCATAAAGTTAATCAGTTGCTAACCAGCTGCAAATCGTAATTTAGCCATCACCTACATAACTTGTTTCTTAACATAAACAAACCTAGATTCAAATAGCATGAGCTACACGCATCAAGTAACCTCGAAATGCCTTAAACTTTAATCAATCCAAGACATCAAAAGGTATTCCTTTTTGGTAGATATAGTATCCTCATTTTTAGGATATCTTTTCTCATATTTTGTATTATATATTATTTTTGAGGTTTCCTACCATAGTTAGGACTCATAGTGTAATCCTATAGTATATAATTCATTGTTGAGAATGTCTTCAATCAAAGAGTTTTCACAATATCTAACATGGAATCAAGAGCTTAGATCAAAATTCTACCTCCTCCGGTTGTTCTTTCTTTTCCACGATTACCTCCCTTTTCTCCGCCCATCTTCTCTCGTGCATCTTTCTATTCCCTTCCTTGTATTGTGATGTTTTTTTAGTACTTCTACTACAACATCATTTCCACTGAAAACCCGTCACCTCACACCCCGTCCCTCTCTCCTAATATCAAACATGAAATCCCTATCATTTTTTATCGGAAAAATGTCTATCATTCTACAAGGGCAGTACATTTTCGAATTCACTGTCATGCTTTTAAACAACCATATACGCGTTCAATTAAGAGTATTCTTAGTCGAACCAACCAAATATATATATCGTTCTACAAACATATAAAAACAAGGTATAAAAAAACATTATAGCTCTAGAAGTACCTCCATCAGCAAGTTCCCTGGGGCGGAAGTCATCAGCAAAGCCAGTTAAATTGTCCAATGAGTTCTGAGCAATTACATTAACACCATGCATTTGGACTTGAGAATGAGGATGGAAATTAGGAATACTTCTATTATCAAGCTGGATTTGAGGAAACGAATGATTAGCCTCACTATGACCAAATTCATTGCCAGTGGACGACATTCTAACAGGAGAAGGAAAACCATTGAAAATCCGAGAATTTTCATGGGGTGATGCATCACCCATCAAACCACTATTGGACAATCTCGCATTGGAATGAATCCTTGGTCCATGATCCTGCACATGAAGGCCAGAGCGTTGTTGATTCTGGTGGGCACCCCAAGGATACGCCACATTTCTCCTTCCACCCTGTAAATGCTCCTCGGCATCTAACTCTATACCACCACTATAAGTAAACACATCGTATTCTTCTACATCATCAACGCGATGTCCCATTCCATCAACAATCCCAGAAAACAACTCTTCTTCATCGGGAAGAAGATTATTGATAACTTGTCCTTCACTTTCCTCGAAGGATTTCAAAGGTTCCACCTCATCTATTTGAGGAAATATGGCAGATGAATGTCGGGACATAAGTTTATTGGACGACAATGTAACTGCATAAGGACAACGCCCACAATAAGCACAACAAAGCTCCAACATACAAACATACCACAATTGAAACAATCAATCAAGTATAGGATTTGAGCTTACGATTATGATTAAACAAGTCGGAGAGTGAACTAGAGAAAAGACTGCTTTCATTTTGAGCCCCGACCACACCAATAGAATCAATATACATATCAGAGCGTGTTTTAATCTGATTCACTGATCTCGAAACACTCCTATGCACACCTAAATTAATATTTCCTTCTTCTCCGACTACATTAACCTTGTGCTCTCTAGATACAGAAGACTGTGACATTACCAAACAATCAGACAGTTTACCAACAGCCGGATTTTTCTCCAAAGATGACAAAGTAACCATCCTTTTCTTGCTGGTTTCAATACTAAAACTCAGTAACCTTCCAACACAAGCAAGAATCAAAATCAGATAGTTTATCCAAAAATTACATATCAATTCAATGAAAATCCTGAAAGAAATCCCATACATTTTCTTTAAAGACACTCAATCACACTTCTAAGCATTAAAATCTTACATTAATACAAAAGATTTACAATTTTCGGGCAATTAATGGTATGAATGAACAAAATCTTAGCTCACATGAAGGTTAAAAACTCATTAAACAAGCAAATGTTATCAACGAACCAACCAACCAAAAGCATAAGCTGATGGTTGAGCCCACGAGATAGTTGATAGAAATTAGCGAGTTTCTTATCCTAACTTCCTTATGTTCAACCCACAGCTACGTCACCATGCACTTACAGTTAAATAGAATTTCACATCATATACCGTAACACCTCTCTCACACAAGAGTCTTTTGATCTACTCTAACAAATGAACCATGTATATGATCCATTTAAGATCAATTAAGTATGAATAATATATTAGCCTAGTGGTCGAGGACTTTTCAACATCATTTGATTCTCACCACCGAAATCCGAAGAATTAATTTCCTTTTCTGTAGCTTGCAAGAAAGGCCCATAAGGAGTTAAGGACAAAAGGACCAAATATTTTTACTTTATTATATTTCTTTGAAATTTTATAATTGTATAATCATAAAAATAGTATTGTATTTTGGGGTTTTTATTTATTAGTAGAGAATACAGTACAGATCAGAAACAACAAACAAGATAAGGGTTTTCATAAGTTTTACTATCATATCATAAAAAGATTTATTAGTACCTAACCAAATTCTAATAGGTTTTAAATATTAATTCTTAATTATTTAAAGAATCCCCAGAATATTTTAATTTTAACTCATCTACTTCAAATTTGATCTTCCCAGAATTATATACTTCATTCGCAATCAAACACCAAAAGTTTCTAAAATTACATAAAAATAAACTTTTAATAATTAAAATTATAGAAAAATAATTAAAGTATACTCACAAACCAATCAATTAGTCATAATAATAAAATAGTAAGGAATAATTAAAGGTAAGCAGAGCAGACTGAAAAAATAAAATATTCTTCACCTTAGACCAACAAATTGAAAATCATAATTAAATTTTAAAATTAAAACAAAATTCCGACACTTCAATTATTTTCAGACAGATAGATCGGAGCTTGATTTTGCTAATTTTATCACATAACAACCCCAAAAATATAATAAAACTAAAAAAAATCGGGTCTCTCTTAGTTCGAGCATATACTAATTTTCAGGTCAAGATTCTGAGTTCAATTTTTGCCGCTCTCCCTCGCACTCCTTTTTTCTTCCGGCGTACTCTGTACTTGACATTTAAAAAATAGGGGGAAATAATAAACAGTGAAACTTACCGTACAAGCTATACTAGTAGCAGCATTAAAAACCCATTTCTTATTTTTGTGAAGTGAAAAAATGAAGATGAAATTGAAGAAATAGAATTAAAGATTAGAGAGAAGAGATCTCTAGCATTGTAAAATTGGGAAGTAAAACAGTAGTATGATTTTTAGGTTGAATTTCGGAAAACCTAAGTTTAATTATGGTTAACCCAGGTTGGATCCATAAAAGAAGAGCTTATACGAAGGAGTAGAGAAGAAATGAAGAGATAAAAATGGAGGAAAATCTGGAGAAAAGAAAGTGGGTGATACTTGTATGTATTTGCAGTTGTAGAAAGTGAAGGAAGGAAAAAGAGGAAGAGAGAAAGGAAAAGAGAAGACGGAAGGAGACAAAAGAGAAAGGGAGTTCAAGCTAAGTAAGAGAGAGAAAGAAGGGAAGAAAGAGAAAGAAGAGAGAAGAGGAGAATAGAGGTGGCCTGTGCCTGTTTATCTTTTGTTTGTTGTTGAAAGGGATGAGATTTGACATATGAAAGACTTATGCATACTCGGACAAGAAATTATACGAGAAGATTACACGAGATGATATCATTCTTGATATCATAAAATGATATTTTCTCTGCTGTGAAATACTTCCAACGTCATATTAATTTTTTTAATATTTGTCATTTTAGTCCGTTTTATTTAATTGCCATTATTTTTATTTTTAGACAATGGTTCACCACTATTTTATAATCTCATTTATAAGGGTGTTTGGCAATTAGTTGTTAGCTTTTCTAATTGACTCGTTTGACCAACTAAAAATATTAGTTGTCTTTATTGGCTTTTAAGTTAGCTGAAAAAGTTAGATGTTTTGTAAATTTAAGAATTGGTTGTTGGTTGTTTATTAAAGAAAAAGTAGGTCAACAAGTCAAAAGTCAGCAAAAAAAGCTAGTTGGAGCAGCTTTTTCATTTTGGCTTAAAAACCAGCTTTTTCAGCTGCTTTAAAAGTCATTTATCAAACATTTTTTTTGGCTTGTTGACCAACCAACAAGTCAAAAGTCAACTAAAAAGCTAAGAACCAAACACCCCCCGTATATTTTAACTCTCTTCTAATTTAATCAACATAATTCATTCTCTATCTTTATTTATTACCATTATCTATCTTTTCTTAAAAAACACTAATTTTCTCTTTGATGCAAACCAAACAAAACAGAGGGAGTACTTTCTTTATTCTAGTCAATACAAACAAAAAGAAAATTTGTGATTTTTAAGGAAAAAATGGATATTGATGATAAATGAAAAGAGTGAATGAATTATGTAAATGAAAAATAAAGAGTTGGGGGGTTGTTATCCAAACATATAAATGATGCAAATCGATTATGACAAGCAAACATAACAATTGATGCAAAATGAATGGGAAGGGGGAGTACTTGTTATATTACGGTTATTGACATTATTTATCGTTCAAGCTTATTTTATATATTATGCCTAATGTGTAAGAAAAATTATAGTTAAATAGGATTTTGTTTGAATCATATAATCGCATATTTTTTTATTATTAACTTTTTATAATTTTTTAAATAGAAATTTGTTTGAGTGTCTAATCGCACATTTTAGTTATTAACATTTATAATTTTTAGTTAAGCATAATTATTCAATATATAAATGCTCAAAATAATATATTAAATTGCGTAAAAGTCAAATGTAGTAAGAAACAGAAAATGTACCATCTCATATTTTGATTGAATGTCGCATTTGTTTTTCTTGGGAGTTATTTAACATTTATCAATTAGTTTTGGTTTGTAAATTTTTTTATATTAAATTTTTATAATTTTTAATCTAGCATAATTAGAGATATTTAGGATTAAAGTATTACATTGATAAGTGTGAGAAATAAAATGGGACATTTGATTAAAATAAGAGTAATACTAGTTCTTCATTCCTAAGAGTTTAAGGAAATTTTTGTTTTTGTTTGTCTAATTGAATTCGCAACATTTAATATTTTTATTTTGGTTATTGTTTCCACAACTTTTTTTATTCGTGGAGAGGAAAAAGGGTATGAATAATTATTTACTATGCTAGTGTATTGACTAATTCCAACTAGGGGGTCACATACTTTCTTCAGCTAGTCTCTTGAGAGTCCATTAAAGATTAATGTCTACTTACTGTATCCTTAATGCCTACTTAAACTATCCTAATGCTTACTTACCGTATTCTTAATGTCTACTTTCAATATCTTAAATATCTACTTATTTAATTCTTAATGCCTACTTATAATATTTTAAAAAATATATAATGGGCTGGTCCAATTAAAGATGGTCTCTCAAAAGAATTTGTGTACTTTCTTTGATTAGTGGTTTATTAGAGATCATCATCATCATTATACTACCCAGTATATCCCACTCATAGAAAAAACTATGGACAGGGTCTAGGGAGGGAAGGACAATGACAACTCATACCCATAAAGGAGAGTGCGGCCAAAGGAGTCCCCCGACTCAAGAAAGAAACGCAAACGAAAACAAAGAAACGAAGACGTAGCTACACGGAAAACATAAAATAAAGGCCTATAAATAAAAATAAGTAGACCCACCTACAAAATAAAAAGGGACAAAAAAACTAATAAAAGAAATGAGAGGAGCAAGATGGCAAGAACACAAAGAGGTAAACTACGAGGACATCAGCAGTCTAAAACATGAATATGACGCCTCCAACTACCCCTATCCCTAGTCATGCCCTCAGAGAGGTTTAACCCACGCAAGTCAACTTTAATCTGCTTATCCCAAGTTCTCTTGAGTCTTCCTCGACTCCTTTTACCCTCTACTATGATGCTTTCTACTCTTCTCACAGGGGCGCCGAGAGTCTTTCTCTACACATGTCCAAACCATCTCAATCTATTTTCGCGCGTTTTTCCAGAAATAGGGGCTACCCCTAGTTTGTCTGTAAACTCTTGGTTCCTAATTCGATCCATCAATGTATGCCCGCACATCCACCTCGACATACACTTTTCTGTAACTTCTATCTTATGTTCAAAAATCTTCTTAACAGGCCAAAATTTGGTCCCATATAGCATAGCAGGTCTGATTGCCGTCCGGTAGAATTTTTCTTTTAACCTGCTTAGAAGTTTCCTATCACATAGCACCACGGTGGTTGCACGCCACTTGATCCAACCCGTTTGTATGCGATGGTTTACATCTCCGTCAATCTCTCCATCCCTTTGAATGATCGATCCCAAATATTTGTACTTGGTCGTACATTTAACAACTGCTTCACCAAAGGACACCTCTGGACTCTGGTTCACCTACCGATGTTATCCCACTAAAGTCACAGCGCAAATACTCAGTCTTCGTACGACTAATGTGATGGTTTATTAGAGATAAGTGCTAAAAAGCCAAAAGTAAATTAAAAACCTACTATGAATGTCTTATAGACTTTAGCTTTTGAGTCTGTTTTTAGCATGCTTAAATTAAAGTCAATAATTAAAAATTTTTTTTACTGTTGCGTCAAAGTAAAAGTTTAAAAATAAAAATTAACCAAAAAGCCAATAAAACGCCATTTTCTAAACACACCTTTATATAAAGTACATCAAAATTGAGTTCATAACAGAATAAATGATACGTCCCTCTCATTTTGAGTTAGGTATTGATAATGATATTTTCTCTCACAAGTATTGGAAAATAATTACATAGCCCACATGTGAATTTACATCCAAAAATGAAAGAAAAGTTGATTAATATATAAGCTTGATAAACTAATCCTTCTATTACCATTTAATTTTAATTGATCCTTATCAGATTTGTGTATTATTAACTTTCCTCTTATATACTCTCTTTGTTGTTTTTTGTTATTTCCATTTACTGTTTGCACAGTTTTCAAAGTAATTTTCAAGACTCAAAATTTCTAAATACGTATTATAAAAAATTATAAAAAATATATGATAAGAAAGTATACATTATAACGAATATAACAAAATCTCACATTAATATATTTTATCTTGAATATATCTCACAAAAACATTAATTAAATTTTTCTCTCTTTAAAATAGAATATTCCAAATGAAAAAAAATCATAGAACGAGGTTCATTATTATATACAAATCTATTAATAAAATATATTAATAACAAGTTACTATCAATTCCAAGCTCAACAAGATAAAAAGAAGTATAACTAATAACGCTTCCTCTTGTTGAATAAAACAATATTTGCATGAACTAATCATATATTCACCACCACCCTTTCCTTCCCTCATTTTTGGCTCCTTTTTTTGTTTTTTTTTTATTTTTCTGTTTTAATATGACTTCAACACACAAACGGCTCTGGTGTGTTGTAAATGACATTGCTATCATGCTTTCAAATTAAAGTTTAGGGAATTATTGGTTGCTTAGCTCAACTCTTTCCTTTCTAATCTGTTCATATTTTTTTATTTAGATTTTCCTTCATCTTAAAATACTTGTATAATATAGTGGGTATAATATATATATATATATATATATATATATATATATATATATATATATATATATATATATATATATATATATATATATATATATATATATATATATATATCTTTCATATAAATCTAATCACTTCCTTCTTACATGATAATCTCAAATAATAAGAAATTTAAAAGAAAAATATTATAGTATGCTAATTCCTATTATTATTTATTTAATTTCTATTGTATATTACGAGTTTAAGTTATAATAA
Source organism: Amaranthus tricolor (assembly GCF_026212465.1). Lineage (NCBI taxonomy): Eukaryota > Viridiplantae > Streptophyta > Magnoliopsida > Caryophyllales > Amaranthaceae > Amaranthus > Amaranthus tricolor. The sequence continues at coordinate 6,594,085 of NC_080059.1, forward strand.
ATGTCATTAATACGGACAAAAAAGTATTGTAAATGCTCTAAAAAGATATTTATTTAGAGAAATAAGATTCAAGATTTTCATGTAATAATAAGTCTTATCTGTATATCGTTTCAAATAAAAAAAATTTAAATCCAAACGAACACCCTAATAATCTTTAGCTTATAGCATATCAACTTTTGTAAGAGGAAATGGGTAGTAGCTTTTATTAAAAGAAAATGAGAGGAGTAAAATCATGTTAGGAAGCAATAAAAAAAAAGATGTGGAGATTATACTTTAAAAAATTGGCTGGTTCACATGTTATTTGCGCCGTTTAATTAATTAAAAATGCACCATTAGATTTGTGCCAAGCCAACAAACATACTGACAAATCAGTATTAGCCATTATTCATGGATTAATCATACTAACAATACCAACTACTTTAAACTTTTAATTCTATGTACCCATCACATTTAATATAATAAGAAATTACACAAAAATTAGTAAACATTTTTGAATCAAGTGGTGTTATTTCAAAAATAATGTTAGATTCTTAAAATTCACTTATAAAAATATTATTTTAGACCCTTATGATTATAGTGCATATCTAGACTCAATCCTAACATTAGGGCATGTGTATTAAGGGTTGGGTTTAAATTCAAAAGAGAACCTAAAATGTCTGCCTTTTTAGGTAACTTATTTAAAAGTTTACATATTAAATGGAGTATAATATAGTATCAACAGTATACTTAGTTGTTGATATTAAGTGGTAAGAATAATTATGATCTGGTAGAATTTAACAAGGTACATTTAAAAGAGAATATAATATTTTAAGAGACGTAGAAATAGTAATGAAATAAAATCAATATTCTATTAGAAGAAGAATGGAACATGTGTCAGCCAAATAAGCTTTATCCTTTGGGAACATCATGAAATGGGCTTTCATAGTCATTTTCCTTCGGAAATTCACAGGCCACTCAGAAATTGGACCACTCAAACTTGAGAGCATTCTACAACCAAAAACAAACAAAAATAAAAAAAAAATCAATGTGTTGTAAGTTAGTTATACTTCTACATCCCGGGTGGAAATCGCAAATGGTTATCAGTTGTTGGTTGTTATTTGTTTATTATTAGTATTTGTAGTCGGTAAAAAATGTTATTTTTTTTGGCTTTTAAAATAGCTTAAAAATCTACTATTTAGAGAGATATTTGAAAATTTAAATTTTGACTATTAATTGTTAATTAAAGAAAAGTAAATCAACAAGCTACCAGTCAATAAAAAAGCCAACTAAAGCAATTTTTTTCATTTTAACTTAAAAATTATATTAGCCATCTATCAATATTCTTTTTGACCTTTTAACCAATTAATAAGCCAAAAGGCAATTTCAAATAAAAAGACAACACAAAATATATATACATAAATAATAAACAAGGTTCGCGTGGTTCATACTTAAGATAGTGACTTTTAAAATTAAATGTTTTTGGCTCGATCGTGACTTGAGATTTTTTTATCTTATTGAAATCAAGGGCGTGGAATGTTTCTTATCCTTCTCATTTTGAACACCTTTCTCAATGCATCCCTCACACACACACACACACACACATATATATATATATATATATATATATATCATATAAGACGTATTAGACGAACTCATATAATTAGTTTATTTTTCTAATTGATCATCTTAAGATTGTAGGTGACCAATTTAGGTTATAAGTGATCACTTAAAAAGCATAAATACTCACTTAACGGTTCAATAAATATATATTAAATTAAACCAATAAAAATAATTTGCCCACCAAACTTGTCACTTGAAAATTTGTGTATATATTATACGCTTCTAATTCATCCGATCCTGACGCTGAATACTAAACTTGGTTAGCACTTATGACAACTTAATTTTTGGCATCATTCATAAATCCAAACTATATCTTCCGTCTTTTTTGCTTTATTTCTTTGTTTTTAGGTTAAATATGAAAATGGTCCAAGCTTTATTGTTGTAGGAGTATATCTTTAATATTCACTATAATATGTTTTCAATTTTCATATCATCAGTTTAGAAACTCAGAATCCTTTTCCTCTTCATACATTCATATCCATTTTATAATGTTTGAAAATTTATTTAGCAAATTTAAATTGTAAGTATTATTATTTGGAGTTATTAGTTACATAAATTATTATATGAGAGTACAATTCCATCGAGACGCGCCTTTTACACGTGTTAAATAACTCATTTAATACATATAATGAGAATATAAACTCTACTAAAATCATTTCATCGAAAGATGATCTCACAACAATAACTCTATTAATTACCGTAAGCGCACAAAGTCTATTGAAATATATATAGAATGGGCGAATAAGGAGCGTGTACACATACTCATATTTCCTCTTTTTCATACTCATATTTACAAGAACTAACATACTCGAGAGTCAAGACAAGGACGAGATATCAATGGACAATGGATTTAACATAAAACTCATATTTCCTCTTTTTCATTTTAAATGTCTCATTTGCTTTTTGTACGTTTGTTAATGTACTAATTCAGTATTTAATGACGATAATTGTATATGATTAAAAATTATAAAAACTAAATATTAATAAACTTTATGTTGAGACGAATCAAACAATATTTCATTTAAATATGTTTTAATGCACGGATTAAGAATAAAATACATATTAAAATTGATTAATACATAGGAATCCAAAAGAAAATGAGACATTTAAAAAAAACAAAGAGAATACCGTATATTAAGTACCATCTACAAGGGCATGTAGTAACAAGATATGAAAAAAATTGTCTCCTCTATCAGGGAAATATGCATTAAATTTACGAGGACTCGAGACACAGAGAGTTATACGCCATAATTGTTAATTCCCTTCGTTCCATTTAATTTGCAGCATTTTCCATTTTGGTCCATTCCGTTTAATTTGCATCAATTCTATTTTTGAATTATGGTCCACCACTCCCTTTTAATCTCATCATATATTTTAATTTTCTTTTAATTTCATCCATACAATTCATTTTCTCTTTATTTATTACTATTATTCATATTTTTCTTAAAAAATAACTATTTTCTCTTTGATGTAAATTATTCGGGACAAAGCGGGACTATGGACTTGGAACTTGTAACGTTCTCGTAGAAAGCATGTGCTTCCCTTCAATACCCTACAAAATAAGGGCACAAATAATACCTCCCTATTATTTACAGCCTATAATGTCTTCTAGCTAGTTTGAAGTTTGAATTCAAGGTACCCTACCACAGTATCTTTATGGGCTCTAAAGACAAACGTACAATAATAGAATACCACTTTACAAGTATCAATCTAGTCTGTACATCATGGATGGCGGGGGATATGAGAATGTTTACATTTTAGTTACTGAGTGTAGTGGCAGGATCAAGTAGAAATGACAAAAGCCGTTCCTGAGAATAATATCGAAGTGCAATCACCTAGGACCTAATTTATAAAGGGGCTCAAATTAAATTAATTTATATTATTAAAAATTAATTTGTACATTTATTTAACATTAATGTGATGAAAAAAAAAGAGAAATTATCTGATACGTAGTTGGAGGAAAAACCCGAAACTTTACTTAATACAAGGACCTTTTTTTGTGTTTTATTTAGCACCCAAAAATTGCCAGGAATGGCATTGAAAATGACTAACTTGCTACAAATGTTACTTAGGGGGTGGCGCGCATTTTAAATCAAAAATGCCACTCAAAAAAATCACACCTAAAGCAAAAATATGACACCGCTGAAATTTTCAAGTGCAGTTTTGGGTAAAACATGTGTCATACCTTTAACAAGATATGTCACCTGCAAAACTCTCCAAGTTGTTATTTTTACGTTTGGTCCAACTTAGCACGTTTTTACTTGATCATCTCAATATATATAATTCACAGTACGCAACACAAAACAGAAAATCAAATAATCACACAATGTATGAAGAACACAATGTAGGGCAGCATGTCCAAAACACTGCTGTCATAAGAAAAATGAGATGATTTCAGTATCATGAGCAACAAAAGCCTCTCATAAAACATGAACTTTTGTCATTGCCTAAATAGATCAGTTAAGAGTAGCCTACTTATAAAGGATACACAATCTTATCTTACATTTGAAATCACAGGACTTTACATCAGAACAAAACTGTAAACCAAACAAGCTCTACAAATCGAGAAGGATCAAACCTTTTAACGCGTTCTATGCAGGTACAGCCTCGACAATTTGTGCAAAATAGAATTGTGTAGTGATTAATCCTCGCTTACGTATTTTCCATCCAACTTTCTTCAACGCATTTTCTACATCGGCCTCTGCATGAAGATACGCCCTTGTGGCCTTCGAAGGTCCTGGAAAAAGCTCCCCTATTCTCTTCAGAAGGGAATAATAGAATGTCTTTGGAGCAAAACTCAGTATCAGTCTGTTCTCAGCTAACGACGCAAGGTGGCCAATCATTGCATCCGCATTATTTTGTGGGTAATGTATGAGAACGTCAAGACAGACAACTGTATCATACTTCCCGCTCAAGCTCTCCAAATCCTTCACCTCGAATTTAGGCATCACAAGATCTGATGAACCATTTTGAAGCTCCGTTCTTGCCTGTGTATGAACAATCGATTTGGTGGGTTCGTGCAGACAACAGATTAGTATGTAAAACAGCATTTGAGAGTTAGACAATGGAAGTTGTAGTAACTATATACTGCTGGTTAGTTACTTAACTTTGATACATACATATATGTTTGATTGTTTCTGTTATTGAGCCTAGAATCAGTCCTAATTTAATTGAGTTTAGATTTTCTAGAGACCTATATTCTGATTGAGATTTGTAGAGGTCCTAACTCCTTTATAAACCCCTCTTAATACTGATTTGTATTATGTATTATGTATTCTTCTCTCTCCACATATAAATAGATTATGATCTATCTGCTTGTGGACGTAGCTAACAAATTGTTAATGAACTACGTCAAATCTCTATGTTTTTATTTATCTTGCGTTTGTACCCGTTTGTCTGGACCTGTCGGTACATTTCATACAAAATTTTCCCACGACACACTAAAGGATTTCATATAAAATGGTTCATTAAATTATGTGCAAGCACTTCTTATTTATGTAAGTTGTCTGTGATTTTTGCTATTAAGGGTCAATTGAAACTAACCTCTTTGTTAGTAGTTAGTATTATCAGTGACTACATTCGACTCTAAACTCACCCTAGATAAGAGCCAGTTAATAGTGTTTGGTATGATAAAATATTGTTGTTGCAGCTTGAAGCAAATGCAGTTGATAGCACACTTATATTTCCGAGCCTAATTGAGATAGCTAAATAGTAATTTTGATCCAAACTATACTACTCTACTATAGTATAGTTGCTAACGAGAAGTAACTAAGATTTTTTTAAAAAAAAAAAAAAAAGTGTTTGTCAAATGACTGATAGTTAATAGCTGGTTGAAATAATTGATTTGATCTGATTTAACCTGCTGATTTCGAACACGTTGCTAAGAGCTATTTTTGTTCAAAATTAGCTCATTTGTAGCAATAAACAGAAATTAAACAGTTTAACCGCTCAATTGTCTTAAATAAACCAAAATTGTCCGGTAGGCTCTTTTACCAATCAACCCCTGTATCTTAAAGAATATTATGGTTTAACCACTCGAGTTTAGTAATTCTTGTCTCTACAATTGCCCTTTTGGCTTTCTACATAAAAAAATCAATAAAGAACTATAAGTCTCCTCTCAATCCAATTCAGTACAATACATTTCAGTATTCTTTTGTTACTAACTTTTCCATACCCTAAATTTGCAACAATTTCTAGTTGTCCATCCACTTAATATGCTAGAAAAATACTACCAATTTTTTTAACTTTTAAGTTGCAAACTCAGGTACTCTGCCGCATTAGGATAACTGAATTAATATCATCGCCGCTTCCTCTTTGAATGATTTATCCCACGTTGACAATCGCACGCAAAATTTATAGTTGGACCCAAATAAATATTGTATTAAATTAACTGAATGCAAATATTTGATTATATCATAATTTGTACAATAATATTTTGGGGGGACACTTATTCCGCAACTATACTCTCTTCACAACTATTTTTACGTGAGCTCATGTCTTATTTATCAATCTCTTTATATATATATATATATATATATATATATATATTTAGTGATTTGAGCTCATGGCTCAATCCTTTGTTTTTATGAGAGCTTTTTGCTCTATATGATGCAAGTGTCATAATGCTCTATTTATACTTTCTATGAAACATTCTAGTAATTAAGTTAGATTTTATCTAGATTTTTCTTTTCATACTTCAAACCTTCCTTCCACTATATTCTACTATACTCTAACTATTCTAACTTAACACTAGATAGTTCTACATAATCATCTTCTAGATTTTTCTGATTAGCCTTTCTAATAATAATTGTGCACACTTTATAAATTATTGGAACCTTATTTCCATTGCTATATGGTTTTGGGATGATATGCTTATAAAGTGTGTGCACCTACCTAATTTAACACGGTATCAAAGCCGATAATTTGATAAAAATTTAAAATGGTAGGTCTGAAAAGAATGACATTCCTACCCAGGGTGTTAGGATGGTTTATCACACATTGACAATTTAAAAATGGTATTATGGTTTTGGGATACATGCCTATAAAGTGTGTAAATCTCGTATTTCTCCGATAATATACTGCATTCACAATAAATTCAGCATAATTTAACACTTTTTTTAATTCTTATTGTCAAAATATAGTGTAGCATACTTATAGCCTATAGGGACAGAAAATGCAAGTTTAGTTTCCTTTGGGACTACTCTAATACTTCTAAATTAAGGCCAATTTAGCAAAATTCAAGAAGAGAGTACCTTAGATTCAGCTTCAGCCACCATAGCAGCAGATATATCACTAGCAGAAACAAGGGCACCTTCCTTAGCTAAAGGAACAGACAAAGAACCAGTACCACACCCAGCATCACAAACAGTTACCCCATTTAGTGAACCTTCATCTTTTAACATCTTCATTACATTTTCCACAGTTTTAGCATGTCCAATCCGAATATCCAATTGAACTTTATTCACTTCATCAGTTTCGCCATAAATCTTCTTCCATCTTTGAAACCCAGTTCCATTAAAATACTCTCTTACCACCTCCTTATCCCCACCCCCAACTTCCTCCGCCTGTTGCTGCCGTCGCTTTTCTGGGTCGGCAATTGTCAGAACCGCTGCTAATGCCGCGACTGATCCGCCTCCTATGACGGCAAGTGTGGCGGCGCTGCTAGTGTCTATGTCGGCGGCTGTTGTGAGAAGTGGTGGGAGAGCGGAGAGTGGCGGAGGAGAGAATTTGCGTTTCGAAAGTGGGAATGTGGAAGGGATTGAAATTGGGGATGAGTTTGAGGGTATTTTAATGGAGGGGATAGAGAGAGTTGTGGAGGTTGTTAAGGTAGCCATTGTTGGAAGCTAAGGGGAGTGTTTGAAAAGAAATGAAGCTACATTTGGGGGAAGTGGAAAGTAAGCATTGGGAGGATAGAATGAGTGGGAGGGAAGAGGAGATTGAATGTAATCCTTGAGTGGATAGAATTAGTTTGGTTTCTTGATTTTTGTGGGCTCCACTTTGCAAATTTGTGGATGAAGATGATGGAAGGAAATACAAATTTTTTATGAAAGGAAAGATTTGAAATAAAATGAAATTTTTTATTGTTCTCTCCTAATTTTTTCCTTCCTCTCTCCTTTCTTTCTTTTATTTTTAATACTAATTTACTATTTAAATATAGTGTTAATACGAAATAAGGTGAAAATCTACATTAATGAGTAAAATGATAAAAGGTGGATTATTTTATATTTTCTCAATTTCAAATACATGTAACATTAAACTTTTCATGCAGCCAAATATACTAATGTAGTCTTTAATGTCTCTAATTATGTATAATAAAAAATTCTATAAATAGGGCAAATCAATGAGAGGTACAACATATTTTGAAAGTTTATTTTGTATAATTAAAATAAATCAGTATAAAAACTCGTGTAATGCACAAATTTATTTGTATGAAATATATGAAAATATAATTTTAACGAATAATGCAAGTATATATTATTGTTATCAAATTTATCGAATAAATTACTTTTTTAAAGCAAAAATTAAATACTAATTTTAAAAATATTTATCGAACATATCACTTTTCATGCAATTAAATATATTAAATTCTAGGCTAGGTATATAGAATTGCTATAATAAAGAATATAAATACTTAACTTAATTTAGCTCCAATTTAAAAAAAAATCAAATTCTAAATGAGGTAAATATGTCACATAATCAATTATCATCCACTAACATAATTTCATTTGTCAGGGCTCTCTAAAGATGACATTTGTTATTTTTTAATATTTTATTAATATGTATGATTCATGAGTATTGAGTATGATGATAATTTAAATCAATATATTTTTCAAAAAGAGTTTCTTACTTCGTATAAATTAGTTTTTTAAAAAATAATTAATCTCTTTAAGATTCTTATTTAGATATAAAGAATTCATGTAAAATATATTTTAAATACTTCCTTAATTTAACTTTAAATTCATTTAAAAAAATAAATTATTGTCATGTACACAATTAATTATAATCCTATTAAATATATACTTTTATATTTGGTAAAACTATAAGAAATCACCATGTGTTACTTTTCAATTCTTTTATTAGTATTTATGATTATGATGATTATGATTATGATTATAATTATAATTATAATTATAATTATGATTATGATTGTGATAATAAGGGTAGAATCCTAGTACTTCTTTTTATTTTTTTTTACTAAAGATAGAAAGAGTAGCAATCGCAACTAAAAAGACATTATCATTAAAGGAAAGCGTATCAATTAATTCGGACAAAGTAAGTACTTTTTTTGTGGTTATAATATTCGGGGTATGTTGGGTGGGAAAAGAGTAGCGATAATTAAATTTAGGTTTTTGTTGGAAAAATTGGTACGACTTCAACTAATGCAAGATCTGATTCACAAAGTAAATAGCTTTTTAATCTCTTTTAATTTGCTATTGTATGTCATTACACACTTTGCTTGGAAAATAATTTTGAAAGAAAAGGTGGAAGAGGAAGAAAGAAAGGAGAGTGAATAATATGCCTACTTTGATCTCCTTTATTTGCTTATGAGGAAAATTAAAGAAGAAAAGAGAAATATATATCTCATCTAATTCTTTTTACATTGGGAGAGATTTGACAACTAACACTATTATAGGTAATATTTATTTCCTCCAATTTAAATTACTTGTTCCATTTTCTTATTGGGTAAAGTCACCTTAGTTGTCCTATTTCCTTTTTTGGCATGGATTTTTTTACCAAACTACCCTCATTCCCTATGTGATATTACTAAAATACCTCTACTTAACTTACTTATCTATACCAATTAACCCTCCCCAACATAATTAAGAGCTAAATTTCCCTCCCTTTTTCCATAAAACCCACCCCTCCTTCATTCTCTAATTAACCCTAACCCTAAAATCGTACCTTCATCCTTATCTTCATCTTCCTGTGTTAATTGTTTATGTTTGAACATGAACATCATCATCTTCATCTTCATCTTCATCCTTAGTTTCCCTCTCTCGCCTCTTTGACTTCAACCTTAGTTTTCCTCTCTCTCTTCGTCATCTCTCTCCTCACTGCTTTGACCTAATCCTAATAAACCCTAAAACTAGATCTGAGTTTGATTCTCTCTTTCCTCTGTGTTCTTTCTTCGTAGATATACTTTTTTAAGAGTATAGATTCACCAAATTCGTGTCTTTCATATCCTCTGAGGAAAATGATTTAGTGGGTCCTTCTAATCCTTAGTTCGACTACTACCAATACGTCCCTCCATCTCCTACCATTTCTGTGAAACGAATTCTAATTGGGGAAGGGAGTTGAATTCAGAGGATGAAGAAATAGAGGTTTTTTTTGACTTGCAACTAGATCTACAAGATCTTTATATTGAGAATCTTTTCCCCTCTTCAGACGAAGAGTCACTTGTTGATGCTCATCTAAAGCCTAATTTTGATGATGTTTATGGCCCCTTTTCTCGTATGTGGATATACACAACCTTTCTGACTTATGATGATTTTGGTATTGTTTTGTTTGTTCTTTGTTTGATATGCATTTTTTGTGGTATGTGATGAATTTGAGACCCTGTGTTTTTGTATTTGCCTTATGATTTTTTTAAGGGTATACGTTTGATTTGTAGCTGCAAGAATCCCTAAAAACGTGATTTGCCACCAACATGGATTTTGAGGGAATAGGCCACTAAACATGATGTTTAGGAGGCTATTCTCTAACTAGATTCAGGAGACAACATTTAGGGTTAGGGTTCTCTGTGATGCGAACATTTGCTCTCTGAGAGAGACAACAAGTTGATAAAGTTTGAGGCCATACAAAATCTGTTCTTCTTTTGATTTCATTAAAATGTTTAGTCTTAAACAAATTCATGACATGTCATACATGATGTTTACATTCTAAATATTTTTTTGACCTAGTGTTTCCTAAAAGTGAGTATTCACATTAAACCCAAAAGTATACTCATGTATTTTCATATGTGCTTCTATGCCCTTGTAATTTCTCAAAAAATCTATTATTTGTTCATTTGTTGTTGCTGATCTCTGTTCTCGGTGTTCTCATGATTTCTGTTGATTCTGCTTCCTCATTTGTTGTTGTACTTTGATCTTGTTCTTGTGATGTATTTGCTGGTGGCCTGGTGCTGGCTCATCATCTGTTGTTGTTGTTGCTGTTGCCCTTCCTGATTCATCATTGGTCTGTGATGTTCTGTAACAGACTCGAAATTTTCCTTTAATCATCCGATTATTTTTTTTTCCAATAAATTCTTAATTCATAATCCCTAAACTCCAATTTAATTTAGTCATCATATATAATTTTATTCCTCGAGATGTAATTCTTATATCCAATTTTATATTCCCTTAAAATTTCAATACGTGTTCGAGTTCTTTAAATTAGTTTCCAATTTGAAATTTTTTATTTCTAAAATATTTTTTTTGAGCCCAAAAGTTTTAATTACTAATTTATATACTTCGAAATTTTCAAAATTATTTAATTAACTTACGGTTTACTAAAGTTTTACGTTTTAGATGCTTAATTCCTAATTAATTTTGCTAACAATTATTTTAACGACCTAAACATTTTCACTTAAACTATTTTAAAACTAGTATAATTATAATACTAAGTTTAATTACACTTTTAATCTTATTTTTACACCTAAACTAGTCCTAATTACCTAAAACTAATTAGCGAAAACCTACCTATATTTTTTTTATTACTTATTTACTTACATAAGTAAATTAAGTTTGAAAAGAAATCAAACTTCATCCTTACCATCATGTTAGATGGTTATGGGTAAGATATAGAGCCATAATTTTTTTTTTATCCAAATATTATAAGATCTTGTCCTTTATATACTAGCTATTTTCCTAACATTTAACCTTGCAAACTTAAAACAAAACTCACCTAAAATATATCATTCTAGTTATGTAATATTAAGGAATTAAGTCATCTACTTTTCTTCCACTTGCTCCTAATTTCACTTCATTATATCATATACTAATTTCCTAAAATTAATTAGTTGAAGAAAATAAAGAAGTATAATTGGGTATAATTTTGGGTACTTGAAGATCATCATTTTGGGGTTTTGGGCTTGGAGCATTGGAGCTTGGAGGATCACACTATCCATTTTCCTAATTAGTACTTAGTATTAATTTTTGGTGGTAGTATGGTACAATTTCCTATCCTACTTTTTATGTGGAAATTTTACATTATATTTATTGTATAATATGTAAATTATGAAATATATGGGGCATGATTAATTAGGAAAATTGGTTGATCAATTTATGATTATGTTTATACTAAGTATGTTATGCTAAAAATATTGTTTGTATGTTGTTTAATAAATTTTGAACATGTTAGAAAGTTGGGTGAATTATTATGCTCTAACTAAAATTAAGTTTTACGTATGTGTAAATTTGTGTTAGTATGTTTATGAGTTATGTGTTATATTAGAAATGTTATTATAATTAAGTATGTTTAAGCTAGAATTTATTTTAATATGTTTATGTTAGTTTTAAATAATTTTAATAAGTTGTGAGTAGTTTTTATGAACATGTTATATTAACCAGGATTATATTTAAAAAGTTGTTATTAAAATTTATTTGATATATATGTTATCGAATTTTCAAGTTATTGTGTTGAAGTTTTTATTTTTTTTAGTGATTATGTTAACTATTTAAACTTAGGATATACTACAATAAAATAAATTAAGTTGTTTATAAGTGGAAAATACTCCAACAGTAACCTAGGCCATTTGACCATATTAGTTTATATATAATAAAAAAAAATAATTAAATAATATAAGTTTCTAAGTATCCATAATAAGATTAAAATATATTTGTGAATAACTTTTTATAAGCAATTAATGTGTTTCCTTGAATATATGAGAAATTATAATAAAGATAATTTTTATGATATTAATTAAACTAGTCGTACAAAATAATATTTTTTCAGTTTACTATTTGAGCAAAAATTTACGTACAAAGATGTAAAAGTATTTTTAGAAATTTGTCTCTTAAATTATGAGTGAAATATTGATTTTTATGAAAATGTAAAAAAATAAAGTTTTACCCGTTTTACATCTAAAACATTGATTTTCGTGAAAATTATAAAGTTTACTTAAAATAATGATTGTTGTGAAATTTTAAAGTTTTACTTGCTTGGCAACTAAAAATATTGAATTTTCGTAAAATTACAAAGTTTACTTGAAATATTGATTTTTGTGAAAAGTTTGTAAGTGTCACTTTGTTTTTATAACTAGAGATATTAATTATTGAGAAGTTCCAAATTTTATGATTATTTGCTAAATATTTATCTTTTTGTAAACTTAATAAAGTTACTTGTTTCCCTAAAACTTGAAACATTGACTTTTGTGAAATTGTTGGATTTGAAAAACTTATCCTAAGATTACAATTTAACTTGGAGTTATAAATAAAATAATTAATTATCCGAAAAGAATAAGTTGTATTGATTCTAAGTTAGGTAATATCGATTTTAGGAGTTTATTTCAAGAAAAATAAATTTTATTAGCTACTAGTAGAAAATATTAAAGTGGAGACTATTAATAAAATAAGTGAAATTTTGGTGATAAATGAGGAAACTATTAAATATAGAGTGATAAATAAAATATAATGAGTAAAGATTAAATTACAAGGGCCTAAAGATAAAATTTAAGTCTATAGTAGTAATTATATAAAATAAATAAAGTTATCACCTCAGTTGAATAAAGTCAAAGTTAGCATGTAATAATGAAAATGTGATGAACTTATGTGAAATTATCTGATTATTGGTTGAATGACCCTGATATTAAGGTAATGTCAAACCATGGACCGGCATGTAAAATCCCGGCGCCCGTGTTAGCCGGCATGTATAAATGCGATGTTAGACAGGGGGTCAACTACCTATTCTGTAGAAGCTCGAGCATAAACATTGGCGGGGTGACGACCCCCACCACAGTTAGATATAGGGCTTTGGCCCTAATCTAGCCAGACCCTTACATATATCAGGTGTCATATTGTTGCGCTTGCTTGTTGATCAATGATAAACTTGATTAGTGTTGATGCAATGATGCATGGTACGATTATGAGTATTAATCAAATGAACTTACTTAAGTATTAAGATTACCGATAGTATAAGTGGCAGTAACGTACTTCTGTCAGGATCGAGAATGGTATCTTAATAACTTAAAAGTATGGAACAGAAAAAGAATATGGTAAAAGTATACGGTGGTGTCAATTAATTATAAGTTCGTACTTAAATTATTATTTTGTAAATGTAGCGTATAATTTCCGTATTTTGAGCTGGATAGGAAGTTATGCTCGGCGTTAAGCGCTGACCGATTCAATCGGCTGTCATCCGTATCATGGATGACAGCATTTTGCAGGATTTAGTTCTGGTTCCGATCCAAGCCGTAGCAATTACTATTTATCGAGAACTTAGCTGCTTTTTGTATCTTTATGGACGACTTGATGATGATGTATTTTTTTTCATTTTAAGAAAACAATATTTCTTATCAGATGTAATATTTTACTTTTGTTTTAAACAGTTTCAGTTTTTATGATTTAAAGTTTTTTAACAGTTTGGCATCTTGAGACTTCCGCAATATTTTTGTATTGAACATTATTATTATATGTTAATTATGTATCGAGATTTGTCGCTCTTGTTACATGTTCCTTCTTCTGTTCGGTGGAAAATCTACTGATCATTTATGCCTACGTAGAACAAGATGATGTCAAACATGTTTTTGTCTACTTTTGTGTCTAAATAACGCAGGGAATCGTACATGATCTCCCTCCTTACACTCAAATACTCAAGGAATCTTCCCTCCCTTGTGAGTTTTGTCTTGTTCATATGAGGAATGTGATAGTCTATGCCCCCTATATTTTTTATAACTTCAACTTTACATGCTTGTAAATTGATACACACAAATTTCATTGTAGTTGGTTGTAGAGATTCAAATGCATGATTAACTGTCTTCACCATTTGTGTGTAATTACATGCTGATTTTTGGTGTTGAAGTGCTTGTATTGATCTAAAAAACCCAAAGTCCAAGACATTCCTGTCTGGAGAATTAGGGGGTTGTTGAACCAAATGAAAGTTAAATTCCTCTAATGTTGCTGCCTCTCTGAACCCTAAATCATCATCCAAAATGTGTGGTTTGGTATTGTCTTGTTGGATAAAAGTTGTCTTGCTTTCTTCTTGTGGCCATTTGTTTCTTATTGTTGGCAATATGTTCTACATAATCATATCCCTCATGTGATTCTTAGCAATTGATTGTATCGGTTTGATCTCCATGTCCCCTCTCTTCCTATTCTTTGAGCTCCTCTGAGCTGGAACTTGAGTTGTAAAAGGAAAGATTCATATCGTTCCATCAAATATTAATTCACCATCATTTGAAAACAAAGGTTTAGCCACTACACACATAAATATAATTTTGGGCACATATCTTTTAGATTTAATTTCTCTATGTGGTTTCTCCTCCCCAAGTGTGAGATTGTATGTTTGTTGTGTCCTAGTGAGATAAAATAGTTTTTCATCTATGTGTACAATGTTTGACATATCATTGAATCTAAAGTTGATTCCCTCATCATCTAGAATGCAACTAGAAAGACAAATATTAACCTGTCAAGCTTGTTTTTGTCATTTAGGAGTGGTTTGATTGTATTGGTGTGCTTTCTTATGATCTTTTTCTTCCACCTCCACACTGTGCTTTGACTTACACCCATTGCTTTGGCAACAACTTGATTTGTCCCTTTGATTTCTTCCTAACCCCTTTGCTGTTTACATTTATTGGGAATGAGTTTTGTTGTTGTTGTTGTTTGACTTGGCTCCATATACTTGACATGGTCTTTCTACTGATCTTGTACTTTGTTGACATATCTCCCATGATTCCATGTGCTGACTTGCCTTTACGGTCCGTTTGGTTAGTGTTATTAAATGGTGGTAATGAGAATGATTTAAAGTGTAAAATTTCATCAAAAGTTCCATATCATTCCCATGGTAATGAAACTTTGATCACAAAATAGTTTTTTTGTTTATAAATTTTCATTACCACTTAATACCACCTCTCTCAATGGTAATGCATTGTTTACAGATAAAAGCAACTCATGCATTATTTGTTTCCTACTGTAGTTGTCTAATTCCCTTGATTTTTCCATGTTAATTGAAGTTCAAGCAATAAATGAAGTGAAAAGTGTGGTTTCATTAATTGTGGTTGTCCTTTTAATAAGGCTGCTGCTTTTCCATTTGATGTTTCTGTTGTTCCTGGCACCAAAGTGATCTGAATTCATTTTTTTGGCTGATTTTTGGGTGTTCCTGGCACCAATGTTTCTGAATTCATTGTACTTGGCGCCTCTCTATTTTGGCTGTGTGTTTGATTTCTAATTTAGAGATGAGTGTCTGTTTTGGGTTTCTATTTTGTGAAATTAACTCTCCAACTGGGAAACATTTTCGGATTTACATGGCATTACTTAAAAATCGACTTATTGTTGTCTTTGTAGCTAATTAATCTAATTTAAATACTAAATGCATATTGTCTTTGTTTATAAAATCTGAAGTCAATGAGAGATTTAATATCCGCATGCGCATGTGGCGAGAGGGTTGTTTGTTATCGGTTGCCGTACAAAAGACGTTGAAGAAATGAAGGAAGAAACGAAGATTTTTTTTTATTTTAAGTTTTCAATTTGTAATTCAAATTATGTAATTTTTGTTTAAGTACTTTAGAACTTTGTTAATCATAAAATTATGGATTGTAATTGTGTAAATTAAAAGAATTCTAACGTGCAATTGAATTTTCCCTCCAAATTTGAATTTTATCTACTTTAATTATGAAAAATGAGGAAATCATTAGTAATTAATCTATATTCTTAAAATACCCCAACTATTCACTTTTAGGTGGATCCTCCCACAACTCTTAATTTGCGTGCCCAACCCAAATGAGACAAGTAAATTGAATTGGAGGGGTATAATTTTTCTATAAAAGAAAAATTACTAAACTACCCTCTAAAAACAGAATAAATAACCGTAATTAAATCTATTAAAAGCTAACAACCCAATCATAACATCAGTCAAACTCATAATTATTCCTTGGTATATATCTACTACTTCCAAAAGTCAATCACATCACCCATAGTAATCTACCAAAATATCCTAAGTTGGACTTATTGTGAATGCCAGCATGTTAACAGAGGATACAAGTGCACACACTTCATAAGCCAAGGAGATATATACCATCCCAAAACCATATGGCAATGGGAAAAAGTCTCTAATAGCTTATAAAGCGTGCACACCATTTTCATTTTATCGATGTGGGATAACTCATCCCAACACTATACGCCTATAAATTTAGCTTGTTCAAATTAGTACTTATAATATAATATTAAATATAAGGCATTGAGAGTGTCACAAACTCAATTCTTTTAGAATCAAGGCCATATAATATACCAAAGTACATTGCAAAATCATAGAAAAACGTAAATAAAGTAATCCAGACAAAGGATTGCCATCGATGAACAAAGGAAGCGTTGCAAATGAAGAAAGAGATGAACTTACATGGAATGTTTTAAACATGTTTAACAAATTGGGAATCTCAATTATAAATTACCATAGGATATTATTAACTATTAAATGTTTACAAAATTATTAGAAAAATATTATAACTTTTTAAATTACACGTGATTTTAAAAATATTTATCAATAGGGTTAGTTTTATTAGTTAATGTAGAGTTAAAAGTTGAATTTCTAGTGTCTTTTCCTTTTGTTTGGTGATGGAGTAATGAATATTTAGGATATTCCTGTTGCACTTTCAAAAGAGAAAAATTAAAAAGTTAGGCATAGTAGATGTGGATGTTAATTAGTTAGGGCCAACTTCTATATATATGTTTGTTTTAGTTGCTTTATACTTCCTCCGTTCCATAATACCTGCTACATTTTTTATTTTTGGCAATTTTATATTATTTGCTACATTTTTGTTTTTAGTAATTAAACAATCATTTAAAGTTCTACCTACCTATATTTTTATTCTACTCTATACTCTATAATAAAATACTATACTATACTCTATAAAGTAACCTAACAACCTATTTTTCCTTTTTCTTTTTCAATTAACAATAATAAAATACTATACTCTATAAAGTAAACAATCAGCTACAGTGTAGGTCAATTACTTTTCTTAATTTCCGTGCCCATGCAAATGTAACAACTAAAACGGAACGGATGAAATACATGAATAATATGTATGATTGTTAAAGATTGGAAAATGACATTGTATAGATATAGACTATAGAATGGAACATTATTGATGTGATGATCACTCAATAGTCAATATTTTAGACATATTTTGTGTGGGCTTTGTCACTTAGTTTTCTAAACTTTTGAGATTAGTCCAATTTATCTATTCAACTTAAGCCTGATATCTTTTCTCTTCAGTCAAATTTTCGAAGCATGGACAGTTTTTGATAAGCAATAGGAAAAATAATATTGATTTTTATGTCTGTATTAGGAAAAGATTTTTATATTATGAGGAAAGGAAGGACCTAAATCCATCACTTATAATCCGAGAAGATCTCTTTTAAATCTCCTAAAGAACAAAACATTAAATGAGAGCTATATAAGGAGATAATCCAGCTACAGTCCTTCAGTCACTTTAATGAGTAGGCAAAGACGCACTTTTGTTAAGAATACACAGAGCTCACCCTAAGACGAGAAAAGTTATTTTTTGTTTTTAATGCTCCTTTGTACAGGCAACGAGAGATTGCCACGTATGAAGTTGTATCCGACTCTACAAGAAAACGACCCACCTCGAAATTGATAACAATAATGTTCCAAGGACAAATTAAATATTTCTTGATATTATTGGGACCTTTGGATTTCCGGTCAAATTATGAGATAAAAATACCCTTTCATTTATCACTTTCAAGGTATCAAAACTTTGACTAAATTTACTATTCAATTAAACTTCTCTCCGAATTGCATTCATTGAGAACGAACCAAACAAATTGCATTCAATCATCTTTGCATTGATTTACATCCCAAGCTAAGAGTCAATTTTTCCATGTTACTTGTGCAGATACAATCAATAAGAGGATCTTTATTGTAAGAATGACTGGATAACAAAAATAAGTCTGTCGACCAACAATCTTTCTTGTGATAAACCCTACCACTAACAATAGACTTAGTGCAAAATAATTTTATCCGGTCCTTACTAATTTTTCATATCACCTAGTTGATATCTCAACGGTATAATGAAGCCACGCAAATTAATAATTTTAGCAAATGACTTTATTCAAGCTCACTATTTTCTTTTTAAAATTTTGTTTGACCAAACAGCAAAAAAATATTAGGTAAATAACTTTTAAGCCAAAAATAATAGGCTACTCATTTTATCAAACATCTTTTGGCTCTTTAACCAGCAAAAAATAAAAATTCAAAAATCAACCAAAAAGATAATAGAAAAATCAATTTCCAAATTTAACAACTTTTTTTATTGGCTTTTGGCCAATTTTTTTTCTAATAAATAATGAACAACCAACAAATAATTTTACCAAATATCCCTACAACATCTCGAACATCGGGCTTTTTAGCCAATACTTTCATCAAGTCACACAAGCCAATATGAAGTATAACTTCAACAATATTCATTTACAAAACAAACTCTATGAGTAGGTTTCTTTTATTTAAACGATATACGTTTTTCTAATAAACCAACAATAACCAACAATTAACTTTTATTAAACATATTCATGACAATTATGTGTAGCAAATCAACTAATATTTTCATGAGCTAAAACCCCCTTTACAAAAGCCATTTGCCAAATCGATTGACATGAATCGACCATATGTAGGTAATTTATGACTATCAAACTCCCTTAACCTTATTTATTTATTTATTTATTTATTTATTTAATTTTTTTTAACAAAAGCCAACCAGTAAACTCGCCATTTGACCGAGTCGAGCTATAGGGTGAGGGAGGCGTCTTGTAGAGTTTGGTTCAGCAAAATCGTTCAACCAAGGTAAATTTTATCACTCCCTTCTTCCCAATTTCGTTTTCTTTTTATTCTGATTTTAATGTAGGAACTATTTTCCCCTTTGGATTTCGTCGGAATAAGGGTTAGATCGATAAGTGCTTTGCAGATTTGATTGAAGGAATGGGGAAAGAAAACGATGATACTTCTCCCATGAACATGGACATTGACAAGTCCGATCAACCTAAATTTTCCATCAATGGTACTTTTGTTTCTGTTGCAGTTGCTTAATTGTTCTTGTGACTGTTAAGTATTAACGCAAGTAATCACGATTTATTGGTTGAATTGTTGCGATAATGTTAGTTTTGCAGCTGTTGAAATCTGCTCAAATGCAGCATGGGCTCCGTCATGGTGATTATACTCGCTATAGGTAATTGCATTATCTATCTTATTTGTTCAATTGAACTTTTAGATTTGATTGATTCTATACAGCTTCAAATTTTGTTTTTCTGAATTTGCTCATTGTATAGCTATTATCCGGGGAGGAGTAAATTCACAAATTGGCTTGTGTTGTTGATCGTTGATATTAGGGTTTTTAGTGTATTATTTTTAGTCTTTTTGGGTCTATGTAATTATAAGGGGTGCCTAGCACAAAGTATTCTTCTTCGTTCTATTGATGACCCCTTAGAGCATGAATTGCTGGTTTCCTTTCCTTGATGTGATGCTTTTGCTCATATGTGGCCTGAGCCAAGTCCGTATACTCGCATACACAATAAGCATAAAATAGAGATAGTATTTCTTATGCTAGGTTCATCATTCATACATAATGTTTTTCAAATGCACCTTGTTATGCATATAACTTAGGTCTTAGAGAACAGTAATCTATGTTATTCTTTTACTCAAGTATCAGTTTTTAGTTTTTGAGAAATCAGAATAGCACAATGAACTATTGTTAGGCTTGGAATTTTATTACATTATGGTGGAAAATTTTCTCTTTAGCATCATAGTATTCTTGATATGACTTTGTTGATTTATTGGGGTACTTGAATTGTAGACGCTATTGTACTGCTCGTTTGAGAAGGCTGTATAAATCTCTCAAGTTTACCCATGGGCGTGGTAAATACAGCAAGAAAGTTATTACAGAGAGCACTGTTACTGATGTTAGGTATGTATTCTTAATTGATTAAAATCTGAATTTCACTGGTGAATTAAGATTATGTGCCTTGCTATGTCCCTGCTGATACATTACCAAAGAAGTTTCTGGTATTTGGATGCCGTAGGTTTCTCCATATCCTTCTCTATACTGCTGAAAGAGCATGGAGCCATGCTATGGAAAAAAGACAACTAGGAGAACGACCAAATGGACGCCAACGGATCTATCTGATTGGCAGATTAAGAAAAGCTGGGAAATGGGCCACCCTTTTCTCGCAACTTTGTGCTATCAAGGGAGACTCCAGAACTTCTTTGGAAGCCGAGGTTTGCTCTCGTTCAGTTTCTTTACTCTTTTGTTTGACTTGTATTTTTGATTGTAGTGTGCCTCTCGAGTAGAATTCTGACATTACTTTATCCTCACATTTGACCATATATTTAGTTGAGCTCCATTCAATCTTTATTTAGTGAGCTGTTCATAGGCTAGAGAGCATGCATTAAATAAGATTTGAAGAGACACCAATGAAGAAAGTGATGACCTTATTTCTTCTTTTATGTAAATTTTTGGTTTTCTTAATTGAGTGTTGAAGGCAAGGCAATTTGATGTTGTTTAATGAATAAAACTCCCCAACTACTTTTTGAGTGTTCTTCCTTTAATAATTTTGTGTGCTGTTTTGCCTTTTTAGAAATGTCTAACTAAGTGAAGTATTTCTGTATATGGACACTTTTTGGGCACCTATGTTTACATTACTGCGACCCACACGGCGACTACATACTCTCTTATACTCATGGGCTTTTTTGTACACTTACATTCTTTCCCATACTTCCTTATTTTGCGGTGCACCTTAAAAAAAGGTAGCATATTACAATTACAAAGTTATCAAAGCCATTGTTTGTCCCTATTTTCTCTTTGAGTTTTGCCTTGTGTTGACATTTGTTGTTTAGCTATTTATAAAGTCCCCAATATGGATTGTTAAAGCTTCATGAGGTTATGTAATATGTTTTAGTATGTGTAATAGCTGTGTTATTCAAGTGAATAACTGACATGGTTTTTTGAATTATCTTCTAATTGCTATTGGAATTGATCATGTGTTCTTCATCATTGCCAGGCATATGCATCATATATGAAAGGCAACTTGTTGTTTGAGCAAGATCAGAATTGGGATATGGCATTAAGAAATTTCAAGAGTGCCAGGTGCATCTCTGTTCATGTTAAATTTTCTGCTGTTATTTTTTTTATGATGTATTTGCATCCTTTGTGTACTGCGTATATATAATTGACTTAAGTAAAACCTGAAGATGCAATAGTGTTTCACTAATATCTTTTAGTTGGTTGGAAAAGTCCTGTAGGCTGCATGTTTTGTATGATTGAGCAAAATAATCGTTGGTAGTTTTTGTAAGCAGAGTATAACATTTTTGTTTGTGTCTCATAATTTCAGGGCGGTCTATGAAGAGCTGGGGAAGTATGGAGACCTCGAAAATCAGCTTTTGTGTCGTGAACGTGTAGAGGAGCTAGAGCCTAGTATTAGGTATTGCTTACACAAAATTGGCCAGTCCAACCTGCAAGCTTCAGAACTTCTGCAAATTGGTGAAATGGAGGGGCCAGCACTGGACCTTTTCAAATCCAAATTGGAGGCAAGTCTATTCCTTCTAGTATTTTGAACCACTCAGACTGTTTACGAAAACAATAATGTTCACACAACCTGTTGATGACCTTGATCCTTTAGCTTCTACAATGAAAAGTATATTTTAGGATATTTTCATAGACTTGTTCCATCATTTAGATGTTTTAGAAACATGTATCAGCACTTGTTTGGTGGTTTTTCTTAAGTTCAATAGTCAATCACTTTTGTTTTAGCTCTTACAAATTTAGTAGTCATATCTAATAATATGTTGCAGACTGCAGTGCTTGAGTGCGCTTGCTTTGTTACTTTATACATACATGATTTATTTTGTATTGCCTATGAAGCTGGGCTAAAACCTTACTTGCACAGACTCGTGTTACATCAATAGATTTGGTGTCAGGCGTGTAGATTGGCTATATCTTCTAATTGTATCTTTTTCATACAGGCTGTCATGGCTGAGGCAAGATCTCAACAAGCTGCTTCAATGACAGAATTCAATTGGCTAGGACACAGATTTCCTATTTCTAATCCTAAGACAAGGGTTTCTATTCTAAAAGGTTGGTGGATGTATATTAGTTTTGTTTGTAGAAAGAAACATTCTTCAATTAATATTTTTAACACTTTCAGTGGTGACCTGGAAAACTTACCCTACTATATCTAGCCTTGCGCTTTCCCAACACTATGAGTGGTGACCTGGAAAAGTTACCCTGCTATACCCAGTCCTTCTTATTGTCACCTAAATCGTAATTTGTTGAGATTTAAAGTGGATATTGTACCTTAAAGAATACCAAACAACCTCCATGGAGTTTGGTAAAGTTTTTATCCTTATTGTTTGCGTTTTGTGTATGTGTCATCTTTTTTTCACCTCTGGCATTTTCCTCTTCTATAATGGAGATTGATATATTGATCATACAGCTCGAAAATGAATTCAGATGAAGGTTGATCAACTTAGATGAATTTTCATGGGTGGCTCATCGTTTTTTGTAACTCTGCTCAATTGATATCATAGAAAAAGTTGGACTTATATATAATTTCTGGGTTTCTGTCAAAAAGGGAAATTTCAAATGCTATTTTTTTGTCTCAAAACCATGTTGTCTTGAGAGAAGAAGCAATGTATTTGATGAAGGCTGTGTTTGGTCATTGTGTTAAGATAACAATTTTCTTGGTTGAACATTATGTTTTTGACAAGGGTGAATTGATTTTCTTGAAGAAGAATTGCCACGCTTCACTGCATGATGTACTTCGCTGATTTCTCCCCTACATCAACTTGCATTCATGTCCGTTCTCCTTTATATTTCTAAATTTTCTAGCAAGTAACTGATGAAAGAGGAAATGTAATTTGGTAGGTGAATAGTTTTCCCATAATAAAGATTCAACTCAAAATCTTTTCCTTTAAACAAAACACACTTCCGAAAATCTTGAACAAGTTAGAAACTACAGTAAGTGAATACTTCTTCATGAAAGATTGTTGGCAATGGGAATGGACTGATGGCCAATTATTCCATATGGGGATGGAAGTGGTTAAAAGAGATGAAATAATTTTGGCAAGTAACAGATGAATTTTAACATTTTGACCATATGATTGGGAGTTTTGGAGTGTTCTATTGTTGAGGTTTAGACTATATGATTGAGATTATAGAGTGTGGATGAGGATTCTTTTCTTTAGGGTTCCTCTCTGTAAATCATTTCTTTGCCGCTTGACTTAACATCCTCAATTTCCAATTTATCCGATGGCAAACTACATTCGGAAGACAAAGGTTCGCGCAGAAGACTGGTCTTCTATGTGGATAATAGTTAATTGTATGCTTTAAAAGCATACACCTATTTAGGCTAGTTTTTGATTTTGTTGTTTTACCTAACTAATAGTATATTCTCATTTTCACTTGTTTTTCCTTTGTTGCGACGTGACAAGAAATCTTTGGAGTAGGCTGTTTAGGTTCTACAAGAGCCTTGAGCTTTCCAATAAATGATTGGAATGTCTTGCTTTGTGGGTTGGGAACTGGGAAGTACAAGCAATATATGGGTTGGTACATATAAGAAGTATGATTTTTGGGAAATTTATTTCACAAGAAGTGAATTCCCTTATAAATTTCCCTTGTAAAGTAGGTATATGTGTTTGGTTGACATGTTGTATTTAAGCTTCCTAGTATGTAGTCCCAACTTCTGATATAATCTCTGTTTCACTTGATTAACTTTGCATGTAGTGTAACAAGACACCTTGTATATGGTGTGTGCGTGTGTATATAGGAGATGATCATGTGAAAATTTTTAAATGGTGAAGAACCTGGAGAGGGAGATATGAAAGATACACACATCCTCATTAATGGCATCTTTGAATCGAGAACTTTCTCAATTTTTCATTTAGAGTATGAGTACGTATAAGTTATGATACTATTGATTTTTGGCTTGCTTTTTTAGGCATTTGTTGTGTAGTGGATTATCATTTCCGTAGTTTACTGCTACAGTTGCTTTTTTGAACCTTCATTGCCATATTTGCTACAAAGTATCAGATTGTTACAATTGATATCTTAGCTACTGGAGTTTTCTCTTTGTTTACACGTGAGCAGCTCAGGAGTTGGAGAAGGATCTTAATGGTCCCACCGCTGACTCGTTGTCTTCTGAGAAAAAACTTGCTATCTTCGACAAAATTTTTTCTGCGTATCATGATGCAAGAAATTGCATTCGCAATGATCTGGTATTAACCCTTTCTAATGCCGAGCTGATTATCTTATGTCTTTTTGTAGTTTGAGCTCAAGAGAGTATCAAAGTCTATTTTTTTAGCTGAATGTTTTGTCTCATAGGTTAGTGCAGGCAGTGCTGAAAATGTGAAAGATGAGTTGAATGGACTTGATAAAGCTGTAAGTGCTGTCCTTGGACAGCGTACTATAGAGCGGAACTTACTCTTAGTCAGTATTGCCAAGAGCAAACTCGGCAGAAACCGGGATGACAAAAATGAAAAAGTTACCAAACCAGAGGAACTTGTTCGCCTGTATGATCTTCTACTACAAGTAAGCATTGTAATTTGTTCGTGTTTTGGAAGATCTAGATCAAATTATGTGATACTGTTTGGTAATTTGATTGTTCAAGTGGATCAAACTATATGGTAAATATCATGCTCAGTTTTGTTTTATTTGCAGAATGTCGGAGATCTGTCTGATTTAGTGACTTCTGGGAGGGATAGGAAAGCAGAGGAAGTGTCATTTGCTGAGGAATGTGCTCTCAAAAGTTTAGCTTTCCGTGCAGAAAGGTACTCCGTCTTTTTATGATGACATTATTTATGTTTATTCCTCTTTTGTTGGTGTTGCCTGCCCAGTATCTCTTTATCTTGTTCTGGT
The DNA here is from genome assembly GCF_026212465.1 of Amaranthus tricolor. Taxonomy (NCBI): domain Eukaryota; kingdom Viridiplantae; phylum Streptophyta; class Magnoliopsida; order Caryophyllales; family Amaranthaceae; genus Amaranthus; species Amaranthus tricolor. The sequence goes on from NC_080059.1 coordinate 6,619,733, forward strand.
TAGATGCTTAGTCTCCACATTCAAATATGGTTGTCCATGTAATTTTGCTCCATTTTTTTTAAATTCTCTCTCTCTCTCTCTCTCTCTCTCCCCCCTCTCTCTTCCATAGGCCATCCATGTGGGTTTTAAAATAAAAAGGAAACATTGCCATTGCCATAGTAAAGAAATCTCATATGGACAGAGATTAATTCGTTGTGTGAGTGGTTTTACCAAAGTTGTGTTTGTGTTTTTGACTCCGAGCTTATTTTTGTCCCATTATTTTGGAAAATGCTAAAATCATTTGACCCAGTGAAGTTTTTGCTATGCTAAAAAGAAATAGCAGTACATGAAGTTGTTGCTTTTTGTGTTTTCCTTTTATGGACTATAGATGTGACATGCATTGGATCTGGGACCACATCTTGTGCATTCTGCTCCCTAGATAGTGTTATCTTGAGCATTTCTTTGTTGCTCTGTCCCTTTCATTTTATCTGAAATATTTGCATTTGATACTGGGTGCTTCAACGGTATGGACGAAGGGATCTTCATTGTGGACCAAAAACATGGAAAGGTTTTATAAAATAACTACACCCTGGGTTTGCCACTTGAGTTTATGCTAAGTTGGGGGGATGTGCTCAGAGGTTTATGTCCCATTCTTGTGAGGTGTCCTGATGAAGGATTGGAGCTTTCAAGATTCTAAATATTTTATGTTGCTCCATTATTTGCTTTACAGGTGCTTTTACTTGGCAAAATCCTATAGTTTAGCAGGAAAGAGAGCTGAAGCATATGCATTATATTCTCGGGCTCTTTCTTTGGCTGAGAATGCATTGCAAAATTTACAGAGCATGGCAAACAGTGAACAGGTCAGTTTACACATCATTGTTTACACTTTACTCTTGAGATGTAATTTGCGTTACAGATGACTGAATTTATGCACCTTAGTTTTATCCTGACTAGAGCAGCATACATTTTTCTGGTTAACTTTCTAGTGATTCTCTTATAACCCATGAAAGAAAAGGAAGGAGTCTGATTGAAGGATTTTGACTTCTAATGATGCAACCCCAATATACCATTGCCCCAATGCCTAGGTGAGGTTTGGGGGGACGGATGTACACAACCTTATCCTTGTAATAACATAGATGTTTCCGGTTGATCCTTGATTGCAATTTGCAAACATCGTCATCAACTTCGTATAAATAAGAAATGCAAATGTTTTTACGAGCCATTCTTCTTTACTCCTCTATAATCCAAAACGAAATAATTGCAATCTTTTGGCTATATCGAGAATGGACAATTTGATTCTGATGGTGGACATTTAAAATTAATGTCTTGCAAACTTCGTTGTCCTGGATGACCACTCTTTATTTACTTTTGATATGAGTAGTGCTGTAATAGAAGGCTCTCTTTATATTACAGGAATTGATGGCAGAGTTGAAGACATTACATCAACAGTGCAGATCAAACATCTGTATAGAACATGCTACAGGAATTTTGGAAGAGCAGAAGGGTCCTGAAAATCTTTCCAAAAAGATATCCACTTTGTCTCTGACAGGGGCAGATAAGAAGGTTTGTCTTCTGAAAACATTGGTTGTTGGAAGTCATTTTATTTCACAGTAACCCTCCTCCCAGCCTCGAAACATAAAAAAACCACACATAATTATATATCACCCCTTCGAAATGGAAAAAACCATAAAGTTCCTTTCAGATCTTTACTAGTTTACAAGTTTCTGTGTTTCTCAATGAGATGTCACGCCATTGATTGGTCACATTAACAAATAGATTATTTGTTTGATTTTCATGATGTTGCATGTCAATCTACTGGCATATATATATATATATGATTAGGACTACTTGTTGCAGATACGGATCAAGTGTATAAGTCTATACTTGTATTTAGATACATTTTAAGTAAGGATGTATAGGTAAATAACAATTATTTAAGAAAATAGTAAATCACCCTTATGCGTCCCTATTTTATAGGAAAACTTTTGAGATTTTATTTTATCTTTTTCTTATTTTGTTTATTTTAATTTAATAATTGTATGTTTGGCAACTTGGAATTCATTTTCAAATGTTGAATTGATCCAAATATTATGTTTGGCAATTCTTGAATTTGAAAATGTTGAATTGGGTCAATTCCATAGAATTCCAATAACAATGTAAAATTGGTCAAGTATTAAAATTTGCAAATTCCAAGTATGTGGATGTCATTTACAATTCAAGATTTTGAATACCAAAATTAAATTCCCTATTTTAAAATGAATTCTATGTTGCCAAACACTACCTTATGTATTTTGTCTTTTTGTGGTTATTTGCAAATAATTGTTACTGTTTAGGATTTTCTATTTTAAGTTGTTTGCAATATGTGTTTTAATCAAGATCAGCTGTTTCCTTTTATATTCTTTGGCCTAGATTTATTGTGTGTGCTCCTTTGTATTGTATATCTCATATTCTCACGTGACTTTGTTCCAACAGGATAAATTCCTTGCTGAGAAGCTCGATGTGTATGAGCCAGCTGTCAGTGATTCGAGCACAAAAGTACCTCCCCGTATCGAAGCTTTCCCTCTAGCTTTCCAAGCAATCCCAAGGAATCCAATCGTTCTCGATCTTGCTTATAACATGATCGAGTTTCCTTCACTTGAGAACAGGATGAAGAAAGCAAGAGGCTTCATGAGTAGGCTCTGGAGATGAGCACACTAATCAGATTGGTGCGATTCTGGCTCGCTCCCAAGATCCGATAGTTGGACACTAAATGTAATTTTATAGCCGATCCTTTTGCTTCCATGGTTATTCTGATAGCATTGGCATGTTCTAACAATTAAACAGTTTTTCATTTGCACAGTTTTGTAATTCATAGGCATTCATAGATGCTGGGATTATTGGAACTGAACATAGGATGTGAGTTGTGTTTTCCAGATTTGACGTATCGGACTAGTGCAAATATGCTAGTTAAGCTTACTTATAAAGAACTAGCAAATTCTAAGGGACAGAGGATTATGTGTTTCTTATGTTAAAGCTTTATTATGAGTCTGCTGGTGAAATGGTTGGTAACAATGGTGATAATGAGATTGTTTGTGTTTGCATTTAAATTTTAATGGTATTCAAAATCTTATGTAAAAAAAATGATTTCTCCATTTGAGAAAGATTTCTTTTTAAAAGTTCGACACATTATTATTACTCCCTTTGCCTTTTGGAATTTGTCCCAGCTCATTAAAAAATAGTATAAACGGACAAATTCAAAAGCACGGAGCAGTAAGTGATTTTTAAATATGAAAATCTCAAAAATAATTTTTTTTTAATTTATTATTATTAATTACACATAATATATCTATCACTTTGAATTTTGTATTATATAAGATAATATTTTTTTTTACGTATTTGAATCATTTGATGCAAATTCAAAGAAACAAAGTGAATATTAACTAATAAATAAACTATTATATTACCTTAATATAAGTTTAAAAAGCCTCATCCTAATCAAGGAAGATAAGTCATCTAATTAACACACCTCTCTCTCATTGTAAGTTAATTTTCTGATATGGCAAAATTCACTATCTTATTTGATCTTTCTAATCATCTTAAATTGTACTTTTTTATTTATTTTTTGTTAAGTTTTAACTAAAAATCTCTCTAAGTTATGATTTAAGTAAAATGGTGAAAGCAATATCTATCTTGGTAAGTTGTAATAAAATAGATAGTGAATAGTATCAAATTTATTTTTTCTCAATAGTATTGTTATAGTTTATAAATACAAAATATAAATTTCAAAAAATAATAATAATAGTAATTTAAAGTGTCATCCTAATTAAGCATAAGAAGTCATCCTTTTAACACGCTCCTCTATCAAATTTTAATTCTATTTTATGGTTTGACAAATAATTCTCCATTTTATTCATATGTTTAATCATTTTAAGTTGTAATATCTAATCTAATCTCATTGACTTCTTAATTAGATAAATAAAAAGTAGAAGTATATAATTGGAAAACAAATAAATTAATGCTATTTTTTCTTTCTCATTGAGCATTTTTTAGATTTTGATTTTTCATCATAATCAACAATTTTCTAGAATTGAGGTGGGACAGGACAATAAAACAAGTGTTTTTTTTATTAATGATACGGCTAACTTCATTGGGTATATTATTTTTTTCACTTATTTATGAATTTCTATTTTGATGTTCATTTGTGGTTTTTTTTATTGAAATTATATAAATTATTTTTATTTGTTTTGAATAATGTTTTGCAGAAAAAAATGAGCGATGACTCAAAAACGAATTTTTTAAACCTTGATGATTCTCCCATGTTTAAGACTCAGGTTCTTTTTTTTCAACCCCTTGCAAAATTTAACAATCTCAAGTATTTTATTATATTTTTAGGTCCTGTCATTTTGGGTTTGACTATCACCTAGAATTCCTCTTCCTCGGCCTACCTTATTCTGCGTTTTGTTGGGGATTTGTTAAAGATTTTTTTTTTGTTCGTGCAATTGAATTTGATTGAGCATGGAGTTTGAGTTAAAAATTCACAGAGATTTTTAATTATGTTATTGAATAACTATATTCAGCTGGTTTAAAAGACAATAAAAACATCCAAACTTCTAATTGATTAAACAAGCCCATTATATATATCAACAATCAACAATCAACAATCAACTAATATTTGCCGAACAACCACTATTAGAAATGGGAAAGAAATGGTCAAGATTGCACGTGAGAGAGGAGATAGTAGTGAGATTACTAGAAATATAATACCATGAAAATTACACTACAATTGCAAGATTAAATTGTAGAAGCCTTTGTGTACGGCAATTAAGGACGTCTTGCTCTAGATGAATGCCAACTGAGGAATGTTGTGAAGATTGGTTTGTGACGCCTAAGTCATTCGAAAAACTTGATAATAAATTGAAAGCGATTGCAAATTTTCCTCTTGTATATTTTCTGCACAAAGGTCTTGGGTTTTGATGGTGGAAATTTTCCATGAGATACAATCAATCACATTACCACTTAGTATAATGTGATTAAACTAATGCCATATAATTGATTTACGGTTGTGATCAAGAATGATTGCAGAGGAATATTATTCCTTGATACTTTATATATTCGAGTATAAACAAATGACCAGAAGAGTTTCTTAAATTAAAAAACCGGATTGTACAAATGTCTTATGTCCTGAATTTTCATGTAATCCTATATTATTATAATATGAATAAATCACCATTGACGTAAGAACGCAAAGCTTCGTGAAACAAATCATTGATTTGACAAGCTATCGTCACGAAACAAAGACGTTGCGCCACATGAAGTAGCTACTGCCTCCTAAAGCAACACAATGCACAACATTTGATTGCGTTACACAAGCAGCGTCTATACAAACAATCTTATGTCTCTTTACTTCAATGATTTGTGTTTTTTTTTCTAAAACACTTGTTATAAACTTATATTATATAACAACACTTTGTCTATTAGATGTAATTCTTTATTCCCACTATACTTAAAGTTCATAGGATCAACAGCTACAACGCCTATTCTTGAAAGTATGAAGATCTGATTAGAATATCCAATTTTGACAAATGTTTATAGGGAAGGATGGAGTAAGTTTTTTATATATAAAATCGTGGGTAGGTTAGAGTCCCTACGAGCAAGACCATGAGAAATAATTCTTCTTAAAGGACGGAGTAAGTATTGATACAATATGTTACGTATCATGAAATAAAACCATTACATTATCTAGTCTACTCATTTTGCAATATTTTTTTGTATTTTACAAACTTTCTAACATTTAAAAAAAAAGTAAATTTATGTATGTCTTGACATCTTTTTGTTGCTCAAATTTTAGTTTGAATTGTAAATTTTGTTGATGCAAACAGCTTGAGTGCTTGGAAGAAAATGCTGAATTGCTCAAGGATCGTAGTTTAAAGTTTTATAAAGGATGTCACAAGTATACGTAAGTTCATGTTTGTTTACTATTTTCATAATAACGTTGGATTTATACTATGATGTACTATACCATCATCAGCCTCATAAGCGGAAAGCAGCCTTTTTAGGCTCCGTTATAAGTATAAGTTTAAGTTTGGTGATCGATAGACAGAGAAAATGAGAAGAATTAGATAAGAATTAAACTTTCTTTATCTCTTTCCCACGATCATTTTCATCTTCACAATATCATCTTTAATCCATCCCATTTTGGGTTTTTGGTTTCCATAATTATATTGTGGCATTCACAATAAATCAAATTCAATTTAACACGGTAACAATCGCAAATTAAAGACCATGCAATGTTGAACTAGTAATCAATAATCGATACAAGGGCTAAATCAAGGTCCATATCGTTTGACCTGCCTAAGTCACAACCCATGTCATTTAACTAAAAGTCCCATTAATATTAAATTATATAATATACAATGCGCAACATGTATTACAGCCCCTAGTTGAAAAAAATTATTACACTTCTTGTTTTCAGGTTACATTATTTTGATTTTTAAAATTTTCAGTTCCACGTAAATAAAATTTTTAAAAAGTTAGATAAAAAATATATATCGAGACAAATTGATGTGGCTCATATGTGAAAAGGAGTGTTGGAAATATTTTAATGTCTGATAAGATCTCATATCGATAAAACAGTGGGTTGTCAATGCTCTTGACCCGTGGGCTTGTAGGCCCGAGCCCACGGGTGTCCCGTGTCTACACGAGTGGGCTACGGTGAGATTATCCGAATTCATCACGGCTTGATACAAATCAAATAATAGTTACCTGACTACTTCCTCTGTTCCAAATTAGTCTCAACATTTGAAATATAAACACCATTCACTCATCATCTTTAATTTGTAATTAATTCTTAATCTATAAGTTAAAACATAGTCAAGTGGGATCTTGTTTAATTTATCTCGAAGCAAAGATTATTAATATCAAAATTTTATAATTTTTTATTATATATAATTAGAGATATTAACGATTGAATTATACTGCCTAAAATAATAAATATTGCAATTAATTTGAAATATAATTTTTTCTTACCCACGAAAAATATATACAGGATGTATACATCATAGATCAGTGTTCAACCCAGATCCCAAATGAGTGTTCCACCCATTGTATAGTGTCAAATGTCAATCTATATCAACCCGCCAATGCCCAAACAGTTGATCATCCGCTTTTTGTTCAATTTTAGATTAACAAAGCCAGTATGCTTCTCAATCATTCCAAATAGCCAAATAAATTTGGTTGGCAATTGACATTGATATTTATGGCAATTGGTGCGTGGGACTTGTAGCTTTGTAGGTATTCAATTCTACTCTACAGACAACCCAAAAAAGGAAAATTTCAAAATCATAAATTAAGGGAATTTCAAAATCTGCACATTCTAAACTTGCTGCGCAGCAATGGCATGAAAGATTGATATTGCATTGTAAATGGTTTTTAAGGATAACTCAATGTGCTAAATTTTGTGTATTTCAAGAATTGGGTTTGTAATTTCATGTTCCTGAATAAGACTATCATATTATTATATAAATGGGTTTTCCTCATTTATTCTGTTTTTTTGTAATTATTATTTGATCTTCATATTTACAGGGAAGGGCTTGGGGAGGGCTATGAAGGAGATGTTGCTTTTGCAAGTGCTCTTGATACCTTTGCTGGAGGGAATAATGATCCTTTAGCTATTTTATTTGGAGGTATTCCATCTTTGATTTTCCCTTCTTTTCTATATGTAATCATATTGCTTTTATTTTGTTTTTTTTTTTTGAGTTAGGATGATATATTATGGAAATGGTCTAATGAATATAGGTAATTCTGGATTTTTGTTCATATTGTTAAAATATTATTATCCCTTGTAATCCTGTACTCCTCCATTCCCTTGATTTTGCCCCCAAATACTATATAGTATGCCCCCTTTTAAGTTTCCCATTTACTATTAATGGAAGGAGTTGATCATGCTTCTCTTCCTGTTTCTCTTCCCTCAACTCTCTTTAACTCTCCCTACCCACTATATTTAAAGGTTGAATGTCGACTATTGAGCAAACTCAGTGGGACCGTGAGAGTGTATATATGGGCTACTATTAATAAGAAGGTGATGCACTAAAACATCCTTTCTGTTGATATTTTGTGACTCGAACCGAGTCTAATATCGGTCTAAGATGAATCAAGTGTGGGTCAAAAAGGCTAGATGCGGAGATCTACGCGGGGCGCGAATGCGCGGGATGCGGAGATCTACGCGGGGCAGATTAAGATGAAGGCGTTATTAAAGCAGTTGCAGATTTGGCGTCCGTTGATCCTAAAGAGTGCGGCATCTATGTCGAGATCTGGATACGGATGGACTGATGAATAGTTAGTAGTGATGGAAGAGAAGGCTCATTCTACCATCTTACTAAGTCTTGATGATCATATCATCACTGAAGTTGCTGATCAGGAGACAGCCGCAAAATTATGGTTAAAATTGGAGTCACTGTACATGACAAAATCTTTAACCAACAAATTGCTACTGAAGCAACGGTTGTTTAGCCTCAGGATGCAGTCAGGTATGCCATTAAGGGATCATCTAGAAAATCTTAATTCTATTTTACTAGATTTTCTGTAATTTAGAGGTTAAGATAGATGATGAGGATGCAGTGTTAATATTACTTGTTTCTCTACTGAATAGTTATGAGAACTTTGTGAGAACTTTGTGGAGTCGTAATTAAGGGAACATGGCAAAGACTCGTTGACCCTAGAAGAAGTGAAGGCAGCACTTTATACTAAGAAATTGCGTCAAAAGGCGACAGGTGATAATGAGAATTATGGAAGTGGGTTAGTTGTCAGGTCGAGTAGAAATTCTAGAAAGAAAAAGGGGTCTAACAATAGTAACGGTGCTAGGTCGGATACTTATAAAAGTAGAGATGGGTCTAGCAACACTAGGACCATAATATGTTATCACTGTCAGGAATCAGGACATTTTAGGTCTAAATGTCCAGAATTAAAGAATAAATCTCAGGCCACAGTATTCGAAAGTAAACAGAATAAGAGCTATGATTCGGAGGAAGATTTAGCATTGATTAGTTGTGTTAAGTCTAGTGATTTGGTTGATAGCTGGATTCTTGATTCTGGTAGTTCGTTCCATATGAGTCCTCGTCGGGATTGGTTTGATACTTATGAGTCTTGTTTTAGGGCTTCAGTTATGATTGCTAATGGTACTCCATGTGAAGTAGTAGGTATTGGTTCCATGAGACTTCGGACTAGTGATGGGAGAAGGGTTACTTTGACTAAGGTGAAGCATGTTCCTACATTGGGGAAGAACTTGATATCGCTTGGGACTTTAGATGATTTGGGGCTCAAGGGTGAGTTTAGCAATGGGGAAGAGGATGTCTTTAAGAGTTTGGATTTGATACTTAGGGGTATCAAGGTGAAGTCCCTATATGTCTTTTAGAGTGTTATGCTACTTAGTTCTGCTGTAAGTGCTTCTACTTGTCACCAGGAGATGACGGTTTGGGGTAGTCATTGTCATAGGGGTGAGAGTAGAGGGCTGGAATTGTCCATTGGGAATCGTCTTACATGTGTCAAAGATGCCTACCTTAAGGAAGACAAGCATTGGGTGTTTGGGTTTAAATACGGGTGTGAGCTTAGCATTGAAGCTCATGATCACTTGTTTGGTAAGATGGTTAGTTGGCTACATTTGGATAGTTCGTTTTGTGGATTTGTTATGTTCTGTGTTTTAGATATTTTGTGGCATCATACCTATAGGATAACACCATTGAAGAACGGTGTTACAGGAATAGCGAATCGGACCTTGTTAGGGAGAGTGTTATGCATGCTCTCTAGTACTTGGTTGTTGAGTAGATACTGGATTAGTTTGTTCGATCGAGGTTTACACGCGAGATTAGAGGTGACCAGTATGTGTGTGGTGTGGCTCAGTAGGGTATCGTGCTATCTCATGTTTGGAGCCCTGTTAGGACCTTGGTGTGTTGTGGTGTATTTTGCAGCTGCTAGTTATGGTGATAGTGGTATCGAGTTTGAGATGGAGTATGAGGTTAACCCCTCATCCATTCCTGTTCGACCCTAGATTGATGGTGTTGATGCTGCCCCAGGTATCTCTCTGACTGTGATTTCTGGTGCTATCTTTATCTCTGCGGATAGTTTAAAGGAGTCAGTACAGGGAACATTCCGACGATCTAAAGGGTTTCAAGAAAAGCCTATATGTGTTATCGAGAAGTCTGATAGATTGGCTGGAGGGAGTGTTGTTTTGGTTGCTATAAGTGTGATAGGTTATGCATTGAGCCTTGTGGTTTTGGCTAGGTTGGTAGCCGTTTTTGTGGAGTCACTTGAACCTCCAACTTATGAGCATGTTGTAGAGTATAGTGGGCGGGCGTAGTGGCTTGCTATGACTTTACGTATGAACAGAGTATGGGAACTATTGTATAGACTGGTAGTGTTACTGAGCTTAATTATATCACCTCATTTTGAGCCTGAGTCGGTCTACATTTCTAGAGTTATGGTTCGGTGTTTGAAGTATGCTGTGGTGTGTATTTGCTTTGCGTATGCCAGAAGTGTCATTTGCAGGTTTGTCACTCAACCTGGGTGGGGGCACTGGCAGATAAAGATTTTTTCTCTCTGCGGTTTGTATGGATCAGCTGTTGTGTTTCTTATGTACGGGAATGATGTTAGGTGCTTAGTTACATCAGTTGAAGCTTTGGTGGTGTTCGCGGAATTTGACTGTGTTATGATCTCGGTGATGGTTGTGATCAACCTTGGTTAGCTTTTGTGTACTATGATTGTTTGTTTAGTGATCAGGTACTTGATGTTCGGAAAAAGCACGGTGTGGTCAGATTTCATTCGGAATGCACGTACATGAAGATAGAGGTAAAGAAGGTAGGATGTTCTGAGAGTCCTAGTAGATTCTTTACTATGTTGGATTCATTAGCTTGACCCTTAGGAGCGGTTTAAGGGAGCGCACAAGTGGTGGTATGCACAACCTCAGGTGGAGCTGGCGTCGTGGATTCATGATGCAGGTGGAGCATTATGAGTGACTTGTGATGCTAGTTGAGCATTATGAGTGTTATACTTGGAGACAAGTATGTAATGAGTCTTGGTTAGAGACTTATCGGGACGGGTCTTGGTTGGAGACTTGTCGGGATGTATGGTTTATGTTTGAGCCTTGCATCGGGTTTTAGCTTGAGAATGGTTTTGTTTCACTATGGTTTGATGAGGTAGCGGTTGACTACGGGTTCTCGTTAAGGTGGAGATAGTTGGGATTTTGTGACTCGAACCGAGTCTAATATCGGTCTAAGATGAATCAAGTGTGGGTCAAAAAGGCTAGATGCGAGGGGTGCGGAGATCTACGCGGGGCACTGATGCGCTGGGTGCGAATGCGCGGGGTGTGGAATTTTACGCGGGGCGCAGAGAAGCTTTTGTCTTGGAATAGCCTGGAGCGCGTGCCGCGGAGATCTACGCGTGGCGCGCTTGCTCGGGGCGCAGAGTATGCGGTTTTGCGGTTTCTTCACACGTTTATGGCAGTTACTTTGTTTAAGGGCCGGTTCCTTTTGTATTTTCTTAACCTAATTTCTTTTTATTAAGTGGCATACTATATAAACCTCTCTTGTAATTAGAATTAGGGTATGATGCAATGCAAAACACAAAGTGGGGAAAACTAAAAGAGAAAAAGCTTGGAGAGCCATTGTTGTGGCTTCTCGTTCATCTTGTAATCTCCCGGTTTATAGTGAAAAGTTTATTCTCGGTGCTGGTGGATGTAGCTATCACATTGATAGTGAACCACGTTAATTTTTCGGTGTGATTTTTTTTATTGTTTGTTTGAATCTTTATTGCTTTTCGTTATTGTTTTCGATCTTTGCTTCAGCTGTCGCACAACACTTTCATGGTATGAGTTTTTGAGTGTATGTAGGCTTTTGTTGCATTCAATGAAATTGAACTTTTCATGATGCATATGAATATCACTCTTGATATTATCTTTTATGATGTGCATCATAGAAATGTCAAATGGATCTAACGTGAAAGAAACAAAATTAAACCTTTCAAGTTCTGAATGACTTCAAGAGCTTGAAGGACATTTTTCATGGTAGAAGTGGGTTTAAGGCTAATAGGCACGTATGTCAACAACCACAAAATGGAATAGAATGACAGTTACCAGCCGTAAAAGTGTTGATATTTCTTCCATTGAAAATGAAATTTGTTACCTTCACGTTGATTTGCTTCAGTTTATATAGCCGATTCTACATTGTTTGGATTAAGGTTTTGACATTGTTGTGGATGTCATGTGTGAAGTTGTGGACATATACATATATGAATTTCCTCGTGAGAGTGAGAGAGTGCACTGTAGCTTCTATGTCTGTTGGAGAATGTCCAAAAGCAGACAAAGAGGCAGCATATGCTTGCAAACTTGAGTGTCCTGTGTCCAGTTTAGTGGGCCTTCTGGACATGCCCAATTGGCTATTCGATACATGCTAGGAGATATGGTGCAAATGCTGGGGCATCCAGGCACCCCAAGGACGAAGGCCAGGCTAGTAGTTTTGGGGATACTGATGCTGTGAGCTGCCACGGCAGCAACTGTTATCCCTAACCTGCTGGTTGTTACATTTGTTGGAAGCACCACCTTGGTGATTCCTGTTATCTTGATGAGAAGAAAACTTTTTGGAGATGGAAGAAGCAGAAATCACGGCCGCATAATCAGCTGAGCTTTTGGTGAGGATTAGCCTCACTTTGTGAAATGGAGGAAGTGAGTTTTTTGCTGGATGGAGGTATCATCACCTTGATGTGCCTCTGTAAGCCCCGCAACAAGTTGAAGCACCGAATATGGATTTGTGACATTGAACCTATGTTAGGAAGCTGAGCAGAGCAAATCTTAAGTCTTTTATAATAGGCAGAACTCAGAAGCAGTTGGAGAATTCTTGTTCAAGATATATGTCACAAGAATTTTTGTCAACTTCGAATTTGTCTCTCAATCATTCACAAGCTGACAAGCATCATGATCCATCTGCTGTGGAATCAGGTCCTTAATTGTAAGGCCATTGGAGACTGTACAATGAGTCCATTGGAGGATTATGTTATCGAGGTGCTCCCAAAATTCTTAATTGTTGTTGGCCTCTTGTTTTTTTCCTTGGCCATATCACTAGAGGAAGGTGGGATCATACGATCAAGCACTTGGAAGGCCTTCACATGAATTTTATACAACTTTGTCCAAGAGAAAACTTGCGCAATTTTTATTTCTAAGGTGATAGGAATGAAGTTCTAGATAGCAAGAGCAGGGTGAGAAGGGGATGTTTTAGGTGGTTGCTCAGTCATTGTAGTGAGCGGATGTGAGAGAGAAAAGGATATTAGAGGACTAGATCTCAGTGTAAAGGAGTATAGAAAAAAGACAAGAAATTTTGACCTAACTTGTGATACCATGAAACAAACTGTTGTCCTTGACCTTCTGATTGATTGGTAACCCTTAAAATATAGGCATTACTAAGGAATATCCTAATTATGTTCTAAATTCTAATGTGTCACATATTTCTGTAAAATAAATTCTCTTGCCTTTCCATTTTCAATCAATCAATTTCAGGTCCTGCCATGGCAAAATTTACTGTCACCTTAAGAGAGATTGGTACGTACAAGGAAGTTCTTCGATCACAGGTACTTTTGTTTTCTTTTACTTGTAAGTTTTACATTTTTGCTTTGCAGTTGTTTTCTATCGTACTACTATCAAACCAACGTTATTCACAAGAGATTATTGTAGAAAGAGGGGCGTAGCTACATAATATGTTAAGGTGGATAAGTGAATATACATTAAAGGCAAAAACATTCCATTATCCAATGCCGCTAACTCACTGCCAAGTCCCACCTAAGCGTAGTTTTATCTGGGGGGGAGAGGGTCAGATAAACGCACATTTAGCTTTGTAAGTGATAACAAAAAAGTTGTTTTCGATTGTTTCATGGTAGCAAATTTCATTTGCAATTTCATATAAATAAGAAGTAATTTAATAAGCCATCGTATTAGTCCATTATACTTCAAATATAAAGAAATATAAATCGTTGCCCCATCAAAATAAGGGATATCAATATACCTTAAAGGAGTTACTACAAATGAAGACATAAGAAAGGTTTTGGAGTCGCAGATATTGTAGATAATATGACTAAAAATTGCTCATGTTTGTTTGCAACTTTGACCTCATGCAAAGAAGATTGGAAAATATATTAGTTTGAAAAGTGGAAGGTCAAAATTTTGAGGAGTTTTAGAAAAGGCAGAAATGGATAGCAGGAGGGAAGACTATCAAGCCAAGTTGACTTGAATGGAGGAAGAAAATATATGTGGATGATCATTGGAAAGAATTTTAGTATTAAATAGGGCTAAATAAAGTTTATCTACTAAGAGTTTCTCATGTTGGTTTGCTTTGGTACATGTAGCATATCATATATGATGAAATCAGGACTTGGGCATTGTTGTTATAGTTACTCTAATTCCTTATTTGATGTTTGATGGCTGAGGGAGGCCTAGCATTAAGAGTACAGTGCTTGTATGAGTGCAGAGTGTAAAAATGCGATAACGGTCGTGATAGCGGTAACGGAACGCTGATGAGGTAACGAGAGTGATGCGGTTATCATAGCACCTAAATGTCGGTCGAAACCATTAGATATCCCTTGATACAACCCAAAACGCAATTTACACCTTTACAACGCGGGAGATATCAGTTCGTTTATTTTGAAAACCTTTACAATGCTGCCGGTGCGAAGCAATGCGGCCTTGTTTTTATTCTATGTATGAGTGTCCTACATAGCGACGGTAGGCTAGTAAAAATTGAGAAGCTTATAAATCACAGTACGCTGAAAGTCAAAACATGAATTCAGATATTGGATGGTTTTACTGTTGGTATTACCACATTGATATGAGGTTGTTTACAATCATCTAGGTATGTTTAATGTGTTGCTGCCTGCATGTTACTTCTGGAGTCCTAATAGCTTTCATGTTTCTCCCCCTGATGCTTTCAGTTTTCTAGCTTGTTGAACTCAATAATTGAGGCTGTAGATTAATCTGACAAGCAGTAAGAAAATCTGCCTTCATTCGAAATCGTTTCCCTTAAAATCTTAAATCAGTAGACTCATATATAATATGTAACATTCAGAAGTCAAACTCAAAGTGGTTTGGCCCTTGTATATCAAACTATATAGTCGAAGTAATTATGTCAAGTCTTGAAGCAGAAATGATCATTTTGTTTATACTAGTATAATTGACGGAAAGTTTTTTGTTGAACATGTTTGTCGCGTGCTGTGGAAGTTCCTTAGGAAGTTGGAACTCTTTAGGGTAGTAAGATGTTGGCTACAATCAAGCTGTGTTCCTTGTGAACCATGGGATCATTTCCTATCTTTCTAGGAAACTTGTGTTGTGTTGATTAGCATATTGTCGTCCCCTTAAATTCTGATTTGTTTCTTCGCTTCACTAGGTGGAGAACATATTGAATGTTAAGCTGCTACAATTTGTCAATGCCGATCTGCACGATGTCAAGGTAATGGAATCTACCATCTTTCCTCTTTGTCGTGTTCATCTCATTCCTTCCTTCAAACAAGAAAAAGAACTAAAGACTCAACAGACTATTTACTAGTAGAAATTGGCACACATTTTTATTATTCTATCTGCATTTGATCTGTGCCACATCTGTTATATTTACCGTTTGTAAAAAAACTCACCGTAAACTAAAGTGATGAAGCTCACTATGAATATAATACAAGCCTAAATTGGTAGAACTTAAACATGAATGATCCGGCTATATACATTATGGTAATGTTCAACAAGGTCTATTTCTTGTTTACTATTACTAGTGTTGCAACCTAACCATGTCAAATTATACTCCTTGAAATGAAATCCCTTCAACATCCTAGATAAATGATTTGAAAGGCGCTCCGTTCTGCCTTATGTTCAATGTTAACTTAACATAGTTGCTTATGAGAAACTACTATGTTTAATACAGGAAGCTCGTAAGCGCTTGGATAAGGCTGCAACCATGTATGATCAGGTGAGTTATCTCAGAGTAATCAATCAATTTTATGAAAACTTTGTATCATCATTCAACGAATTCCAAAATTGTGGGGATGGAAGGAGTATTTGGTAAAGATCATCTGACACTGATTATTGTTCGTCTTAAGATGCTTATTTTGTTTTATTCTATTTACACAAGAAATAGTCTGCTAAAAATAAAAATTGTTACGATACGCTTATGCACTAGAGTTCTGACTATTTTAAGAATCCTGTCGCATTACGAAAAATGAAACTTTCTTTTTATCTCTTATGATATTCAAAAGTCTAAACTAAGCTACCATACTGTACCACAGGCTCGTGAGAAGGTTTTATCGCTGAAAAAAAGTGCTAGGAAGGATACAGTTGCTATTATAGAGGAGGTATATATAGATCTTATCAACCCTCATTAAACTTTTTTAGATGCAAAGATGATGTTTTGATTTATTGTCAATGATCACTATTTCTCATATTCTAATTTGGTAGAGAGACATTCCAGGAACTTCATGCTGCAAGAGCTTTCTATGACCAAGCACGTTTCAATTTGGTATACTTTGTTCATCCCTCTTGACCTTTTACAGGATTACTATTCTTTGGAATCATATTTCGTAATGATTGATTGTTTCCTTCTGAATATGTCGGAAAATATGCAGGTTACTGCTCTTTTACATGTGGAAGCAAAAACGCATTACGAGTTTTTGGAAGCTGTGAGCCGCTCAATGGATGCACATCTACATTACTTTAAACAGGTTCAAAATATATTGCCATATTTGTCTAACAGCATCATCTGCTGTCTGCAACATATGCAGGGGTTGATTTTTTATGTTTGTCTCTCAGGGTTACGAGTTGTTGCTTCAGATGGAACCTTATATGAAGCAGGTATGTGGTGTGCTATACTTCTTCTGTTTCTTTTTAACATTACACGTTCTTGTTGGATTTATCTACAACAACATCGTTTCATTTCCATTATCCCGGTGTCATTAAGTGGCTTGCACCCAGGGTGGGGTTTTGAAGGGTCGGATGTACGCAACCTTACACTTGTTAATAATGAAACTAACAAAGTGGGTGTTTCCGATTAACTCTTGGTAGCTTACGACTGATGTGCAACTTCACATGAATAAGAAGTGCACATGATTAAATGGGTCACTTTACTTTAGTCTATTATAATCCAAAACCAAAAAACTATTGGCCCCATCGAAATAATGAATTTATCTAAAAATATATATTCATAATATCAACACTGCTTTAGATATATTAACCTATAATTGAAGGTGTTTGTGGTCAAAGTTTTGTTGGAAAGCACAAATTCAAAGTGGTGCAACTAAAAGGAAATGTGTACTAAAATAACAGTTTAGTCTAGCTATAAAAAACTTATTTAGTATTATGTCAAAAAATCTATGCACTCTATTCTTGTTGGCTTAAAATACAAATAAATGTTTTTGATTTGAATATTAATCATAATCAATGTACTCCCTGAGTCCCCTTTGAGATTGACACAAAGGGATTTGCCGTATGTTATTAATATTTGGCTAGAGAATAGGACAAAAACAAGTGGATGGAGAAATATATGGATGAGTCGAAAAGACAGAATAAGTTTGTGGATGAAATTAGAAGACAGAAAGTAGGACCACAACCAAAATAGGAAATATTCCAAAGAAAGGGACGGACATAAATGGAAAGTGCGCTGAATTCAAAGGGACGAAGGGAGTAATAGCAATACACTTTATGAGATACTGTAATCATAAATGTCTTTTTGCAGATTCTTGACTATGCAAAGCAATCAAAACAAAGTTCCAACAATGAGCTCACGTCTCTAAATGAAAAGATAAAAGAATACAAAAGACAGATCGATCAGCAAAATAGGCAGTCTGTCAATGGCTCATCTGATATTCCTGGAGTAGATTGTTCACTACCTTTTTCCAAAGGCACTGATAAAGCAATTGAAGAAGTTATGCATTCTTCTACAAATGGAAAGGTGTTTTCATAATTGCTGTCAAAAATAGACGCTATGTCAAATGCCTTTCAGTATAGTGCTTATTATTTCCATATTTTCATGTTAGTACTTTTAGTTTATGCATACAGATACAAACCATTCAACAAGGATACCTGTTTAAGCGTTCTTCTAATTTGAGGGCGCACTGGAAACGAAGGTTTTTTGTTCTGGATAGTCGTGGGATTTTGTACTATTATCGAAAGCCACGAAGCAAGGCTTCAGTATGTTTACCGAATAAATTGTTCAAAATTCAAAATTAGCTTATGTACCCCAGGCCTGATCCATTTACTAGCTGCTTATTGTGTTTAGATTGGAAACAGTAGGTTTTCTGGTCCACTTCATGGTTCTGTTGAGTCTGGGTCAGCACTTGGCCTATGGATTTCTTCTCATTACAATAATGTTACGATTAACGAAGAAAAATCTGTGGCACGTCACACCGTCAACCTGCTAACATCAACAATAAAGCTTGATGATGAGCAGTCAGATATGAGATTTTGCTTCAGGATCATCTCGCCTGTGAAAACCTACACCTTACAGGTATTTATCACTTCCAATTATAATGCAAGGAAGATTAGTGACCTCATAAACTACAATGAAATTTAGGCATGCACTCATAGATTCGCATGAAGTGGGTAAACTTTGGGCCTGATAGACGATTGGAGATGGAGATCTATAAAATAAGCTTTTTAAACAAAAAAATCCCCAAAATAAGTTTCGGAAAATTTTAATTCCCAAAACAAGTGTCTTTGTGTCCGAGCAGGGTTTGTTCACTGTTACTAATATCAAACAAAAGAAAAAAATTTACTTTGCTCGCTGTCAGTAACAGCAAACAAAGAGGGACAATGTCATAATGTTTAAAGAAACAAAAAAATAATAGTAGTTTGTTCGTCGTTACTAACAGCGAACGAACTTTGTTTTAATTTTTTTTGTCCTTTCATGACATTGCCCTTCTTTGTTCACTGTTACTAACAGCAAATAAAGTAATTTGTCTTTCTCTTGTTCGCTATTAGTAATAGCGAACAACCTGACCTTAGGCTCGGACACGAAGATGCTTATTTTGGGTATTAAAATTTTCCAAAGCTTATTTTGGGGATTTTCTGTTTAAAAAATTTATTTTATTGAACCTTTCGGAGATGGATTTCCAAAGTTGATTACAAGAGCATAAAGCTTTGTTATGAAAGCTAATACATGATCTTTAAAAATGTAGGCAGAGAATGCTGCAGATCAGATGGAGTGGGTTGAAAAGATAAGAGGAGTAATTGCTTCATTGTTGATATTACAAGCTGTTGATGGGGTATCTATTAAATTTATTATTGTTATTATACGTTTCCTGCAGTTTCATTATGATCAAAGTTCACTTGTTATTGTTTAAAAATCTATGCTAACAAGAACAAACATTTGATGCCATTGTCATTCAACCTGGGGTGATCAAAAGGATCCAACTGCTATGACAGACTCTGGTTCCTCTGAATGTTCTTCCATTGTCAATCCATCAGTCACTGAAGAAGTTTCTTCAAATACTTCTGGGCATAGTTACCAGCAGCAAAGACATTGTGTGAGAGTTGAGAAACCTATCGAGCTTTTGAAAAAGGTGGATGGTAATGAGAGATGTGCTGATTGTGGTGCTCCTGGACCTGACTGGGCTTCTTTAAACCTTGGTATACTCATTTGCATAGAATGTTCTGGTGTACACCGCAATCTTGGTGTTCATATATCAAAGGTTAGTTATCTAAATAAAGTTGAATGTTTTTTTTATACTTGTTAATAAACTAACGAAGCCAGAAGTAGACTTAGAATTTTCAAAAAAAAATTATTGGGAAATGGTAAATTTTGTGTTGGATCATAATTATTTTGAATGAGGATTTAAGGATGTTTAATCAATCTTGAATTGCCCATGATCAATTGTTATTGCCCTTGATTGGGATCAAAACTCAAAATTAGAATATTAGGGATTTGAAACAAGAAACATGCAAATCAATGCAATCAAACAACAAAAAAACGGGGCTCACCAATTGTGGACTACGTGCTACCTAGACCTAGATTGTGGTATTAATTGATGAAGGGAAAACAAGTTTTTCAAGAACTCAATGATGAAGCACGCCCAAGTACATTAGCAATTAAACCGGAAAACAGAGAAAGTCGCAAAACAGCAGACTCGAAAGCTGAGGCGACTTTCTCAATGGCCTACACAATGGTGAGCTGCTGTTTGCTACCAACTCCAACACTTCAATTTTGCATCTCCACTTCAATTGCTCCTTTTCTCCTAACCAAGCCACTCCGCATGCATAGCCTATCAAAGCGAGACACTTAGAGCCTTGCCAACTCATGAATCGTTGTGACCCAAGGCATCTATAACTAAAGATGTTTGAGCTTATTGGATATGTTGGGATGGTTTATTCCACATCGATGAATTAAAAATGGTGTGCACACTTTATAAGTCCCTGGAGCCCTTCCTCCCATTTCCATATGGTTTTGGGATGGTATCTCCTTGATTTATGAAGTGTGTGCACCTCGTATTTTCTTGATTATTTGCTTGTATTCACAGTAAGTCTAACCTAATTTTCTAGTGGAGGAATTTGGAGAGATTAAGTCCCTAAGTTTTTCTTGTAACCAAATCTCTCCAAAGGTGGAAAGATTAAGGATGTGTTTGGATGGAAGAAAATGGAAGGAAAGGAAGGGGAGGAATTTGGAGGGATGAAAGATCCCTTGTTTGGATAATAAAATAGAAGGGAAGGGATTTGGAGGGGAGGGAATCATGAGATTGGATGAATGTTATTTGTTGAGCTTTTCCAATATTGAAAAGATTTGAAGGGAAAACTCTCTTTTCCCTTCCTTCCCCTTCTTTTCCTTCCTAAACAAATAAGAATTACTTTCCTTTCATTTCTCTTCCTTTCCTTGCTCTTCCCTCCCTTCCCCTTCCTTTCCTTTCCCTTCCCTCCCTTCCCCTTCCTTACCTTTCTTTTCTCTCCAAAATTGTTGTAAGTGTTAATTACCCTTTATGTGTCTTTGTGAAACTCACGAATTACACCTAAGAGAAACAATGTAATCACACCTTTCTTTGGCTCTAAGATGAATGAAAGATTTGTAGTTTTAATGAAAATGGTTGGGAGGTTTTAAATTCTTTTGAGTAAGCAGTTTATGCCATGTACTTCTTACAGGTAAGGTCTTTGACACTGGATGTAAGAGTGTGGGAGCCTTCTGTTATATCTTTGTTTCAATCCGTAGGTAATGTGTATGCAAATTCAGTCTGGGAAGAATTTTTGCATGCTGAAAACTTTTCTGAAGAAGATGAACGACCAATAATGTAAGTTAAGCATTATTTTCATCATTTGTGATATGTATATTTGCACTTGGGCCCTGCTAATGTTTCAGCTCAATTTCGTAGCTTCCCAAAGTCCGAACAACACAAACCGGCATTTATGAAAAAGCCTACACACAATGATCCTATTGCAGTAAAAGAGTTATTCATTCATGCAAAGGTATGTGTACGCTTCAATGTAACATAATTCGCTAGCTAATTTGTCTTTTGAATTCACTATTCGCTCAAACTTGCCCAATAGCCCAAAACCGACCATAATTCAATTTTTTCGATTTGCGATTCGCGAGGATATTAGTGAATCATGTGACACTGGTTTACGTCTTTAGTGATCTTTTGTCGAAGTCAATGATTTAATGATCCTTTGCCGTGATTTCAGTATGAAGAAAAAGTTTTTGTTCGCAAGAAAAAGGCAAATCAGACCGCCTTATCTGTGTCGCAGGAAATGTGGGAGAGTGTTTGTGCCAATGATAAGAAAGCAGTTTATCACCTCATTATATGCTCTGAAGCAGATGTTAATTCCATGCATAGACAACCGTCTACTGCAAAATCATTTTTTATGTCGAGAGTCAAAGATTC
This sequence comes from Amaranthus tricolor, assembly GCF_026212465.1. NCBI lineage: Eukaryota > Viridiplantae > Streptophyta > Magnoliopsida > Caryophyllales > Amaranthaceae > Amaranthus > Amaranthus tricolor. The sequence goes on from NC_080059.1 coordinate 6,641,561, forward strand.
AGATGAAGCTCCCCTCATCCACGATGCTGATAGAGGAAGAGAAATATCTCTTGAGAGGACTGCCTCGAGGTCATGGAGCTCACTAGCTAAGGGAAAAGATCCATTTCGAGAAAGTTGTTTTGATGGATGTACTCTGCTTCACTTGGCCTGTCAATGTACTGATGTAGGCATGGTGGAATTGCTCTTACAGTATGGTGCAAACATGGATGTGGCTGATTCAAGAGGTCAAACACCACTTCATTATTGCATTACAGAACAGAAAGCCGATATTGCAAAAGTACTTCTCATGAGGTATTTATCACCTTGAGCACCCATCTCGTTTTCTGTAAAGACGATTTTTTCTTTCATGATAGCTTTTATACTATGTTTGGATAAGAATTTAGGGGGAAGTAAAGATAAGGAAAGGAAGGAAAGGGAAAGGGAAGGGAGGAAGGGATAGGAAGGGGAGGAAAAACCAACGGAAATTCTCTTGTTTGTTAATAAAGGAAGGGAAAGGAGAGGAAGAGAAATATCATTTTCCTTAATTTTTCCACCTTTGGAGAGATTTGGTTACTAGCAAAACTTAGGGACTTAATCTCTTCAATTCCCTTCCTTCAAAATCCCTCCCCGCCAAAATTGGTATCCAAACAAAAGAAAATATATCTCTGCAAAATATCCCTCCCATTCCTTTCCCACCAAGTTCTTCAATCCAAACAAACGGCATGTTTGGTTGTCGGAACAATGGTATTAGTAATATGAAAACCGTATAATTTTAGTTGGAAAATCTCTTGATAAGTTTCATTTTCATGCTTGTTCTACTTCAAATCATGTGCACTTCTTATTTATGCGAAGTTGCTTATGATGTTTACTACCAAGGTCAATCGGAAACAACCTCTTTATTATCACTAACAAGTGTATAACAAGGGTGAGGTTATGTACATCCGACCCCGGAATCCGATTCTAGGTGGGAGCCACTTAATAACATTGAGGCAATGAAATGTTGTTGTACCATTTGCCATTTAAAGAGGTGGTAATGAAAAATTGTCGAAAAAAAAACATTTTTATGATTAAAATTTCATCTCCATGGGAATGACATGGTACATTGAATGAAAAGTTCCACTACAAATTATTCTCATTGTTATCATTTAGTACAAACAATCAAATAAGCCGAAAGTGTTAGAGACAGCATAATTCTTCAGAACCATCACATTCTGAGAAAGCCACTGAGTTGCTATCAGTTTTCAACATAACATTACTCATCAGCTGTTAAATCAGCTGATATCCTCTCCTCCCTCAATGTATTGAACAGTACTCTCGCTGTACTAAGTACTAACCATATAATAAACCCATGAGATGCAGAGACGTGATCCTAAAACCGTATTTTTGTCACTACCTTGATAGTTGACGCGTATTCACAAGATAATCGTTGTTACAGGGGAGCCAAGGGAAAGACCATTGACAAGGAAGGCAAATCGGCAATGCAATTGGCTGTGGATTTGAAACTAAATGACAATGAGGTTATGAGTCTTTTGAAAGTTTGTTGCAGCTAGAGATTAGTGAGTGACAAATGGATTTAGGAATATGAAAATAGAGGTACACCGTATACTCCCCCCTTGGACGCTTGGATGTATAAGCTTTATCCTGAGTGTTTAAGAGATGCAGCATATTGTATCCTTCCCTGAAATTCATATGTAGTATTTCAAAAATGTATAGCTCCCAATCCATCATGTATTATAATGCCCCTCTACTTTCCTTTTACTATTTTCAAGTGATAGCTTGTACATTCTTGTAGCTATATTGATTTCATTCTCGGCTTTTCACCGGCTATCTATGTGTTATACTCTTGATCCAAATTGGAATGTATCTGTTTGATTGATGATGAACTGACAATCATGAAACTGGTATATGTTGGGGGATGATTTGAGCGTGCGCATTTTTCCTTGTCCTCTCTTTAGAGGGGGCACGGGTATGATTTGTTCGCTATCCTTCTTCCCCCTCAGACCCTGACCTGTGTGGGGATTGAGATACTGAGTTGATAACTCTGACTCTGATATAAATTGTCATCTTGCCATTTAGAAAGATACATACGTTTGTCTTGCAGAATATGTTGGATGGCAAGATTTAATTTTCCTGATATTTACATATCACATTGACATCGCTTTTGTGCTTGTCCCCACATTATCTGTTCTCTCGATTTCAAACTCATTACTCAAACTGCGTTTACCTCATCTACACATTTCTTTATTAATTTTTAAAAAAAAATTAAAAAAAAATGATCTTTTAAAAATAACTGATCAATTTTAAAAAATAGAAATTTATATTGTAATAAAATGCGAGGAACAAAAGATTATTTTGAAACTGTTTAACAAATAATCACTACTACTACCAAATATAGCATAAATTTAAAATTTATCATCAAATCACATATTAAAATATATTAACTTTTTACTTATTTATTATGATATAAAATATTTACAACTATTTATTCATTTTACATAATTCATCAAGAATTAAATCAATCACCATGCATGATGGGTATCTATCCAATATGATTATAATAACACAAAAAAGTTCATCAACGCCAGAGCAAAACCCAGCATTATTTGAAAATTTAAATCAAATAAGTTTTAACTACTTAATTTCAAAAATAAGCTTTATGAAAACTTAATTTCCAAAATAAGCGTCCGTACATCTAAACTTAGCCTTGGAGTAAATCGCTGTTACTAACAGCGACTTAAAAAAATAAAAAAATAAAAAAATAAAAAAAAAATTTATTTATTTTTTTCTTTAAGTCGTTGTTAGTAACAGCGACTTAATGCGTTTTAAGTTTTCAGTTCTCGGTTACTTCCTCATTCCAACCTACGAGATTAAGGAGTTGACCAGTTAACCTTAAAGTCGTTGTTACTAACAGCAACTTAAGAAGTTGACTAGTCAACTCCCTAAGTCGCTGTTAGTAACAGCGACTTATGGCTTTTATTTTTTTATTTTTTTTGTCTTACGCTGTTAGTAACAGCGATTTACTCCAAGGCTAGGTTTGGATGTACGGACGTTTATTTTGAGAATTAAGTTTTGACGAAGCTTATTTTTGAAATTAAGTTATTAAATAATCTTATTTTATTCAAATTTTCGCATATCATGAACCAAACACCATTATCATTAGCTGCGAAGTACCAACTGAAAAATACTGATAAGCAGATGTTATTTTCATCAGCAATGTGGCTCCAATTGCAAGTTAACTGACGGACCAGGACTCCAGGAGCGAAGCAACTGACATTCTTATTTGTTACATATAATCAACTCCACTTGATGCCTTTCTCGAGCTAAGGATCTCATTGGCCGCAACTTCCTTATCTCCTTTGTAAGGGTATGGTCTGTTGTCATAGACCCCTCCTTAGACCCTTCAATGAGCGAGATATGTCGGGTATGATGATAAAAGCTAATCCATTGGGTTTTCAACCTGCACTCAGATGATTATCCTGTTATTTGACTGTTTAACTGAGCTTTATGCTCAATTAGACTATAAACCAGGCATTAAAAAGTGCACAATACCAGTCACATAAAGGATTTCGCTTTAGGAATCATCGTGAAGCATATCCTCGTACTCAGATAGCATTCGATCCACTTTTGTACTTCCGTGTTCAGGAATGATACAAACCATAGAGCTTCTCAATAGACACCAAAAGAATTGAGCAATTTAAATTTAGTTCCAGCACCAATAAGCAGGACCATTATAAAAAATGGTTGAGCTTACAGACGAATTCTTGCAGCAATGCATGAGTTCGTTGTCCGTTCATTCAAAAACTTGCAAAAATCCAACTACTTCTCAAACGACTGCTCAATAATCAATATGGGTCCATCAAACACGCTGAACCTGGATTGTGTCAAGATATTTATCCGAAAAAGGTTAGAAGTTTATATTGGTTTGAGAATACGCAGTGTGATTGGTATTTGGTATATATGAAAAGCACCTATCAGTTTGTTGAACATTGCATAATTTCCTGCACCCCGAGACTCAATTCACCGCTTGTTGGGTGGCTTATTAGGTGGCTTATCGATCAGCCACCAGCACTCTTGCGATGTAGATTTGTGGGTAAGAGAAATTTGATTACTTGTGTAGAAGATTTTTGTATCTTTGGCAATAACCTGTAGATGTGAAGCTAAATATTTTGGCCATCGGAAGAAACTAAAATGCGCACAACAGACTCGAGACTCAACAATACCGTCCGCATGAAAGCTAATGGACAAGTGCTATACACTAAAATGTGCACAAAGACACTCAACAATATTCAACAATCCATTTCACGGATATATTGTGTTCTCTCCATGGTGCAATATTTCATCTTATAAGTAAAGGTTTTTGAGTCTATCACGACTGAAATATAGGCTATAAGTCATGACAACTGCAAAACCATCCACATTGACCGCAATTGTCAGTTTGTAAATTTGTGTCTTGTAATGTTAAGCATACTAATCAAGATCGTATTACATATACCACTGATATTACAAGCAATCTAGCGATATTTATTGGTTGCTTAAAAACACAAATAATATTGAATACTAGTTATGTAACACCCGAATTTCCTCCCGTAAGAAATTCGGGGTGTTACAAGTTATGCAGTGACAAACAACATTCACTCCCTATGAAAGCTTGCAACAATTTGAATTCCATAGTTTATAGAAAAATTTTGACCATCAATTCACTAGTTGTCTATTAGTAAAAGTAGAGCATAAGTCATATGAATAGTGCAAAAGTCACATTGTTGCTAGAAAGAATGGAAACAAAAGAATTGTACATGGACAAATAGAGTGGAATGGAGAGACTATATTATAGATGTAATTCCTTCTCAATGATACAAAGTCCATTAAAGCACTAATCAACTAGTCTAATACTCCTTTGTCCAAGTCAAATAGCCTCATTTTCTTTTGACGCGGGCCGTGAAGACTTAAGATATTGGGTATAATGGCTTAAATAGTAGAGTATTTAAAAGAGAGAATATAGAGATAAACGTAGTAGGGTCATATCCAAAAATAAAAATAAAGCAAATTCATTGAAACAGACTAAAATGAAAAAATATGGCAAATTGAGTGGCGCAGAGGAGTACACTTGACCCTACTCTCTAAACCCCGTTCTGTAATAGTTTCTCTCAGTCCTGCCAAAATTTCCCCATAAACATCTGATGAGGAAAGCAAGAAAAAGCGAGTAAATTGGTATTTTATGGGGAAGGGAGAGAAATGGGTGAATGAGATGAAAATGCAAGTTAAAAATGCAGATGAAAATCAAAGAAAAAATGTGAGTCATGGCCATAAATAGAAATATGGCAAATTTGATGGCACGGGCTAAAAAAGAAAGTGGGCAAATTTTGTGGGATGGGGAGAGTATTTCTCATCTAGAAGGCAATCAAAGGTTCCTCCTACATGTTGAGAGCTTTCGTGTGGACATACCTCTGCAAAGGATAAACACTAGTGAAAGGCTCCAAAAGCAAAGGCCAGCATTGACCAATTTATCAGTATATATGTATACATCGCTGAGTTACCAAGATATCTCCAAAGTGAGTCATGTTCCAGCTTCCATGTTTTCCTCAAAGTAAAGTCGATATATTGTTTATTTTGAAGAAGCCCGGGTTTGTACTCTACTCATCCAGATTGCCTCTACAATTTATGTGGTTCAGAAAGGATAAAGGGAAGAATGTGGAGTACTGATGGCTATAATATGAAGGGTGTGGCTGGAGAAGAATTCCTTTTTTTTCTCTTGGATCTCTGTTTCGTACGAGTACAATGCATTGTGGGATAAGGGCAATTTTTGGACTTAAATGTGTGAGCTAGAGGATTCTTAATTGGGAGCGAAAAATCTCCATTATATCACGCGTATAAATACATATTGGACAAAGTAAATTACTTAGATTAGAAAAACGATTATTTCTTGATCAGAAGCAGATGAATCAAAAAAATGAGGGGTGCAGCATTTCATGCAGGAAAATCTATTTCTTTTGCACTTCAAGCATTTAGGGAGCAAATTCATTTAATCAAAGCCAAAGACAATAATTTATGTTGGAGCTCCCATTCATATTAAAACAAAGAATTTTTAAATTCACATACCATCAAAACCAATACCATATAGATTCTTTCTCTTCCCTTCTCCAAATGTTAAAACCCATCTCCAACATCTTTCCTGAAGTAACCTGCAACACATCACATAAGAGAAAAAGGAAATGGAATTCTACACGTAACAAGGCTCACAAAAAGTTCAACAACTTCCATGGTCTTCTTATTTGGATCCTAGATAGCTAGAAATTCAAACGACAAAATGTTGCACCAATAGAGGTGATGAACTAATGTACAATTTCTAATTATTCAATTGTTTAGATTAAGTATTTGGTGTTGCCGTTATCATTCAACATACATTATAAATTAACAATTGGTATTGTTTGGATCAAGGCTTTGGCATTGTTGTTATTATTCAACATACATTATAAACACTATGTTTGAATAATATTTTTGAAAGGAAGGGAAAGGGAGGGGAGGTATGATTGGTGTGTTTTCCTTCCAAATCTTTTCATTGTTAGAAGGATTTAAATTGTTTAAAAGTAAAGGAGTTTTTCCTTCCAATTTCATCTCCATTTCCCTCCCTTCCATAGGTATCCAAATGAGGGAAATGCAATCACTCCATTCACATAGTGTAAGTCTCTAACCCTTAAGATAAAAAAAGACCCAAAATTGGTACTCCTACATCCACAACAATGGCTTTCTAAGCAATATAGAAGGCCTTTATGAGCCAATAAACATAATTTACGTTTACGAAGCTCTCCTCTGTTATCCATCTATAGCCCCAAGTTGGGGGAAAAAGGGAAAAGAAAAACCGACAAACAAAAGCCAGCATTGTGAACTTGCACAGATAATATTTTTCACATAGTATGGCCTAATATATGATATTTGGAACAATTAAGAAAACAGGTAGCGAAATCAACGTTCTCATTCAACCAATATATAAGAGCATGGAAAAAGAAGATATAAGACAAGAACCCGACTTACATGTACTTGAGTGACGCCCCATGAAATAGTACCTGCAGGCAGCATCAATGTCAATTCAACATTTAATAGAACCACACTTACACCTGATAGGCAACATCCAATGGCCGAGGACCCGAAAGACTGCCACAAGTTTGTAAATTGTCTTCATGGTTGAGTTTATTATAGTCACTTAAGCTGGTGCATCGAAGAACCCATCTCAATTCTACCATGGTCTCAAGAAGTTTTGTTGCGTTGTCCGTGCGCCTGGGTTGGCAGAAAGCATGAATCAAAGTGCTGCAAGTATTTGAACTAAGCATGAGGCCTTGCTGCCCCATATCATTAAACAGCCTTAAGATTTTGGAAAAGTTTTCCTTCTGGTTTATGGTTTCTATTAATGCATCCCATACAAGTGGCTTCAATGTAAAACCCTTTAGTACAATTTCATCTAAGATCTGTAAGACTTTCATCCAATTTCCTTCTCTACGATACGTGTCCACCATTAACGAATAGATAACTTCATCAGGCTCAACCCCCTTGGTCAACAAATCGTTGTATAGACGAACCATCTTCAACCCATTACCTTTATTGTTATGTCCAATCAAGAGGGAGGTATAGGTTATGGTAGTTGGCTTTAGATTCCTAGTTTGCATCTCGAAAAAAAGATCTTCTGCTTCCTCCATCATTCCCAATTTGCAGTAATAATCAATTAAAATGGAAAATGTCACACTGTTGGGTGCAATATGTAAGTCAATCATGTCATGTAAGAGTTTAAATGCTTCATTCGACCGACTTAATTTGCAAAACCCGTCTATTAAAGTGTTGAAAGTATGTGATGAAGCGATATCTTTTTGCCGCATTTCTTCATATAAGCACATAGCCTTCTCCAAATCTCCTTTCCTACAGCAACCATCGATAATCGAATTATAGACTAAGCTATCAGATGGTATGCCTTTTGATTTCATCTCATCGAACAGCCTAAACGCCTCCACTAAGTTCCCACATTTGGAATATCCATCTATTATAGTACCGTATGTCACGCTATTTGGTGCCAAACCCTTTGTAGTGACTTCATCAAAAAGTTCATGTGCTTTCTCTACTTGACCAGCTTTGCAAAATCCATTGATTAAACTATTATAGGTGACGATATTTGGATCAACGCCTTCCCTCCTCATCTCTTCAAAAAGCTCTAGAGCCTTTATCATGTCTCCTTGTCTAGAGAATCCGGAGATCAGAGAGCTGTAAGTGTAGACATCCGGCACTAGAGACTTGCCCCTAAGTTCTATGAGAACTTCAGCTGCTTCTTGCGTCCTCCCATACTTAGCAAGACTGTGGATGAGCACACTATAGGCAATTAAATCAGGGAGTAAGTTCATCCTGAGCATATCTTTAAAAGATGAAAAGGCCTCAACAATGTCCCCGGCTTTGCAATAACCATCAATAAAGGATGTATAGACAACATCACTTGGTTTAATACCATTCCTTGACATATACTCGAGATAATTACGAGCCATTTTCATTTTCCCATCCTGGCAATAACCGTGGATTAGAGCACCGTAAGTATATGCATCAGGCTTTAATCCTCTATCCACCATCTCATCGACATAAGACCTTGCTTCTCCTGTTCTTCCACCCTTGCAGAGTCCCATCACAAGAGAGTTATAACAGAACACATCAGGAGAAATCCCTCTCTCCTTCATTTCATCAAAAACTCTAATTGCCTCCCCTAAGTTACCCCCAGAAATAAAACCTTTGATCAAAGTTGTGTAAATAACCACATTCGGTTTCACACCACAAATCGCCATTTCTTCTAAAACACTATAAGCACGCTGAAAATTTCTAGCTTGACAAAGTGCATTTATGATAGCATTGAATGTGAATTCATTAGGGGACAAATTCATACCCTTCATCTCAGCAAGAAGCTCATAAGCCTTCTCCATTTTATTTTCTCTACAATAACCTTCAATTAAGTAGCTATAAATTTGGGAACTAGGACTTAAACCTAACCTAATCATCTCAACTAAAAGGCTTTTTCCTTTCTCCATGTCACCTATCCTACAAACACCACTAATAAGAGCAGCGTACGTCACGAAATTTAGCTTAATCCTGCACACACTCATATCAGACTTGATCTTAAGAGCCTCAGTCACATCACCCTGCTTCATAAACCCATCTATCAAAGAAGTATATGTAACATGGTTAGGCTTTAAACCCCTTACAACCATTTCTTTCAACAATAACTTTGCTTCATGAGCCCTCCTATTTTTACATAAACCACTAATAAGTATTGAGTAAGTATAGCTATCAGGAGCTAGGCCCTTCAAAGCCATGGAGTCTTTAAGCTCCAAAGCTTCTTTCAAGGCCTTGGATCTACACAAACCATTAATAAGCACATTATAAGTAACTAAATTAGGACTAAACCCTTTCTCTTCCATTTCTAAAATCACCATTTGTCCCTCCTTAACCTTCCCTTCTTTACAAAGACCACTAATCAAATTTGTGTAAGTATAAGAATCAGGACCTATCTTTACTTCCAACATCTTGTCATAAACCCTCCAAAACAAATCCATCATACTGTTTTTTAACAAGTCAGACAACAAAGAATTGCAACAAATCAAACTAGGCAAAAAGTCACAATCTTTAGCATACAACAACACACAAGCAGCTTCATTCAAGTGACCCATTTTCTTATAAGCATTGATAATTATATCAAAAACCACAGAACTACAATTACACATACAATATTCCCTTACACAACTATCCATTGAATCAAAAACCAATGAAACAGGAGGTTGAGTATCAATCATACTTTCAATAACCCTATTTGCTAAAGGAAAATGGCCAAATTTACAAAGAAGAACAGCTAAAATCAAAAAAGAATTCAAATTGTGACGAATACCCAGTTGAGAATAAGACCAATTAAAGAACCCCAAAAGTTGAGTTGGATCAGATGATTGATTATAATGAAGAACAGATTGAATTATATCTGGGTTTAGCTTCTTAACGATGTCTGATGACCCCATTAAAATGCTCCAGTTGTTGTGCTTTAAAAGCTTAGAAATTTCTTCAACAACAGCACCATTGGAGATCTTCAATGTGGTGAAATTATGGGATGAACAAAGAAGAAAGATTCTGAGTCTAGTGTGTTTTCGGTGAGGGAAAATCCATAGGTGAAACCTACTGCCCATGGATTTGGAGAAGGTGTTAGCATAGCAGGGAGAGTAAAGGAATGAGAAGGGGGAAAGAGATTTTCCATACACTAGGAATAACACATACAAATTGAAATGAATTTGGAGATTGGAGGCGTCAATTGGGCATTTGGGCTTTCTACTGAATGTTCATTGTGGTTAACTCACAACTCACAATTCACAATTCACAATTCACAATTCACAACTCACAAGACACGTGTGTATAAATGGCATTACTGAGATCCATAGTCCACCCGATTTAATTATAATTTTTTACAGGTTATAATTTGTACATTTGAGATAAAAATTAATTTCTTTTAAAAGTAATAACTCATCATTTAATTAATTGTTTTATATATAATTGATCACTTTAAGGTCTGTATTAATTACTTTTGATTACTTTATTGTCAAAATTGAAACTTTAAAAAATCATAATTGATCTATTTATGGTTATAATTTTGTAAGTAATGATCTCTTTAATATCAAATTAATTGCTTTTAATAAGTTTTTGATAAGTCACAACTTTCATATTCAGGTAATTTATATATTATACTCACATAGTTTATTATTTACGAGTTATAGCCACTACATATCAAAAGGCGCAAGCATGGTAGCCACATAGCCGGTGTTCAATGAAGATGGTCTATTGAATTTAAAATTACCTTTAACATCTCTAAATTATCTTTAAACTAACTCAAACTCTAACGCATATTTTTTTCATCAGCTTTATCATCTTCATTTTTTTCAAACCTCAAGCTTCAACAATGACAACTTCTCACAATTAAAATGACTTAAAATTGATAATCTTCTTCTCATATTCATTTTCTTTCGTTCTTTCTAAGTTTTAACCTTGGTTTTAAAAAGTGAGCCTGAGGCGCACAAAGGCGACCATAAACACGCCTTAGACTCAAGACGCAGAGCAGTACAAGAGACGAGGGGAAGCACTGCCTAGTGCACCTCTTGTATGTCACCTATTTTTTGCTTCATATAAGTTTTAGGTACTAAAATATTTACATTTGCTTGTTTTGATGAATTGCTCTAAAAGAAATATATTTGTTTATTTAAATTTAGAAGAGAAATAAGTCCATCTCTTGCCCTAACTAAAGTAGACAAACATAGCAGTGTGAGTGTTGTTCTTTCTTGCTTTCACAAGTGTGGCGCCATTCTTGATTAGGTATTCATGTATTTGTTAATAATTAATTTAGTTACTCAATTTTTGTGCCCATTTTATTATAATGATCAAGTCTTAGCATATAGTTTTATATTTGTGCTATCACTTAATTTTGTTTCTGTTTTTATTATAATGATCAAGTCTTAGTATATAGTTTTATATTTGTGCTATCACTTAATTTTGTTTCTGTTTCTCTTGATATCAATGTATAATGATTTACACCATGAAAAATGATGTCATCACTTGTGCTTTCGTCTTGCGCCTCAAAAAAAATTTTTTGCGCCTTGGTTATTAAATGGTTACAAATAGAGGTGTTCATTCGAGTCATCGGGTCGGTTTCGGACGGGAGTAATTCGGCTCGGTTGGTTTTCGAATCGGTACATTTTCGGTTGTATACAACAACGGGTCATACTCGGGTCAGATCGGTTAGTTACGGGTCGGTTTAACAACGGTTGTTCGCATTATCGGGTTCAAAACGGTTTGTTATCGGTTGAAATTCAAGTCGCGTGTCAATCGAGCTCGGGTTGTCATCGGTCTTACATTAGTTCGGTTTTTTCGGGCACAAATCGGGTTCGAGCTTTATTTTTCGAGTAGTTATCGGTTACGGACAACTATTGATCGGGTCAATATTGAAATAAGTTAATAGTCGGGGCTTTAATTGATGTATGCTCATTTTATGGCAGATCAATTTATTTCAATTAGTTTATATATATATATATATATATATATATATATATATATATATATATATATATATATATATATATATATATATATATATATATATGAGACTATTATTTAATAATGCATCATGTTGCTACTTTTGATAATTGATTGAATATTAAAACTCGATAATCGAAACTCGATTTGTTTGAATGAATAAGAATAATCTAAACTATCTCATAGGCTATTAGTTACGTACTTAGACTTATTAGCTTTATTGAGTACTCTAAAGGCTAAACTAATAGTCTCTCCAATTCAGAGTAATTATCTCGATTTCTTTTTAGGCTTGTAATTAACTTATTAGAAATTTAGAATATATTACTAGAGGGAGAATTTATGCAAATTCCAAATGAGACATTTGTTTTTAATTTGAGGGAGTATAAGCTATTAGAATATACATTACTCTATTACACTAATAATCGATTGTATTTCTAAGTTTGATAATTGAAACTTATTATATATAATAAAGTGAATTAGATTAATCAAGTAATCATAACCATTTTATATGATATTATGTATTTATACTTATTAGTGACCTTGAATACTTTAAAATAATAAATCTATTACACTGATAATTGATCGTATTTAATTTAAAGCTTAATAATGTTCGGAACTAGACCTATTGGAGTGAATGAAACTAATACAAACTATCTTATAGAGTTATAGAGTTATAGTTACAGACTATCATTGACAGTTAACTCAATGTTATTACTGATCTTAGGGCTGGCAAAAGCTGACCCAACCTGCTAACCTAATCTGAAATCGACCCAAAATTAGCGGGTTTGGGTTTAGATTTTTGACCCAATTAATAAAATGGGTCAACCCAACTTGATCTATTTATTAAATGGGTTAGGTTCAGGTTGAATATTTAAACCCGAAAAAAACCTGTTTAACCCATTTATTAAATTGGTCAATCAGGTCAGGTCGACCCATATTTTAACCCATTTATTAACCCATTGAAAATTTTGTAAATTCAGTTTTATTACTACTCATCCTAACTTACTCTAATGTAAAGATCAGTTAACAAGGGATTTCTTATTTCTAATTCTCGAAATACTACATTTTTGGAGTACTTTCCAAAAAAACATTGTTGTAGAGATTAGTGAAAGCACAATATCCCACATCGGTCAAGAAAAAAGAGCAAGGTAATGCTATGCATATAAACAACAAAACCTGCTTCTCTTTATTCTCACGCTACCACGCAGTGAGCACACAGCGAACTATTCTTTCGCCTTTTACTAAAGAATACCATGTGCTCGCTGCATTAAGTGGCATACGTTTATTTTTGACTTGAGTTATTGATCGAGTTGTGAGGTGTTCAATCGGGTCATTGGGTTGATTTCGGATTAGGTATTTCGGGTCGGTTAAAATCGATTTTTGCGTCCCTATTGTTTTTCACATCATGGTAAATCATTTTACAAATCGGATTCGGTTATAAGGTCTAGTAAATTTCGGATTATTAGGTCTATTTTGAACACTTCTAAGTTTATCTGTTGTTAAGTTAATTGTTATGAAAGACGTTTGTTAAAAAATATTGTTAGTTATAAGTTGTTTTTTGGCATTGGGTTAAGAGTGATTTACCAAAACTTTTAATGGATATTTGAGCAATAAAATTGAAAAAAAAAATCATAAAGTAAACCATATGAAATTATATTCCTTTATTTCAAAGAAATAACTCAATTATAAATTCGGTAAAAATCAAAGAAATTGTGTAAAAGTGTTATGGATATGAGAATGCTCAATAGCTTAAAAACTCAATTTTATGGACTTCCATTAGAGTAGAGACTAAAATGCTCAATAGCTAAAGATTTCTTTAATGGATATGGGAATGCTGCAACTATTGCAGGGAATAAGTCTTCGAATTGGAATGATAGACTCTTTCTTACTGTTTATCCTGAAGATCAAAGAAAGCTCCAACTTTGGCCTCAAAAGCCTCAAAAGTTTAGGTACATTATCAATTATCAACCCTTTAGAATTCTGATTTTTATTCTATTGTTTGAGCTAACTCCTCCCCTAGGTCCCAAGCCCGAATAAAAGAGGTAGGTAAGCGGTAAGTTAGTGACAACCAGCTCAGTAAAATTTAGTCACGTCCATGAACATGTACCAAAAATCTCACATGGGCGTTTATGTAGCCGACTCAATCTTTTGGGATTTAGGCTTTGGCATTGTTGTTGATTCTATTGTTGAATTGATCTTTGTCAATTTCTAGTGTTCCCCTCATATTCATATTCATCCTAGTTATTCCTAATAGGCCGATGTTCAATATTTCTTTGCTTCAGGTCATAATGAGCAAAATGGCTCATCAAATCATGTGTAATTTTTAGTAATGCAAACATACACATAATATTTGGTAAAAAACCTTTTATTTTCACGAAGTGTAAGGTTGCGTAGTGCGTACATCCTACCCAAAACCCCACCCCTCACAAGCGGAAGTCAAAGTGAAGCCTGGCATCAAGGTAATTAAATTTGAAAGTATATTGTTGAAATTATTTCACATGTGAAGATCTCAAATCACTAAAATAGTGAATTATAGACTTGTATATAATGCTTGATGTGTAATCCTCTTAATACCGTATGGTTTTGGAAAAGAGCGAAACTCATCATGTTTTGTATGCAAGTCAATGGGTTTGTGGGTTTGAGCCCATGGGTGCCATGTTGGTGGGTCCACATGAGTGGGCTCATGGGGTGATTATGTGACGAATTGTCACATCATAGCATATACATCTATCTATCAGTTGATTACAAATTTCAATTGATATGAGCTGACTAGAACTGATTTTTGATGGGTTTATAGTGATTGTTTTTCATATGCATTTAGTGGATTTTATTAAGAAAAACGAGTTCTTGTGAGCTTGCAGAGAAGTTCTGGATGAGTTCTCATTGAATTTGACAGTAATCTTATTAATTATGCTGAAAGCCATGGCGCGGTGTCTGGATTTAAAGGATGATAGCGTCATAAAGGAGCATGGTGAACGAGGATCCATAGACACAAGATTCGGAATCTACCCACGTTGTGCACGGCCTGATCAAGTTTTGTTGACAAAATGTTTCTCATTACAAAAAGTTTTGTTTTATCATAACTTCCCTCTAAAAAAAGTTAAACAATCCTTGTGATCTAAATATATGAGTTGAAATACATGTCTACAAAAAATTACTTGCTTCATATTAATAATCAATTTCAATCTTAAATTTTGTTGTAACATATGTATTTTCTTAGTATTTTAAAATTTTAAAATTTATCATAAAATAAATTAAATATTATTAATTAAAATTTATTTAAAAAGATAATAAGTAATTTTGACAACCGTTAATACATTACCTTAACACAATTTTATTATAAACCAAACTAAACTCCCTTGTTTCATCATTTCAAATCAAAAAAAAAACAACAAAAAAAAGACTCCCTTTGTTTCATTAGATTATTCAAGTGATATCATCTACACAATGTTGCAGGTTATGTCTATTAAAAGGCGATGTGGGATAGCATGTATGAAACATTTCAATTCATGGGTGAATTGCAACACATCCGATCCCACATCCTAAAATGAAAGATGGGAAGCTCCTACTTTCTTATAAATAGTCTCATGTGATTTCCAATAGTTTTACTTAAGTGTTCCCATTGGCTATCTTCTTACTTTAGAAGGTTGGGCTATATGGGCATAGTATAGAATAGTGCGTAGGGAGGTTTGGGTTTCTAAGGTCGGGTGAGGGGTTAGGATTAGGGTATAAGGCTTTAGAGCCATAAGGGAGGGGGACTAACTTAGGGTAGGATAGGATAGGGTAGAGGCTTAGAATAGAAGGTATATGTTTAGGTTAGGATAGTGCCTAGGGGAGGGTAAGGGTAGGATAGAATAGGGGCTTAAGGTAGGGTATGATAGGATAGGGGTTTGGGATAGGGTAGGGGTTTAGGGTGGGGTAGAATAGGATAGGGGTTTAGGGTAGGGTAGGATAGAATAGGGGTTTAGGGTAGGATAGGGTAGGGTTTAGGGTAGGATAGGGTAGGAGTTTAGGGTAGGGTAGGATAGGGTAGGGGTTTAGGGTAGGGTAGGATAGGGTAGGGGTTTAAGTTGGGGTAGGATAGGATAGGGGTTTAGGGTAGGTTAGGAGTATTAATTTATCATTTTATGGATGAATTATAAACAACAAATAAATGGTCAATAACACTATCAATAATAATATTAAAACATTTATTCAATGCAACATAATGGCTCTAATGATGGACAATTCTAAGATGAGGCCCTGAATCACAACTCATGGTGTTCATGCTATTCAGCCAGGCTTAGTGGGGTTAATTTTCAAAAAAGAAAATAATTTAAAATAAGTAGAACAAAATAAATTGAAAATTGATACAAATTTTTGCTACTCTATATGTCCTCATGATTTTGGAACATACGCTATTGCAGTGTGTGGATAAGACAAATATTAATAGACTGTTTGGTTAATGGTACTAAATGGTGGTAATGAGAATGATTTATAGTGTAAAAATTCATCAAAAGTTCCATAGCATTTCCATGGTAATGAAACTTTGATCACAAAAAAGTTTTTTTGTTTACAAATTTCCATTACCATCTAATATCACATCTCCCAATGATTATGCATTGAAATGAATTTTATAAAGAAAATAAGATGATTAAAGTTGGACAAGTATGACCTTTAAGGTAGCCAAAAGATTTTTCAACTAAAATTATATTAATTTTTCATTTTCATTACCACCCTCTATTATCATCTATCAAATGGACCGTAAATAAAATAAGAGAATATAAATATTTGTGAGGAGTCAAAATAAAAATTAAATGCAAATTAAATAGAAATGAGAATATATGGCAGCTGAATTAAGTCTCGGTAAAGTTAGATGTGTTATGAGTACATGAGTAGCTTTCAATCTGAGTTGACAGTCACGTGCCTTTATGAATAACTAAAAGATTGCAAACAAATGATGATGGTATGATGAATAAGAATACAACATGATACGTAAAATACGTGCCATTACATGATAATTACATCATTTTGACATTGTACCAAGTATTAAGAACTGATAGTAAAATAGAATAAAAGTTAATGATGACAAAAATATAAAAATTAATAATATATGAAGTAAGATAAAATAAAATAAATAAGACAATTTATAAGTTACTTCCTTTATTATGACATGCTCCCTCATATAATATTCTAACCAAATGTGAAATGTTTCATTTAGTTTTGTACACTTATCGATTTTTAGATCGTAAATATCTCTAATCATGCTTCTTTAAAAACTATACTCCCTCTATTTTTAAATGTTCTTCTTATTCGCTTTTTTCGTATATCTCAATGTAAACTTTAAATCAAATAATGTAAATTGTAAGTTTTTAAAAATTCTAAAAAGTTGATATTTAAAAGTATATATTTTGAAACAAATCTAACAAGATACCACATGAATATGTTTTTTCTTATAGATCGATTGAAAATCATAGTCAAAATTTAACACTAAAATTCGTAAATTACATATGAAAATGGAATGAGTAAAAGTTAAATATTAATAAAATTAACATTTAATCATGATAAGAGTGAATATATAGCAATACAGCATATATTGTGAAACTGATGTAATTAAAAATATAGCAAACATTATGACACAAAGATGGTATATAATGTTTTTAAATTAATTTTAAAAGAAATAGATGTAGAAATATTAATTTTGAAAGAGAAAAAAATATCAATTATGAAATGAGGAGGGATATTATGATGTGAAAAGTAATTGTATGATGTGATTGGTTGTCTTCTTAGCCTACTCCTTTAAATGATTAGGATGTCAACTATGCTTATTTTGACTAGGGCCGATCAAAGTTTGATTTAAATTGTAAATCAAATCGGATCAAACCGTAATTTAAGTATTTGGTTTAGTCTACGGTCTAAATGGCCTGATCTGTTTTTTTTAAATTACAGTTTCCGTTCCGATCTAAGTTTTAAAAATTTTAGACCAGACCGGACCGAAAAACCATAATATATTCTGGTCTGGTGTAAACCGTGTGACTCAAACTCAGACTCAAGTTCAAATCCACAACCAAAGTCTTATACTTCATATTTGAATTCAAACCTATCGAGTTTAATGGGTTTAGGATTTTAAAAGTGTACCTAATGACTTATAGATGGATTGTATTTAATCATTTATTTTACCTTTTTTAACATGGTTGGATCATAAATTAAGTTTAAGAAAAGTTTGAGTCGACCAAAGTCATAAAATTATAAATTAATACTCCTAACCTACCCGACCCTAAACCCCTATTCCATCCTACCCTACCCTAAACCCCTATCCTATCCTACCCTAAACCCCTATTCTATCCTACCCTAGCCTAAACCCCTAGCCTATCCTACCCCACCCTAAACCCTTACCCTATCCCAAGCCCCTATCCTATCTACCTTAAGCCCCTATCCTATAAAATATTTATATACTCAAATAAATTATTTTAGATAACTAATTGTCCAATTTGATGAATATATTACTCAATTGATACATTACTTATTCTAAGTCGTTGATCTTTGTATATAGACGTGTGAGATCTTACTAATTGTCCAATTTTTGTAATGTGCTTATTAGTTTATAATTGATTTTAATATCATGGGGAATCTTATTTATTTATATATAATCTTGTTTACAATGTTTCAATATTAGAAATTAGTTTTCAAATATTCAAAAAATCATAATTAGAAAATTGAAATTGGACCTAATTTGCTGAAATTAGGTGAAAAATTGATTCGGATTTATAACAGTTCGATTAACAATCGGTTCGGGTTTGTATCAGTTCGGATTAAAAACAGTTCGATTAATAATCGATTCGGGTTTGTATCAGTTCGATCTTAATCGGTTTTAGTCAGGTTGCATTCAGTTACGTGCATAGTTCGGGTCGGATTTGACTCGGGTCGATCACTGTTGAGTTCGGGTAACATCGGTTAACGTTTATATGTCGGTTATAAAATTCGGTTGCAGTTCGAGTTCGATTTTGCCCTTTTCGGTTATCAAACGGTTCGAGTGCAGTATCGGTTCGGATAATTCCGGTTCGGTAAACATAAAAAATTAACATTTTTCGGGTCGGATAATTTTCGATTCCGGGTCGGATTTTCGGGTCGGTTTGTTTTGAACAGCTCTAGTTACAAATTATGATTTTTTTTCATTATAGGTACACTGAGGGAAGATTCTAGGTGGGATTGAATCTCACGACCTTCTCAATAAAATATAATACTTGATATAACTGAGATAAGACTCAATTATATTTTATTTACCGTTATAAAAGTATATTTTTTTATTTCCTAATAGTAGTAGTTTAAAATGATCAAACAAATACTTCCAGTGTTTTGTGGTCTTCTGAGGACCATTTCTCTTAGAGAAGCCTTTTATATCCGAACAATTAAAACTTAATTAAAGTAAATGATAATAATAGGCTAATTAAATTAAGGATAATTTCTAAAAAGATTATCTCTCTATAAAAACAAAATACAAGGGGATGAGATTTATTGGAATTAAGCGAAGTAAGAGTCACCAACTTACGTAGTTGTTTTGTGATAATCTTGTTTATTTTAAAGAGGCGGCTTTTAATTACAATTTTAATATAGGGTTTGAAAAGAGAGAGAGAGGACTGAGGAGAGAGAACCAAACCTTCTTTAAGCTGTTGGGTGAACAGAAACACCCTCTTTTATCTTTTGTTTTTCTTGTAATAAGTTTAAACCATCTCCTTCATTCACACGGCCTATTATTAGCTATTATTTAATATACTTTTCGTTTTGATATGTTCTACTTTAATATAATTTACGAATTATAGAGTCAAACTTTAATTAAATATATCCAATGAGATCTTAATAAATTGGTCTCAATATATAATTTTTAAATATTAACTTTTTAGAAATTTTATAACTTACAATAAAAATTATTTGACCTTTAAACTCTTTTAAGTTTATATTTGAATCCATACTCAAACAGTGAATAAAAAAACAAACAAATATAGAAAAAGTAATATTTAATCTTTATATATTAGGTTAGGGTTCTACCTTTCTTTCCTTGCTTCTTAATTCTTATCAACATCTTTACAATAATTAATCATCAATCAATAGTCAATACCAACATTTGTACAAATATATTAAAAATACGATGAGGACAGATAAATTGTATAAATATATAAGAAAAAAAGTACAATTAAAGAAAGTGATTTGGAAAATTATCTAAAATAAAATTATTATAAAATTAAAAGGATATATCAGAAAAAAAATATTCACAAACTTATAAAGACGTAGAAAATATAGAAAAGATTTTAGTAAATAACGGTTCTTTGTGAGGTTAACAAATCACCTTTATGTTAATTGTTGCTGATTGTTTGTGGATTGTTCTTTGAGATTGTTGTCTGTTGGGGTTCTATTTTTGTGGCAGTTTGGGGGTCTTGCAGCAGCTGAGGCTGTTGTGGGTAATGGTTTGGTTCTGCTTTTGCAGTTTGGTCTTGTTTAGTTTTGGTTTTGGTGTTGTTTAGTTATGTGTTGTGGTTGGTGTTGATTCAGGGGTAGTGTTTTTTGTCTAAGGGATGGGTTTTTTTCCTTTCGCCTTTGCTTTTTGGTCTTGTATGTGTATCTTTTTTGTTTGGAGCAATAGTATATCTTTTTTGAATAAAAAAAATTGTCTGTATGTAGTAGCATTTAATAGGGTAAGAATTTTATTATTTTAATTTTTTTGCTTTGATTATTTTTATTAATATTCCTTTTGCCTTTTTGTAAGTATTTACAAATCAAATTTTTTGAAAATATATATTTGTTGTTTTGCTTTTGAAGGCACCAATCATAATATTACGTGCTTGTTGATTGATGTTTGAGTCACTTACTCGCTTTGATGAGTACTTCCACCGTTCCATTATACTTGCTACATTTGATTTTTTATGCAATTCAATGTGTTATTTTGTTCATTTTATATGTTGACTTATGTACTTCTAAAAATTATAAAAAGTTAATATTATGAAAATATACGATTAGACAATTCGAACAAGATCCCATTTGACTATATTTCTACTTACATATTAGCCACAATATACAAAATAAGCTTGAACGATGAATAGTGCCCAAAACAAAATGTAGCAAGTATTTCAGAATGGAAGAAGTAATAAGTATACTCCTAATAAATTTAATAATACTCCTATTATTAAAGTCAAAGATAATCATTAATCAGTTTCCTCTCAGGCCCATTGTGGGAATTGAGCATTCTGATTTCCAAGGACTCTAACAATGATAAGACAAATTTTTTAATATTTTTTATTTTGATTTATTTAATGAGATTTGTTATATTTTTATTTTAAATCATGACTCATTACACATATTCTCTTTGATTTTCATTTATATATTTAATTAATTTTCAATTACATTAATATATTTCTTGCATTTTTCCATGAAACATCACTTGTTTTTTATTTTTTGGCATTTTAAGCAACATTTACTAATGGCAAAAGTTATAGGAAAAAGGAAGTAGAAGTACTATTTAAGATAAGTTGATGATCTAATCATACAACACTCCAAAAGATGTTGACAAACAATGAGTTCTAATATTTGTTTCGGATTATTATATAACCAATTACACAAAAACGACATTTTTACTATGCTAAATTGCTAATATACACTCCCTGAATTCATATTTTAAATATTTTTTTAATTAAACAAAGACGAATTTAATAAGATCTCACATCAATATAATTTATCTTTATCTTGAGGGGCTAGTTTTGCCCCTTCAAAGCTTCGGGTGTGATATGGCATCTAAATTTTGACTTGAGATATAAAGGCATTTTATAAAATTTACTTTGCCAATTAAAAAATTCTAACAAAAGCGAATGATGTGATCGGAGTACTACTTTTCAAAAAGAAAATTAATACTTCCTCATATTCATTAAGTGTCTTATTTTCTTATTTTTATTTTGGATATGTTAACTTTACTAATTTACTCTTACTAAACTTAACTTTATTACACCTTTACACTTACTCGCCCAACTTTACACCTATTAAAATTAAAAAAAACTAAACTCTTTCTCTTTCACATGTGGTCTCATATGACTTCCTAAACAATAATAAAAAATCAAACAGCTAGTCTCTTGAGAGACCGTTTTTTTGAGAGATGTATCTCAAGCCCAGACCATTAAAATTAATGCCTACTTATCGTATTCTTAATACCTACTTATATCATCCTTAATACTTACTTACCATGTCCTTAATAGTTACTTTCAATATCTTAAATGTCTACTTACATTATTTTTAATACCTACTTACAATATTTTAAAAAATATATCATGGGCCGGCCCAATTAAAGATGGTTTCTTAAAGAGACCGTCTCTCACAAGAATTTGTAAAGTCAAATAAGACACTTAAGGTAAACTAGGATAAAAACCCGTGCAATGCATGAATTTTTAAATACGTTAATATTTTAATGAAATTTTTAGATTGCAAATCATACTTCACATTTTTCCTAAAATTCAAAATTATAATTATGGTAGTCTAACAATATAAATGACTGATTTTGATGATCAATTAATTGAATTTTATGTCATTTTAGTTTTAAATAATAATTGATGGAAAAAGGGGCTATTATGTATTTTAAGTAATTTCCTAAATTGCTATATAATTTTATACACAGTGTAATTTGCATTATAATTTTCTAAATTGTGTAATTTCAATTACACTAGAATAAATGTAATTTATATGTAGTATAATTTTCTACGTGGTGTTATTGTAGAATTTTATCAGACAATATACAATGTTCTACACAGTATATTATATATTTCTCATAATAATTTTTTGAACAGTGCATTTATTGCATTTATTAATGTATGAGTTTTTCCGAAAATATAAATTTGTAAATATGGTAAACGTAAAAAATGCAATCAGTCAAATTTCATTAATTCTAACTAATGAAAAAAAGACGAATGACATGCTCACAATCAAAATTTTTATTTTTTTTACTATCATACAGTAAAATTAATAGAGTGTATGATAGGAAGGAGTACATTTTTTTGGTCCAAATATAAACTTGTTAGTCAAACATACCTATTCGTCATTTCTAATATTTAATTCACCTTATTTATGTATGTAATTAGACATATATTGACAAATTAAATAGCCTATGAGGAAAGATAGGGTAACCACGCCACCTATTTCTCCAACAAAAGCAATCGGTCATCACACATTCACACCTAATTTTCAGTATTTTATTTCATCAAAATAAGGTTAAGAAAATTATGAAAATAACTCTTTTTACGTACAACAAAATTTATAGTCGAGAACAATAAGTTCATTTAATCAAAATTAAGTTCAATTTTATATAAATCAATAATTAAAACAAAAAATTAAAATACTGAAAATTAATACAATAATTATGATAACTCAATAAAAATAAATTTAAATACAACAAGAACAACAATGTCAGATTATCAATCTCAGAAGATTGAGGTCATCTACATGAACCAATATATCAGTTCCAACAGTGATTCTCATGGAATTTTCTTCTCCATTTAATTTCGATTTCTACTATCTTAATTTGTAAGTCTTAAATCCTTCACACATTTTCCACTCCTAGCCACAAAATTATTTTTGCTTTTCCTCGCCATTTTTAATTCTCTTGGACTCCAATTTTCTATCTTTTGTACTGATTTGTTAATACTTTATTTGTTTTTCCGCAATAATTTCGACTCAAAAATAAACTTTAAAAAATAATTGTAAAAGAAAGCTTACTTTTAGCAAAAAAAAAAAATACTATATATAACAATATAATGTGAGAACGGACAAGAATGAGACGTTACATAGTTCAAATAAGCTCCGATGAATAGTTATTGCAATTTGCATGTGAACATTTGCAAAGAGAAATGGCGAATATGGGTCGATGGTCGCAGTGCTTGCTGAGAACATAAGTAATGGACAATTAACACTGTCTACGTACACTTAACACAAGTATATGTATATCTTGCTCATCCATACGAATATACGATCTAGTCTCCACTAATTGCATGTGCTGCGAAATTCACTAAGTTATATTCACATTCTTTTCAATTTGCATTAATTTTTATTTTGAACAGTCTATTTTATTTTTTATGATTTTCTTATTTAAATATAGATTTCACTACCTTTTTTTAATCTCGACCACACATCTAAATATCTAATTAAACAGTGAATTTTAAATAACCGTTATTTTTCGCTCGATTGTTGGAATGGGCATATAATATATGTCAAGGAACCAACTCAACCAAAAGCTTAAGCTAATGGTTGAGGCCCCAAGATATGTTATATACTCTAACACGTCCCCCCACGCGAGAGACCTGTAGGCTAGAAGTGTGGATGCGGCGCAGGCCCTCCTCATACCTGGCGCTGAAAATTCCACTTTAATTAAGGGGTGGTTGAGATTCGAACCCCTGACCTTTTGTCACGTTGGTTTCTGATACCATATCAAGGAACCAATTTAACCAAAAGCTTAAGCTAATGGTTGAGGCCCCAAGATATGTTATATACTCTAAAAATATATCATTGGAAAATTCTTGAAATCTAGTTTCTAATACCGCAAACATTGCATTAATGTAATTTTCCTATAAAAAGTTATGGACAAAAGAGCGAATATGTATCAACTTTCAGCATAAAGCTTTTGCATTATATTACAAACACTTTTCTTCTCTTTTACCTATCTTCTTTGTAAAATATATTTAACCGAGTTAAAATTTAAAATTGAAATAAAAATTTAAATATTAATTAAATAAATAAATTGGATCAGGTCACACATAACCTGTGACTTGGCCTAGGTTGAGTCATACAAAACATGCGACTAGGTTCATTTTTCGATTTTTAAATTTTTTTTATAATTAATATTTTTTATTTTAACTTAATTATTTATTAATATTTTTTGTTTAATAATAATAAGTTTTGATTTTATAGTTAAAAATGTATTCAAGAGTAATTTTATAATTTCATTAAAAAAGTGGCTACCCAATGAAAAAGGTAGCAATTTTTTAAGATTAGGAAAAAATATATAGCAAAGTACTCAATACAATGCTTTTGGAGTATTAAATAATATTTTCTCTGTTAATGTGAGCTTGCATCCTAAAACTAAAAAACTCTCATATAGTTGAGTTTTTAAGGTTGCAAATTCAAAGGGATATAGTGAATATCAAGTAATCCTCCTATGTCTTTGTTAGCTTATATTTTTAGACAGAAAAAACTATTATATATTTAAATTTTAAGGTACAAATTTAAAAAGATAGAGCAAGAGTATACTTAGGCAGTACCGTAGGAGTACTCGAAATTGTGTTAGAAGTATGGAGAGCATGGGTAAAGTGAGGAGAAGATTATAAAATAATGAGAGAAAGCTATTTGGTCTGTAGTTTAGGAGTCAAAGAAGAGGGTGAACCATGAGTTAAGATTGAATATTATAAGTTGAAAAAAGTGGACGATACACAAGAAAACAATGTATCAGGATTCAGGATTGAGCCATTAAGGAATAAGGATACCCCACTCCACCAGTCCTCCACTTATGACCTTATGATCTTATCCCATTCCTCTTCTCCTAAGCCATCTAGATTTTATTGATTAAACTTGTTCTCACTATGTAAGATTTATTAGACCTCCGTCATCAACATAAGTTTTTTTTAGTTGATTTTTTAACATAGTATCAAAAGTAGGTAGTATCATAAGAAGTTATGAGTTTGAATCTCAATCACATTTCATTTAAAGTAAAATATACAACGTCGGGTGTGAGGATGACATATGCTACAAGGGGGCATGATATAATATATACATATTTTGGGAACTCAAGTGAAAATTATTTACTAGTTGTTGACCATTTATTAAAGAAAATATAAGCCAAAAATCAAATTAAATTAATGAAAAATGGTTTATGACTTAAAAGCTAGCTTTTCAGTTAATTTAAAAACCATTTACCAAAAATTATTTTCAATGTATGACCAACTAAAATGCCAAAAGTCAAAAGATATAAAAAAAATAATTGCCAAACACTCGTATATATAAATGCCAAATTGTTTTGTTTTTATGCTAATTAGTTAGACCTATTAAATTTTAAAATAAGACTAATCCGAAGATCTGATCAAATCTAATCCAATCGACTCGACCCATCTTCATTAAATTTGGACCATTTGTTCATTTTGTAAATGGAGTAAATATTGCACAATCATGAGTTCAAAAGTTTTTTGAAATAAATTACACAGTATTTTTAGCTATTTTATGGAAATAAAAATAAAATAATATTCTAAATATGTGGCTCGCTGGGTTTAACCCGACCAACCAATCTAACAAGGTATAATTTTAATATACTATATATTTTAATTTTTTATATTATTTAATTGTGCATAACAAAACATTGTAAAATATTGATAATATGCAAATATGCATGGAGACACATTAAACAATATTGTATGTATATATATTTTTTCTTAAATACATTAAAAAAAAAATCCAAGATATATGAATTTTTAAACACTATTGTTGACCTTAAATATGACGTTTTATGGGATATACACAAATTTTATATTAGACATTAACTTTAAGACATTGGTTTAAATGAGCACCAATACTTATTTTTCTTGGCACTTATTTTAACAACCTTCTAGAAATTAATTTGTCAAGATTATAAATAATGTCTTTTTGCTAGAAAATGACATCTTCCAAGTAAAATAATGTCAATCAAGACCACATCAAAAATATGCTAAGAGGCTCATGAGTCATGACCCATGGAAGTGGATGATTGACCAATATTTCTGAATTTGCATTTGCGCTATATAGTGTTTGTTTTACATACAAAACATAGTTTTCCAAAAGTCTTGCCTTTAGTGGACAAAATTGCAATACTTTGTTAAAGCTAAGGTAATTATTAATAATCTAACCTACTTATAAGTGAGATAATTAAATTTTATTTCAGTTAGAGTAAATATCTTTTTTATAACGTTTTTAATTCGATTCTCACTTAAATTTAATATATATATATATATATATATATATATATATATATATATATATATATGAGAAGGATCCAATGAGAAGAGGTTGAAAATGAGAAGGGTAAGAAGGACTCTACACCCTTGATTTTACTAAAATAAAAAAAAATTATGGTCATGATTGAGCCAAATACACATAATTATAAAAATAACTATGTTAAACAGAAAATTAACTATGAAATAATTTTTAAAATGTTCTTATTTTATAACATAGTATCTTTTTTTGTATATATAGTAACAAAACAAAATCAAACAAAAATCCTTCTCATTTTAAAATTCTTCTTATTTGATCTTACATATATATATATATATATATATATATATATATATATATATATATATATATTATACTCCTATTATAATAATAATAATCTTGTTTTTGACAAATAGTAGTATAAAAAATGAGATATAAGGTACATATGTATTATTGTCTTATTGGTGTATACTTCATCCGTTTCACTATACTTGCTACATTTGACTTTTAACACAATTTAATGTGTTATTTTGATCATTTATATATTAAACAATACACATCTAAAAATTATAAAACTTAATATTATGAAAATATGCGATTAAATAATTCATACACGATTCTACTCATCTATATTTTTTCTAATACATTAGCCGCAATATATAAAATAAGTTTAAACGATGAATAGTGTCAAAATTTATTATTTAACAAATATTTCAGAATGAAAAAAAGTATAAAAAACTTGTTAAAGTATGTGATGGTAAAAAAACTAAAAACAAAAAATTGTAGAACAAATAGTGGCATTATTAAGACAAGTGATACCCATGTGAAATTGAAGGACTTGCCCAAGAACTTTTATATGATTATATACACTAAGTGATAGTGGATTTAATTTATTTAGTATTATTTGTATTTTTTTTCTGTCTTACACATTTCAAATTATTTATGAATGAGTATATTGTTTATTTTTTATCTCATCTATTAATTTTAATTTTTTTTAATTTAATCCATATAACTCAGTTTCTCCACTCATTTATTACCAAATGTCTATATTTTCTTATAAACATGTTATTTTATTTTTAATGCTAATTCAAATGGTTAAATAGTAATTTCCAGATGATCCTAGCCTAGTCTTGTGGAAAGGCAATTGCACAATAACTCTCATATTGCCAAAATAAACAAAGCATGGAAGATGATAAAAGCAAAAATAGACAAATGAAGGGGTAACAATCACTTGTTATAGAAGTAAAACAAAAGGGGGGTTAGGAAGGAAAGGAAAGATAAAAAGTTTGTGAAAAGAGTAACCATGGTTAAACCATGTACTCAACACAACAACTTCCACATAGGAGATAGTTCACAAATAAACATACTTTATCCGTTTTAATTTTGTCTTAGTATTGAAAATACTTTTTTTTTTATCACTTATCTCTTTTAATTTATGATTAATTTTTAATTTATAAGTTAAAATATAATAAAGTGAATCTTGTTTGATTCGTCTCGATGTAAAGATTATTAATATCAAATTTTTAGTTTTTTATCATATATAATTATAGATATTAAAGATTAAATTAATGCATTAAACTACGTGAAAAAGTAAATATAGTTGAGAATTCCCATTGTTTTTACTATAAAGTTAGATTATTTTTATGATCAAGAAAGTTAGTTTTATAATAATTTTTTTTAGACTGTAGAATTGATGAAATTGGATAAATAATGATTATTGTATTCAATCTTTAGTTCTTATGATACATATAATTTTTATCTTTTAAAGTTGGGCAAATTATTTGAATTTTTTCTTGGCTCATTAATAACTTACCAACTCATTATGCAATAATAATACAAAAAGTTATAATACAAATGTATATATGAATAAAAATTTAAGAGTAAAGAGTAACAAGTATGGAATAAGTATATGTGTAAAGCGTATAATTAAGAAGAGTTTTGTACATGAATAAATAATAAAATACGATAATTTTTCGACTTTTTAACTATTTGCTGTAAATAATCTAATATTTTTAATTTTTTTTTTAATAATTTAACCTTTATCATACATTTGACCACACATATCATATTACTAATAATATATAAGAATAGGATATGCTGCCCACAAATAAGACAAATATTAAATTATTCACGACAAGCTAAAAATAAATGTTGAATTATTGGAAAATAATCTAAATATGAGATTAACACAGCAAAGAAGCAATAAATTGAATTATTAATATTAATTTTTTTTAAAAAAATTAAATATTAAAATTTGACTGTGGAGATATTAGTAATAGTAATATCTATAGGATAAACTTCTTGTGTCACTATGTAAAATACAAGAATTAATTAACTATTTATTTTTTCTTGAAGAGAAGAATTAATTATTTATTATTTATTTTAAAAAAGCAATAGTTGGTTGTTTATTTTTCTCGACCATTGTAATTGTCATACCTCCAAAATCCCAACCAATGTAGAAGAGACATCTAGAACTTGGAGTCACCGGCTGTTCCCATTCCCAGTCAACTCATGACTCACCGGGTTTCAGTTTCTTTTTCACCCCAATTTCCCTTGACCATGGTTACCTTACAATTAATTAATTAATTAATTAATTCTACTACTTTCTCTCTCCCTCGGATTTTGATTTTTGACGACCTCACAAGTCACACCCCCTTCTTTTCTCCACCTCCTCCATTTTCTCTCTCCCCTTTTTCCTCCCACTCTCAAACACTACCCCATTTCTCCAACACTAATACAAACATAACTCTTCTTTCCTTACATACTACATCCATTACTCACAGTAGAGCGAGACGCAGAAATCAAGCTGAACGATTCCTTTTTTATCCAGTATCTAGAAATCTCAACAATTTTTCTCTGTTTCTTATTATAGGCTGATTTTTGAGTTTATTCAGAGGTTTGTTCAAATTTTGTGTATGTTCATCAAAAGTGGCTCAGACTTTGGGATTATTCAGAGGTTTTCCAAGGGTTTGGCTGATTTTTGAGCTTATTAGAAGATATAAAGGTGTCGGATGAGAGATCTGTATTGAAAACTTTCCTTTTTCAAACTCAAATAATTTTATTGGTTGATTTTTAAAATGAGTTTATCGGAAGTATCGATCAAAGCTACAGCTGATAAAGCAGGAGAACAGGTTTCCGTCGCCGGAAAAGGTAAATTCCGGTGGATTATGTTGTATTAAATTATAACCTAATTTTTAAAATTATGATTTTGTGAATTAGGGATTATTTTATGTTATCATATGTTTGTTTTTTGTGATTAAAATAATTTAAGAGTTAATTTAGATGCTGTAGTGGATCCGGAAACAGCGCTGTATAAGGAGTTGTGGCATGCTTGTGCTGGACCTTTGGTGACCGTACCTCGTATAAATGAGCTTGTTTATTACTTTCCTCAAGGACATATTGAGCAGGTTTGATTTGATTGGATTCTTTCTTTTTTTTTTTATTGAAACAAATAGTTAATATTGATTGAATTTTCGTAGACTAGTGTGAGATTTATCAGGAGAAGTTTCTTCTTATGGATCTGTGTTTAGATTTTTGCTTGTTAAATTTCACAAAGAAATTTCAGCCGTTTGTGGAATTTTTTCGTCAATTTGGGTAGCTACAGTTGTTTACTTTGTCAATTTTGTAAGTATTATTATATTTTATTTATTAAGTTCTTACTTTATTTTTTGTATATGTTGCTTTTGATTAGGTAGAAGCATCTACCAATCAAGGTGCTGAACAGCAAATGCCTGTGTATAATCTTCCTTGGAAGATCCTTTGTCGTGTTATTGATGTACAATTGAAGGTGTGTGGGTAAAATTTTGGTCACTTTTTGTAATATATATATATATATATATATATATATATATATATATATATATATATATATATATATATATATATGTATGTATGTATGTATGCATATGTATATGTATATGTATGTATGTATGCATATGTATATGTATATGTATATGTGTGTGTGTGTGTATATATATATATATATATATATATATATATATATATATATATATATATATAGTGAGCAAAATATCGAGGTTTACTGAATTTTATATGGTTGATTATGTAGGCTGAACCAGACACAGATGAGGTTTATGCTCAAATCATGCTACTGCCTCAAGTATGTGAGCTGATATTATGGAAAGTTTTGGATAAATGTAGCGGAAATGTTGTTATTCTTGGTATTGATGTCATATTGTTTTTAGGGAAAAGAGAATTCCGGGGAGAAGGAATCTTCTCCAATCCCTCAGCCGCATTTTCATGTCCATTCGTTTTGCAAGACATTGACGGCTTCTGACACGAGTACACATGGGGGGTTTTCGGTGCTTAGACGACACGCTGATGAATGTCTTCCTCCCTTGGTGAATAAATACCTCACTCTTGGCCATGGATGTTGAATTGTTGAAAGTTTCTTTTTGAGTTTTGTTTAATATTTCTGCTTGCGCATTGTTGCACATTGTAGGATATGTCTCGACAACCACCTACTCAAGAATTGATGGCCAAGGATCTTCATGGAAATGAATGGCGTTTTAGACATATTTTTCGGGGTAAATGTCTCTGTTTACTTACCTTTAATGCTTGTAGTGTTTTGTATTGGGCACCAGCAATGTGAACTTTGTTTGTATCCATGGAAGTGCGGTCTGGATTGGGAATGTATATATTAGCAATGGAAGTTGTGTACTGTTGCTGCAAATGGCTTATTAATTTTTTATCATTTTTTGATGTTTATATAGTCTTATTTGTCCTTTGAATTGTTGGGATAAACTAATAAATGTTCGATGTGGCTGAATGTTACTTGTTCCTTTCCCCCTTCCTTGCTCATTGTTGATATACAGAATAATTGTAGCCACTGTCTATTCCAGCTTGTGCTTTTTTGGGGAAGTTGAAATTAATTGGTGAGCATGTTTGTCATAAATTTAAAGGGCTTTGGTTATTTATGCAAGGGGCTATATGTGACTTTTAAGTATTGCTGGATATTTTATCATAACTGGAAGTCTTCATGTAGGCTTGTTAATTATTTGATTTTACATGTGTTTATAGGGTATCTAAAACCCTTGGTTA
Source organism: Amaranthus tricolor (assembly GCF_026212465.1). Classification (NCBI taxonomy): domain Eukaryota; kingdom Viridiplantae; phylum Streptophyta; class Magnoliopsida; order Caryophyllales; family Amaranthaceae; genus Amaranthus; species Amaranthus tricolor. Next base: position 6,673,646 of record NC_080059.1, read on the forward strand.
ATTTTTTGATTGCCAGGTCAACCAAGGAGGCATCTGCTTCAGAGTGGTTGGAGTGTGTTCGTTAGTTCAAAAAGACTTGTGGCTGGTGATGCATTTATTTTTCTCAGGTTTGCTCTTTTCTGTTGGTGATCATTTGCAAATGTGCTGCAGTTCTAAACTGATCTTGTTTTAATTTGAATGTCTTAGAGGTGAGAATGGTGAACTTCGTGTTGGAGTGAGACGTGCTATGAGGCAACAAGATGTTGTGCCTTCATCTGTTATATCAAGTCACAGCATGCATCTTGGTGTTTTGGCTACAGCATGGCATGCTTACAACTCCGGAACAATGTTTACTGTTTACTACAAACCTAGGTGTGTTGTGATCATCCTTATGTTTGATTGCTCATTTGACTATTTCATAATCTTTGTCCTCTAGAAGTGCTTTCTAGCTTTTGAACTCCCTCAAGCAGAAGGTTATGGTCAAGGATTTTCTTGCATATTGGTAATATTGAATTTTCCTTGCAGGACAAGTCCTGCTCAGTTCATTGTTCCTTATGATCAATATATGGAGTCAGTGAAGAACCAATACTCAATAGGTATGAGATTTAAGATGAGATTCGAAGGGGAAGAGGCTCCAGAGCAAAGGTACATTCTTAGCTAGCAGTTGTAGATGTTTAGTTGTTTAATCTAGTCCTTTACCAGCAGACTTGGGGGGCTTAATATAATGATGATTGATTGCCCTTTTTTTTTCTTTTTTTCATTATCTGCTTAAGTTTTGCTACTCATTTCAAATTGCTCTTGCGCCTTTAGATTTACAGGCACTATTGTTGGTGTTGAAGATGCTGATCCTAATAGATGGCAAGACTCAAAATGGAGGTGTTTGAAGGTAAGCAGATTTTGTGATCCTTATTTTATGAGTAGAATGTGGATTGCTATAGTGAACTTGTAAGACAATTGTTTCTCTGTTTATCTTTTTAAAGGTTCGCTGGGATGAAACTTCCACTATTCCTCGTCCAGATAGGGTCTCTCCCTGGCAAATTGAACCTGCTCTGAGTCCTCCGACAATAAATCCACTCCCAATGACTAGAGGAAAGAGGCCTCGTGCAAATGTGGTGACTCAGTCTTCTGACTCTTCTGTTCTTACAAGAGAAGGTAATATCCGTTCCGACTCAGTTTATTTGATGCATACCAATGGATAGTAGGGGTCTTTATTTTTGACTGATTACTTTTTCAGTAGGTTTTTCTAAAGTGGTAGCAGACCCTTCACCTGTTGGTGGGTTTTTAAGGGTCTTGCAAGGTCAAGAATATTCATCCTTGAAACCCAGCCTTTTAGACAGCAATGAGTCTGATACTGTTGAGAAACCAAATGCATGGTCTAATTCAGTTGACAAGGGAAAAGTCAATAATGCCAATGGCTCACTGAAATATCCTTCAGAAAATTTTATGCCTTCCATGAGGCCTGAACCAGCATTTGCTGATCTGCTATCAGGTTTTGGTGTCCAAAATGAATCAGCTTCTGGATCCCACGCGCCTTATCAAACTACAGCTAGTTCGCCAATGAAAAAGCATATGCTTGATCAAGATGTCAAATTTAATATGCTAGGAAGTTCCTGGTCTATAATGCCTGCAAATCTCTCACTAAATTTGTCGGAATCTAGTATGAAGCATCATTCACCCAGTTGCAATGTGTCATATCAAGGGCAAGGTAGTGCGAGGTATAGAGGAGGCTTCAATGAAATGCAAATGCTCCGCAGTCATAGAATTGACCATCAGAATGGAAGCTGGCTGATGCCTCCACCACCGTTTTATTTTGATAATCATACCCAATCCAGAGATGCTGTGACACAGCCTTCTCAGATTGAGCAAGAACCTAATAAACCGAAGGATGGGAGCTATAAATTATTTGGCATTCCCCTGATTAGTAGTTCTACCACACAAGACTCTTCTATTTTGAGCAGAAGCGTTATTGAGCCTGCTACTCTTATATCTCCCGTATCACTTCGATTACATAACAGTGATTCAGATCAAAGTTCAGAACAGTCCAAAAGCTCCAAACAAATGGATTGTGTGCCTCCTTGTAGTGAGCAGGAAAAGAAAAGGCCAAATTCCCAGTCACTTTCCAGGGATGCACAAGCAAAAGCACACGGTGGATCCTCTAGGAGCTGTACCAAGGTACTTGGAATTTTAATACTCTTCTTCGTATTTCCTCTGTTTTCTCTCTTGCTCCTCTTTCTTGGCTTTTATGTCCTAATGTCTCAAAAGATTAATGATAAGTTTTCTCTGTTTCAGGTACACAAGCAGGGAATTGCACTTGGGAGGTCAGTGGACCTCTCAAAATTTAGTAACTATGATCAGTTGGTTGAAGAATTGGATTGCTTGTTTGATTTCAATGGGGAACTGAAGACCAATGAGAAGAATTGGCTGATTGTTTACACAGATGATGAGGGTGATATGATGCTGGTTGGTGATGATCCATGGCAGTACGTGTTGCTTTTCTTGTCATAGAATTTTCCTTTAGATTGCTTTGGAAGTTCAATCTTATATTTTTATTTGCTTATTCACAGGGAATTTGTTGGGATGGTGCGCAAAATTTTCATCTACACAAAGGAGGAAGTACAGAAGATGGCACCTAGGACTTTGAACTTCAGGAATGAAGATAATGTTCCAACTACAGGTGGTTCAGATTCCAAAGAAGCTAAACAGTCAATACCTTCATCGGCATCTAATGCTGAGAGCCATTAGAATAAGGCCTTGTGGCTTTAGGTGAGTAATTGGGCATATTTGTTTGAGATGATAACAACTCTTCATCTCAGGTTCAATATTGATTTTATGTTAATTGACTTTTAGCCACTTTTTGGCAGGTTGGTTCTAAGTTGGGATCAATATACGAGTAATTGCATTTGGTAGGGTATTGTTGGGACTGTGTAGGCTTGGCAATGAGCCATCTTGAAGAGGGAACATTTGATAAAGTCCGTGTCTAATCTACTCCCAATTTTCAACATATTTCTGGAGTCATTTGTCGAGCCATATACATAATTATATATGTATACCTTAATTGAAAAGAGGCATTATTAGCCTTGCAGCCTGAATCAATCTGTAAAAAGCCTATCTTATCCTGACCAGCCTTTTGATGTAAGTGCTTACGTATCTAATGATTCATCTATTATGTGATTCCGTTTCCTCACCCTTGAAGCTGCAACGTGCTGATATTTCTCCCCCGTGCTTGTGTGAGGGCTATGAAGTTGGGAGCTTGTGCACGACCTCTACATTAAGATTTTGCTATAAGATAGCAGATGCAAATTCAGATACCGGCTGCTGCGTGTAGCTAGCAAATGCTTGGCAGGTGCGTTTAATTTAAGTTGGTCTGGTGTATCCTCACCTAGAACCAATTTTGTAGGTTGGCAGTGTGCTTCTTAGTCAAAGTTCTAGGATAAAAGGAACTGGAGTATACCAAATTAGATTTGACAGAAATATTAGTTTTCTGTACGCAAGTATTTGTGGTTCAGGAGGGACGTATGCGGATTAACTAGATTTATAGTAGTAATGTACAGTTAGTATATGTAATTAGTACCTGTATTGAGTATGTAGTTTTTGTCTTTATTTTTAACTGTGTATTTACATAAATGAGATGTTTTGCATGTGGATGTATAGGCACCGTTCATAAAAATCATGTTTGGTGCTATTCACTAAATTTTATAAATTAACATGTTAAACGCGCGGCTGTTTGAATGTATGACCGTAAGTTACGTGCTTAGTTCTTACATCTGTGATCTGTTGGATATTGAAATGTCTAAATTCAAGTTCAAGTTCGGGTAACTATCAAGTTCAAGTTCTTCCATCGGTAAGCCATTTGTCAAACCCGTTCGTCACTAAGAATACATCCCTTTCCCACGAGAGAACTTGAATTGAGGTGCACCATTTAGACATTTAACATTCACGGGAGGATTGTTTTAGTAGTATTTTATTTTTTGATTTAGCTATTGGCATTGAATGATTGTAATACTCGTATCATTTAACACCAACCAAATGATCTGTTTATTTTTATATTCCTCCATTTTATTTTGGAAATTGATTTCTTGATGCGGTTAGTCCATCATGTGCAGCTCATGTGATACTCTTTAAACATATCTGTGTTAGTTGTTTGTTAGTTTGTTAAAAGGTAGGTAGAAGTTAGTTAAGAAGGAATAGTTTTGGCGGGAAAGTTCATTCCTTCTCTAATTCTTTTAGTATAAATTGATCATGTTTGTAATTGAAGGATTATTATGAATAATACTAATCTCCTTTTCTTCCTGTGACTTCTCTCAACTCTAACTTTTTGTTCTTTCTTATATCTTCTTCTGTCTTTCTGTTTTGATTTCACCATAGAACACAACTAACTTGATCTCGCATCATTTTGCATAACATGATTTTATTGAGCTTAAAGTAAAATTGTTTCCTATTAATAAAACTATATTAAGATTGTTGAAAATAAAATGGAATGACTTAAAAGATAACCATTGTAACAATAATGATACGAAGTTGTGAATATTCAGGATGAATTTAAATTTTTTGAATCAGTAGAACGTGTAATAGGAGTATTTAGGTAACATTTATAAGAATTGATGTGAAGTGTGAAGTAGAGGGTAAAAGTTGAAAAGAATATAAAAAAAGCATTAGTAATAGGAGTGTCGGAGTATCATTTATTCTTTACTCCGACATGATTTAGGTGCTTTTTGTTTCATCTTATCTATAAAGAATGGAATCAACATTGATTAGGGTTGAAAGGAAATGACATAAAAAAGGGAAACCCATCAAAAAGAGAAAATATACAATCATATTCTCCTAGCCTCCCTTCCACTCTGCCATCATCAAGTCAGGTGCTTTTTGTTTGATTATGGGGATGTTTGTAGAGTTGTTCTGATTGAGTTTTAGAAACTATTCAAGTTTAATTCGAATAAAAAGGGTTGACTGGATTAATTTTCTTTAGGTTAATTGAAGACAAATATGAAAATTAACAATAAAGTTATTTTTAACAATATCGTCGAATCAACTATACAAATTATTTTTACAATTATCATTTCTAAAAAAGAAAAAGGAGATAATAAAGATGACACTTAATCCACTTGTATGTGAAATGTAAACTGACAATGTATTTAAAAATTTTAAACTCCACTTGGAAACTTAGCCTACAATATTGATTAAAAAACTAATTTGGCCATTTAAAAAGACTCATTATTTGAGTATGGATATGGATAATGAGATGTTTAAATACTTCTTTTTATCCTTTTCATTTGTCTTATTTCTCAATGTACGATTGCCAACGTTTTAGCACATTTTGTTTTTAACAAGATCCGACCCATTTTAATTTGAGTTTGGTTTGATCCTTATTCGACCCTGCACACGTATAGTCAGCATACTAATTTAGTAATTTGTACCCAAAAGGTCAAATCTCCATCTCCTATTGATCATTGAATGACATTAGCTAACAATAGGTGAGTAAGAACTCTAGTAGGAGGTTAAAATACAAAAGGGCTTACTCAATATGTAATCAATTGAAGAGTAATTGGAAACTCTTGATCACCCACAATTAGAACATAAGTGCCTTCTTCTACTACTATTAACCCATCTTTATTAGCTCTACTCAATTCAAACTGTATTTCTGTTATTTCTCCTGATCTCAACTTCACACTCTCGAACCCGACTAACTTCTTCAGATTCCCATTGTTCGCATTTCCTTTCCTTACATACATCAACACCGGGTGCTTTCCTTCCATCTCGACTTCATTACTTGCTCTAATATTGACCGAAAATTTCGTTGTGCTACATGATTCTGACCCCATGTCAGAAACTTCAGCATACCTTGCAGAATAAGAAACCTCAGGACCCTTAGTAGGTCCTATTGAATTGTAGTATATGTCGTATGAACTAAACGAAATAAACTGATATGAGTAGGATGTGTAACTTAAACCGAATCCAAAGTCATAGACGGTTTTGCCTTCGTAGAACTTGTAGGTTCGTCGTGGGTAGCCTGAAGAGTCTGCCCGCATCCTCATGTCTGTCATCGGTACTTGCATAAATTCTTCTGGGTACCAAGTCATGGTAGTTTCGCACCTGCAAAATGACGGCTATCAGTTACAACTGCTTAGACAGCTAACAGCTACTCACACGGCTACCTTACACTGAACAAGCCAATTGAATAATTAAGTGCAATAATATTAGTAGCATGAGATTTCAGGTAGAAGAGTTTGGTTATGCACCTGGGTTGTGATCTCCGAAAATGAATTGGGCGAGAGCAATAGCACCCGCCTCACCAGGGTAACTGGCCCAGATGATGCTTCCGATGTTGGAATCTTCTTTGGTGAAAGTTATATCAATAGGACCTCCAGAGAGGAGCACCAATATCCCGGGGTTCCTAGCAACGCATGCAACGTCAGTGATAAGACTCTGTTGCTCACCTGGAAGCATTAGGCTCAAGCGATCATTTCCTTCGTTTTCGATTGTGGTATCTAGTCTCATAATCAGTACCATATAATCTGCTTCCAATGCAATTGGCATAACTTCTAGGATTGAAGCCAAAGAACAAGCCACATTCTCGCATCCTGCGTGGTATCTGCACAAAGAATCCGTTAAATATCTAGGTTGCATAAGTACATAAGGCGAGAATTTCTATTCGAGTTATAGTAGTACCTTAGCTCTTTAACAGCTTTGCAATGCTTGAAGCGGAGAAATCGAAGAACAAGGAATACCACGGTAGTTACCAAGAAGAGTTGTAGTCGTGTTAGCGTTAGGACCTATGACTCCTAAAGGGAGGCTTTCTTTCTTTAGGAGTGGTAGAAGTTTGTCATCGTTCTTCAAGAGAATGATACCTTGTTGGGCAGCCTCAAGAGCTAAATCTCGACACTCTTGCGTGCACACGTGTTCTGGTCCAAGATTCCCGTATTGCAAATTCCTTGGATTTCCATTGAACAAACCTAACCTCATTCTTACAGGAAATAAGTTTTCGAGTGCCCTGTCTATCTCTTCTTCTATCACTTTTCCTTGTTGTACCGCTGATTTTGTGTAGTTTATAAGGTAGGTTCCACATTCGAGATCCATTCCTGGATTTAGAAACCGATAGTCAGTCTTTTATGTTTATGAAAACATAATATCGGTAATTCGATTAATGCATATTTCATATACCGACTTTTAGGACATCAGCAACTGCATCTTCATGTGTATTAGCAAATCCATGAGAGTCCTTGATGAGCGATACTGCGCTGCAGTCTGATGTTATATACCTGAGGTATCCGTATTACCATCAGAAATGTTATCGTTCAACAATAAATTGTTTACAATAAAATTCGTGTTTAGATAAAAGATCACGTTACTAGGTGTGTCGAAACAATACATTAGCCTATCTGCAATGGTTTAAATCATCTTTATGCTCTTTGTTATGATTTCGTACAAGCGGTAAGCGATGGGAAAAAATCTTACCCGTCAAAACCCCATTTTTCTCTAGCTGTTGTAGTTAAAGATTGTAATCGGCACAAGCAGGAACTCCATTGACACGATTGTACGCACACATTATGCTACTAGCTCTTCCTTGGTGAATGCAACTCTCGAAAGGAGGTTGGTATGTATCTGCCATATCTTGCGCTGTTACCTACAGTTGAACAATTACGCTAGTAAATTTGGAAAACATATGAAGTAATATATAAACTTGTCAAATAACCAACTGAACCAAAAGCTTGAGCTAATGGTTGAAGCCCCCAGATATTTTATTAGACTTACGAGAGCATTAAAACGATAGCGAGTGACACCATTCCATCGGTCCAAATTATAAGCAGTGAAGTGTCTACAACAAGCTGAGGCTTGAAGATGTTGTGGAGTCTGTCCACCTTCAAAAGAATCCCATTGTAATCCTCTTACATACAGCATTGCATATCTGCCTGTCATAAAAGGGTCTTCCCCCGGAGTCTCTTGGCCTCTACTCCATCGCGGATCCCTGAATATGTTTATATTTGGTTCCCAAAATGTCATTCCTTTAGCCTGTCCTACATTTAATATTGCTCTTGCTTCTCTTCCTATTACCTGCATTCCATAGTTGTCAACATTTATCATTGTGTGTTTTGAGTAATCTACTCAACCAAAGCTTAAGTTGATGGTGGAGGCCCCAAAATATGTTATATACTCTAACACACCCCCTCATACGAGAGCACGAAGGGATGGAAGTGTGGTTGCAGCAAAGGCCTTCCTCATACCTGGTGCTAAATATTTCACTTTAAATGAGGGGTGGTTGAGATTCGAACTTGTGACCTCTTGTCACGTTAGCTTCTGATACCATGTTGAATTAAGCTGGATTTATTGTGAATTCCAACATAATATCGGGGAAACACAAGTTGCACACACTTCATAAGTCAACGAGATGTCATCCCAAAACCATATGGTAATAGGAGAAAGGGGCTCAAATGACTTATAAAGTTTGCACATCATCTTTAATTCATCGATGGGGATAAACCATCCCAACGCCCCTCACATGCGAACCCCATCAAATTCGCATGTAGGAATAATGGGTAAGAGCGCCATTCTTTTCTGACCTACCATTTTAATTTTTGATCGAATCATAGGCTCTGATACCGTGTCAAAGAACCAACTCAACCAAAAGTTTAAGCCAATGATTAAGGCCCAATGATATGTTATTTACTCTAACTCTATTTTCACATTAGGAGATGCTTGGCAAAGGCAATCAAAACAAACCTGTCCAATGCGGTACCAAAGGCGAGCATCAAAGGAAGCAGCCGTAAGAATAACCTGAGGAAAGCTGGTTGCAGCACGGATGTCACCAAATAAAGATATACCAGGCTCTGTCACTGCCACACTGTGCAATGCCTCTGACCACCATTGGAAAGGCGCTATACCAAGGCGAGGAATACCTGGTGCAGTGTTAACCAACTGTGAGATTTTCTCATCCAAACTCAGTAAACCAACCAAATCCTTGGCTCGTTGCCTAATAGGCAATTCCGTTTTACAAAATGACAGATTTTCGGTACTTGGATTGGACTCGTCACAAGAGAATGGCGGGTCAACAGCCCGAATGTAAGGAAAAACTAACAGTAACGCGATAGCTATGGCAGCATTGTGCTGTTGGAAATTCATGATCATTGTGTGTTGTTTGAATTTGAAGCATAGTAATTTGAAGAAGTTTATTGGTTTATAATTTATCTATATGATGAAATTAGTTGGGTGGGAGTTGGTTAATTAGTCTCACCCATGTCTGATCTTTGATCATTCTAACATATTAAAGCAAACATAAACTGTTTCATATCAAAATAGTGGAGCTCATGTAATGGAACACAATCTGTATTGTGTAGGATCAACAATGTGGGTTTTTGTACTTATTTTATTGAGATGGTGTTGCTTGTGTGATGTGTGCCTGCAAGACTAGTTCGAGTGGACATTTTGATATTTCCTATTTTTTTATTATTATTATTTTTTAATAATAGCGTACGCTGAGGTTCTTGCCTAAAAAAGGAAGTACCCGCTTCAATTGAGATAAGTCTCAATTTTCATTTAGGGATACTTAAGGACATGCTTAATGTTGAATATTTCATATTGAGCTACTCTTGTGACAGACCGTTTCTCTGCAAGACGACTACAAAACAAGAAATACATATGCTAATAATAAATTAGTTGGGCTATTCTGCCCATATATAGAGAGCATAAGTCATGCTGACTTCAGTTTTATAGAGTTGAAAATTTTCCAATTTCCAATACATAATTGAAGTCAAACCAATGTTCCGAATTCCTAATACATAATCACAAGGAAAAGGTCAATAGTAATTGAGATTAGAGATGGTTATATGTTGAATGGATTTTGAGTCGATCTAGCCTAAATCCAATCCATTTATTTTGAGAAGATTCAAATTCAGTTTTATAGAGTTGAAAAATTTTGAGATTAAACTCTTAATTTTTTGAGGGAATTGAAAATTAATGTACTTTTCTTCCAATTTTTTAATTATAGAATAATTAGATCTGAACAAAGCGAATAAAAATTATCCTCTTTGATTCCTTCGCATTCATTTTCATCCCCAATTCTTTTGCATCCAAGTAAGAGAAACAATTTCTCAATTTCCATCTCCATTCATTCCCCGCATTCCTTTTCATCCAAACATAACTATAAAAACGATTATGCATAAAACAAAAGCCACACACATTGAAAATAAGGATAGTTTAAACCAAGAAAAGCCATCATAATGACCATTACAACATCCCATCTTACACTAAAATAGTTCTTAGAAGGGGAAAACAAACAATTATAGAAATTATCCAAGCTATAAATCATCTTCTTGAATCCAAATTTTTGAACTGTTGGTAATTGCAATATGTTTCACATATTGCAATTATTTGCTACGGTCGAGCCATTGAAGGTTACTAAATCTAACAGCAGCGCTTTGACTTGGTCCGGGTGCAGATCCTGCCCTTCCTTGCACTGCCAAAAACAATTACAAAAAACCCGATCAGTTTGATTAGCTTCTCGGGGACACAACAGCTTCTAAATAGTGAATCAACGGCAAATATAACTGTCACGATTCATGATCGTTTCATTGTCAAACGACAAGTCCATCTATGACGGAATGCCATGATCAGAGAGTTACAGTTAACAGCATATGATGCAATGTAATCCTCACATTTCCGCAATAAAAGAAAGTAGAGAAAATAACCTCAGCGCGGAATATATCCATAGCAAACCCATTAAAGCAGCTAATGACGGCCTGTTGGATGTCCAGCCCAAGACCATCCAAAGTCCTCATTGTAGACAGCAAGAGGCCCGGTCTGCGACCGCAAAACATGTGGATGTTGACGGCTCTTCCTTCCCTTAACCTTACCTCAATCTACAAAATCAAAGATTTCAGAATGTAGAACATAGAATCTTGTATATACTCATGATTTTGAGGGCGTATTAATTGAGTAAGATAGTAAAGTCGATGTAGTGAAAACGAGAACACAGACCATGAACTCACCCTTGCAGGTTGACCATTAGGACTCGGCAATGAGGTGGGGCAGAGTTCTTCCTTGATTCGAGATGGCAGGTTTGGAAGTGTAGGAGTTAAGGGATGGAGATTTGTTGTCTGTGTCAACGAAGGAGGAGGGGTCGACTCCAGTTCGTTGTGGAGATCGTTAATCTTTTGCAACAGCTCTTTCAGATATTCGATTGCGTCCCCAAGTATCGAAGCCCGATCCATCTGTAAATCGTTTTAGAAAGAGCAAATGATGGTAGTTCTAGAAAGAGCAAGCGTAAAGCAGCAAAGTTCTGTTAGCATCAGCAAGCAAAACAGGAAATTTACTGCAGCTTCTCCAAACATCAGCCTTATTCTTGGATCATTACATAATTATAAGTAAACATCTTAAAGTATATTTAACAGTTGAGTCATTGTCGTTTTTGTTCGATTCATCGAAATATGCTCTTTGAGTTACAGCACTGAAGCATAGGCAGAAAACATAAATGTAACTGCAAAAAATGTCTCCTAATCACTAAAGTCAAAGTCAGCAATCCAGACCCAGCATCCCGCACAAGACAGGGTCCGAAGTGTGGGGAGAGTAGGATAGCGGGCAAATCATACCTGTGCCCCACCCACAGGACTATAGGAGCATAATTCCGGGTCCCTAAAGTAAATTTTGGTAAGCACTATGACGATAAAGAAGTTTGAATTTAAAATTTACCGGCCTTGATACCACACAATTCAATCGTCAAACTTCGGTAATCATTTACGATCAAATTTATGTATTGTTCAAAATTTGAATCATACTCATTTAGCTTTTAGATTTCATATTAATTGTTTCACTGTTTGAGCACTTTTGAGTCCCCAAGTATTTAAATCACTATTGTAAAAAGAAGGAAGCGGAAAACCACCCTGTCAAGGAACCAGCTCAACTAAAAGTTTAAACTACTGGTTGAAGCCTTATGTTCTATACTAAATCACGCTCCTCCCACGGGAACCCTTTGGGCTAGAAGTGTGAATGGTTTTCTCATAGATTGCACTAAATATCCCTCTTTGAAATGAGGGGTTGATGAGATTCGAACCCGTGAGCTTCCTTCACATTGGTGTCTGATACCATGTTAAGGACCTAACTCAATCAAATAGCCCTAAAATACGTTATATGCTCTAGCGCACCCAACTTACAATAACATAGAAGAAGCAAGATTCTATGGGAGTAAATGAACACATCAGCAGAACTAAATCTGAAAAACTAGCATTTATATGATTATTTCCCTAGAAGATAAGGATCCAGTTTAAGTAATTGAAAGGCAACAACAACAATCAAGGTTAAAAGTAAAGAACAAGATTAAATCTTTATTTAATTTAGTACACTGATGAAGAAGTGTTTGTAATGTAAGTTCATTTGCAGGACAATGGTCCACTTGTAGAAGTAACATTAATAAGTAGCCACCAGCTTCATGTGAGTTAATTTATTGCTAGCTCCTTTATATGCATTAACACCAAGAGGAACGTTGCAACCAATGATTTAATGTATATAAAGAATAATAAAGATATCATTTCCACTACACAAAAAAAGATTTGCTGTGGAAATCTGCAGCATCATCCATGGTAGAATAACTATACTCCTAGTCCTACTCCTACTAACTTAATTCTACTCACTAAACTCACGAGATCATAACTCAAAGCAAAATTCTAAGTTCTAGCATTGTCAAGCTACCAACTCAACCAACATATTTTTATTCAGTTGGTTCTTTAACACAGTAACATGACAAAATGTTACCGTTTCAAATTCACCCACCTCTTCAAAGGGATGTTATAGAAGGGTACTTAAAATAAGAAGAATGAGAAGGATTTTTCACGGTCACTATATTTATACAAAAAAATACTATGTTATGAATTATGAACATTCTTTATATTTACATAGTGACTTTTACAATTATGTGCTTTTAGCTCGATCATGACTATGGATTTTTTTTATCTTATTGAAATTAAGGGTGTAGAGTAGTTCTTATCCTTCTTATTTTGAACACCCTTCTTATTGATCCCTTCTATATATATATATATATATATATATATATAAGCCATCTACCACAAGACATTTACTCTGTTTCAAATTGTATCAAAGCATAAAAGCAAATTAAAAATAAGAGGCGGATTTTAAAATAAGAAAACAGTTATATGCTTAGGTTCTTTATATTATTCTTAATCTATAGGTTAAAATTAAAAGAAATACTTCTACAAAATATACTCCCTCTAGGCCTCTTATTTTCTTTTAAAACTATACCTTATTGACTCTTTAATCGTATATTATTCGTAATTTATAAGTTAAAATATACTCAATTGAAATCTTATTTGAATTGATGTAAATTTTATTAATATTAATTTTTTATAGGTTTTAATTTTACACGACAAGAGATTGAGCATAATTAAATGAGACACCTAGGCTGAATAAGAGCGGTATAATGTGCCATACGACTACGATCATCAACATAAGTTTTTAGTCAAGTTATTCAATGATAAGTAGCATTAAGGATTTTCAATGAATTTATTTTCACAAGAAAATAATAAAAAGTTGAGGAAAAGAATAATTTTTTTCACCTTGCTAATCTTAGGGACAACGGAACGCAGCATGTAGAGTCTATCATTAAGCTTCTTCCGGCGGCGGCGTTCCGCCATTAAATTCTTAGCTGGTAGTCCTTTCTTCTTCCCCTTTGAATCACCACCAGTAACAGTACTATTATTATTTGAATTAGTTCCACCATTTTTGGGTCCGTCAGCAAAATTGTTATTCTCAGTAAAATCATCAGAATCATAATTAAAACCAGACCCATCAATACTAACACTATCTAAAACACCCACATTACCAAATTTCCTTTTCTTTTCATTTTCTTCACCGGAATTGAACTTTGAACAATCTCCTTCAACCCCATTTGAAATCAACCCAGAATCTGTTCCAGAATTCAGCAAATTCCCAGAATTATTACCACTAAAAACATTCTTCCGAGCAGCTCTTTTCTGAAAAAGGGTAGGTTGTGCACCAACAGGTGCAGAATTATCAAGGGGTTTCAATAGTTTTGAAGTCCTATTAACAAACATTGAATTGCCTAATCCTTCTTCGAAACCTCGAAATCGAGATACTGAACTTGAACCACTCTTAAAACCCTCATTTTCAGCTAATTGAACCAAATGGGTAGATGAAAAATGATGGTTATTCCCCAAATTAGGACTACCCATATCATTTTGTGGACTAAATTCACTAAACCCGCCCAAAACACCACCATTTCCTCTGTTAAGCAAATCTGGAATTTGGGGATGAGTATGATTTTCCTGGAAAAACCCATTACTAGTCCCACATCCAAGACCAAACCCTTGAGGCAAAGAGTTATTAAAAATGGTGGGTTTTGATGAAAACAAGTAAGGAACAGAAGATGGGTCAAGTGTAGTTGAATTAAAAACAGAGGGAGAAGCAGAACAAGAAGAAGAATCAATTGGGTTCAAAAGCAAATTATCAGTACTCTCATTTGTTGAAAAATTGATTGAATTTGGATTAATGTTAGTATCAAACCAATCATTTTCAACTTCAAGCATTGATTTGAGAGAAGAAAGAGAAGCAACATCAACATTATCAACAATATCTTCTCTATTTTCACAAGGATTTCTGTTCCATGTAAGAGATGAATCTTCTTCATCTCCTCTATCACCAATCCAACCAACAGAATTTGGTCCTGATAACATTTTTTTACAATTGGAATTGGAATGAAGAAGAAGGAAGAAGGAAAAAGAAAGGATTTAGAGGTAAAGGAGATTTGTTTTAGTGAGAAGAGCAAGGAATGATGTGAGGGTGACAATGGTGTTTATAGAGAAGAAGAAACTACTGCCTTTTGCTGAAGCTACTTCGAACGTTACAGTAGTTTGTTACAAATCTTGCTGATTTTGATTTGTTTTTTGCCTTTTTATATTGGGATTTGTTAACTATAATCATTGCTATTTTGCTTTTTTTTTTTAATATTTATTTTATTTGTCTCGATAGATTTGAAACAAAGAGAAATAATTGGATTTTTAATAAATCGGTAATAAATACTGAAAAAGTATGAATTAATACAAAATGAGTACTGACGAAATATTAATTACTCTTTTTGTCCTTTTGAATTTGCACCATAATACTAAAAAAAAGTCAAATTTTATGATACAAACTCAAAGAACTAGAGAAAGTAACTCGTAGTGCGTCATTATATTATGTACTTACTCCTAATTTTTCTTAAAAAAAATATATCAAATATGTTTAATAAATGACTTTTGGCTACAATTATTAACTATAATATGAAAAAATTGACTGATAAGTCAATTGTTATAGTCTTATAAAGATGTTTGGTAAAAATTAGTTGTTGATAATTGATTATTTATTAGAAGAAAATTCATAGTTAAAAACGCCAAAAGTAAACAAATTACTTATCACCGTTTTTTTATTTTAGTTTTTCAGTTGAATTATAAGTTATTTACCAAAAAATATTTATATTTATTTGACTAGTCAATAGCCAAAAACAAACAAAAAAAATAAAAAAGTTATTTATCAAAAAAGCCAATTAACTCATGATAAAAAAAGTCATCTGATATCTAAAATAGAAATAACAATCGATAAATACATAAAATGTTGATGAAATACCACCCCTAAACTAATAAAACCACTATCATTCTGAGTGAGATATAACATTTTTCCATATCAATTTTTCATTTTACTATTATTTTATATCTTATCATATTCTCATGTAAGATTTATTGCTATCTTCTTAAAATCTTTTTATTCAAAAGTCTAATAAAAGTTGATAGTTGAAGCTTAAAATTTTTTGTATTTAATTAATAATAAAGATTGATTTTTGGTTGAACATTACATTAGCTTGTTATAATTATTGTAGATTTCTATTTACTTTATAGTTTTTCTTAATAACGTGTTTTATGGAAAGTGTAGTGATTGCTATTTTACTTTTTATAATTATCAGTTATGTCATTATAATTATTAGTTACGTCAATACATTATGTAACTGCATGTAAATTACTTTTCTATTTTTATGAATTTGTCTCATTATAACTCTTAGACATCGTAGGGTAACTAGGGCAAATTTATAGGGATATAGGAACATAATGCTTAGGTGCCAAAATTTATTCAAAATTCATTTGGGTGACATATGTTAAAACTTACACCGTTTATCAAAGGAGTTATAAGGTGAAGTTTAAGGTACAGTTAAACTGAGTAGGTTTTATGTTCTATCATACTCTCTCATACAAGAACTTTTTAGTTGACTTGGTTTCTAATGACATATAAGACTACCATTGAACTAATAGTATAGCAAATGATTCAAACTAAATAATAAATTGTGCATTTAATCATTCTTTACAATAATGGTTAATACTGTTGTTAATTCGGACATTATAATAGTTTGTTTATAATTATTGCAGATTTTAATATGATTTTTTACCTTTTCCAATAACAGATGATAGTAATAGCTCAATTACAGATTTTAACATTGAATCATTTATAAATTATTGCAATATAGTTTAGAGAAATAAACTTATTATATGTAATTCTCTCATGATGAGATGGTCTTATACAAGATTTATTATTATAAGAATCAAAAATAATTAAGTGAATGAAAAACACAATACTCTATTTTTTCACTTGTTTAATACATTACAGAACAAACGACAATAACAATACATTCCAATGAATTACTTGTTTAGTGTATTACACAACAAACGACAATAACAATACATTCCAATCTTAAATCATATACAATATGAAGGTTTTTCCCACTACAAGGAGGTTTATTAGTCGATTTGTTTCCTCCTTTAGTCCTTTTGTTTTCATAAATTTTTAATCCCAAATTCTTGTGGAAGACGGTCTCCTTAAGAGATTATTTTTAATTGGGTCGACCCATTTAAAATAACATAAATAAGCATTAAGAATGATATAAGTAGACATTTAAGATATTGAAGTAGAGTAAGGATACGGTAAGTAAACATTAAAGATAATGTAATTAAGCATTAAGAATACAGTAAGTAAGCATTAATTAGGGATGGTCATGGGGCGGGTCTGGCCAGACCCGGACCCGGACCCTTTTATTTTTTTGGATCCAGACTCGGACCCTATGGATCTGACGGGTCTAGGGTTCTTAATGGGTCTTATACAAAACCTCTTTGATTTGTCAAAATTGAACCTTTTTCGAGTCTTTTTGTATTTTTGTATCACAATCAAAAAGATACTTAGAATTCAGAACAATTATCAAGTAAATAAAAAAACAAATAATCAATGAAGCTTACTTACTTTAGTGATAGAAGAAGTATTATTCATTCATACTAATATTTTGTTCCAAGAAAAAAAGGTGGTGTTTGACCAAAAAACTGAATAAAACCTTCTCAATGTTCAGTAGGAGACTGAATGAGCAAATTCAAAGACCGACATCATCGAAATCAAATCTGGGTTTTTCGTAGTTTGTTCTACATTTTGAAATCTGATAAAATTCTGAAAAAAAATACCTTGTTCCAATTGAGAGCAAAAATCAAATTTGGGTTTTCGTAGACACTAAATCAGCTCGCATCCAAACCTTGAAGCTTTGTAAATGAAAGAACACAAAAATTAAACAGAAAGGTGGTTTTTACCTCAATCTGTTCTTCTTGCAGAGGCCAGAGTTTATGGCGATTCTGAGATAGAACACAAAGCAAAGCAAAATTCCATTAGATCTCAAGTAAAATTTAGGCATCAATTCAAAGCAATAAATTTAAAAGACCTAATTCAAAATATAAAATTTAAAAGTTTAGGGTCCGGGTCTTCACCTTAGGACCCGAACCCGGACCCGTCAGATTTTTTTTGGATCCAGACACGGATCCGGATCCGATGGGTCTCAAAAATTAAGATCCAGACCCTTAAAAAAGGGGCGGGTCCAACAGGGTCCTGGACCCATAACCATCCCTAGCATTAATCATTAATGGGTTGAGTTTAAAATACTTCTCTAAAAGAGACGATCTCTCAAGACACTAACTGATTCTGATTTTACAATCTATAAAGGGAAAAAGTCACAAACATATACAGACTTGTAGATATGATAATTTTGTGTTGCAACAAATAATGTTTTGCTTCCACAATGAAAGCCATAGCTAAACCCCATGTTAAATGCACATCTAGATGACAATGCATTAGCCGTACTCCTACACATATTTTTATGATAAAGCATTATTATGTTGATTCGAGTCAGGGGTTTTGAGTCCGTTTAATTAGGAATTTGTGTTCACATAGAATTTTATAAAATTTTGAATTAATTATGAAGCCGAGTCAAAGTT
This sequence comes from Amaranthus tricolor, assembly GCF_026212465.1. Taxonomy (NCBI): domain Eukaryota; kingdom Viridiplantae; phylum Streptophyta; class Magnoliopsida; order Caryophyllales; family Amaranthaceae; genus Amaranthus; species Amaranthus tricolor. Next base: position 6,691,915 of record NC_080059.1, read on the forward strand.
GAGTTCGATTACAATGTCGAATAAATGTCGGGTAATTGAGTCTATTTTAAATGCTTCCAAGGCTTTAAGGCTATTTTATTCGATAAAATAGTATTAGAGTTTAATTTTCACCACATACAAGACACTGTTAATTTAGTCTTTTCCGCCTTAAACCAATAAAAAAAACTTGTAAATCCAGTTGATTGTATAATTACTCGATCCATTTTAGTCAACTAGAGTCTAGAAGTCGAAAGATTGAATAAATAAGCTGTATTATAAAAAAAATTCTCAAAATAAGTTTTAAAAACTTTTAATTCCCGAAATAAGCGTCTTTATATACAGCTTAAGTTCAGGTTTGTTCGTTGATACTAACAATGAACAACAGAAAAAAATCACTTTATTCACTGTTAATAACCACGAACAAAGAGGCATAATATCATAACATTTGAAGGGACAAAAAAATTTTAAACAAAATTTATTCTCTGTTATCTACAGCGAACAAACTATTTGATATTTTTTTCAAAAGTCCAATAAGTTGATGGTTGAAGCTCAAAATCTTTTGTTTAATTAATAATAATGATTGTTTTTGGGTTGAACGTTACATTAGTTTGTTATAATCATTGTATCTTTATTTATTTTTTACCTTTTCTTAATGATGTGTTTTATGGAAAGTGTACTGATTGTTATTCTACTTTTATAATTATCAGTTATATTTGCTTTTTACAATTATCAGTTACATCATTATAATTATCAGTTAAAATAAAAAAAATACTTCTATTAAATATACTCTTTGTAGATGTCCTATTTTCTTTTGAAACTATACTGTTGACGTAATTATCATTTTTTCATTTAACTATTTGATATAACCTCAAAGAAAATCTAAATTGATGTTTGGAGCTCAATAATACAATTTTATATCTTATCATACTCTCATACAAGATTTAGTGCTATCTTCTTAAAATCTTTTTATTCCAAAGTCTAATAAGTTGATGGTTGAAGCTTAAAATATTTTGTATTTAATTAATAATAAATACTGCATTTTCGTTGAATGTTACATTAGCTTGTTATAATTATTGTAGATTTTTATTTACTTTATAACTTTTCTTAATAATGTGTTTTATGGAAAGTGTAATGATTGCTATTTTACCTTTTTTAATTATTAGTTACGTCATTATATTATGTAACTGCTTGTAAATTATTTTTTAGTTTTTATGAGTTTGTCTCATTATAACTCTTAGACATCGTAGGGTAACTAGAGCATAATGCCTTAGGTACCAAAATTTCATTCAAAATTCATTTGGGTGACATATGTTTAAACTTACATTGCTCGTCAAAGGAGTTATAAGGTAAAGTTTAAGCTATGGTTAAAGTCTAAATAAGTTTTATGTTCTATCATATTCTCTCATACAATAATTTTTTTAGTTGATTTGATTTCTAATGACATACTTCATAAGACTATCATTTTAACTAATAGTATAGCAAATAAGTCAAACTAAATAATAAATTTTGTATTTAATCAATCTTTACTGGTTAATCTATTAATTCGAACGTTATAGTAGTTTGTTATAATTATTGCAGATTCTAATATGATTTTTTACCTTTCCTAATAACAGATTTATGGAAGGTGTAATGATTGTTGATTTTACTTTTTTACGGTTATCAATTAATTTGGTATCATATGCATGGTATGACAAGTAAAATCATTAATTCAACAATGATGATAGTAATAGGTCAGTTACAATTTTAATATTGAATCATCTATAAACTATAGCAACATAGTTTAGAGAAATGAATTCATTATATGAGTTTTTCTCATTATGAGACGGTATCATATAAGATTTAGTGTTATAAAAATCACAAATATTTGAATGAATAAAAAACAATACTCTATTCATTCACTCGTTTGATACATTACACAACGACACATTCCAATCTTAATCATATACAACATGAAGGTTTTTCCCGCAACAAGGAGGTTTATATGCCAATTGGTTTCCTCCTTTTGTTTTCATAATTTTTTTTACAATTTTGTGTCACGACAAATAATGTTTTTATACAAAAGGGAATAATAAATAACTTGAAAATTAATTGTCAATATGAACGGAAATGAATAATGATATCAACATTTTGGCAAATCCTTTGGTGGTGGCGGAAGGGTTGATTCCGGTGTGCCGCCGTCTTCCACGATGAAAGCCATAGCTAAACCCCATGTTAGATGCACATCCAGATGGCAATGCAATAGCCACATTCCTACACGTCCAAACACAATCAATTATTCAATATTAGTTTCTATGATAAAGCTTAAAGCATTATGCATATACTGTTCATCCTGATTAGATGTTTCGAGTCGATTTTGTTTGGCCTTGTGTTTAAATTAATTTTTATAAAATTTTAAACTAATTTTAAAGACAAGTCAAAGTTGAGTTTAATTATAAAGTCGGATAAAAATTAAGTCACTAAGTCCAATTTGAATTACCTTTATATGTAGCATGTACTAAAGGCTTTAAGACTGTTTTTCCCAAAAAATTAACTCTATAATTACTCGATCAATTCAGTCAACTAGACTCTAAAAGTCATCCTAAAAATAGTTCTCCCATACGGGCCATATCCATCCCTATAAAATTCCAAATTTGTGGAATCATTTAAAGCCCAATTGTAGTAGGCTTAAGCCCGTAATAATTTTACTAATTGTTGGACGGTTGCGAAAATTGAAAATTTGAAATCAAAAAATAAAAAAATAAACCAAATAATCCAACTTTCAAACTTATTTCAAAAGTAAGCGTGAAATTCTCAAACCTGAGGTTTCGAGCTGTTCGCAGTTACTAACTGCAAACAAGTCAAAATAGCTGTTCGCAGTTAGTAACTGCGAACAGCTATTTTGACTTGTTTTGACCTGTTCGCAGTAGTAATTGCGAACAACATGCTTTACAAAAACAGGTCAAAATAGCTATTCGCAATTACTAACTGCGAACAGCTATTTTATCTTTTTTGACCTGTTCGCAGTTATTAACTGCGAACAGCCCCAAACTTCAGGTTTGGGAATTTCACGCTTACTTTTGGAATAAGTTTAAAAGTTGGATTATTTGATTCATTTTTTGATTTTTTGACTTAAAGATTTCAAATTTTCGACGGTTGCTTGGGAGTTAGGACCCTTTAAACTTACATAGATTTTCAAGTAAGACGGTTTATCATTGTTAGTTGATTTAATATACACAAAGTTACAAACTTTCTTAAAATGATCGCTTAGGCCTTAAAATGATCACTTGCAGTTAATGATCATTTTGCATAGTTTAATAATGATTATTTATAATCTTAAAGCCATCACTTACGATATATATATATATATATATATATATATATATATATATATATATATATATATATATATATATATATATATATATATATATATATATATATATATGGGAGGGATCTAATGAGAAGCGGTTGAAAATGAGAAGGGTAAGAAGGATTCTACACCCTTGATTTTACTAAAATAATAAAAAATCTATGGTCACGATTGAACCAAAAACATATAATTGTAAAAATAACTATGTTACACAGAAAAATAACTATGAAATAATTTTTAAAATGTTCTTAATTTATAAGATAGTATCTTTTTTAAATATATAGTAACAAAACAAAATAAAACAAAATCTTTCTCATCCTTTTCATTTGATTATATATATATATATATATATATATATATATATATATATATATATATATATATATATATATATATAGCTTGAAAACAAATACCTGGGTTATTAGCTCGGAATCTAGCCACAGCCCAACCACCAGCAGGGACAGCAATAGTATTCCTAACTTGTGGATTCACAACATTAAACTTTTCACGATCAACAAACGGATCATAATTCCCAAATCCCTGAGCAAGAACCTGGAAATTAAAGCAATGTATATGCATAGGATGATTCTCAATTCCAATCAACGCATTATTCTGAAACACAATCTCAACCGTTGTATTATACTTCAATCTCTTCACCGTCGTCGATTTCTCCGTCATCAACAAATTCAAGTCAAAACTAACATTAGGGTTCGTATAATCGAACGGATTTAGAGGGTCATTAGGAAAACTAGCATTATAAACCCCAGAAAGATTATAATAATGTGCTTCTAATAATGATGTTGTAGTGGGTAATTGAAAGGAAAAATTACTAATACTGGCTGCTATACTCTGATTGAAAACGCCTAAACATGTAGAATTTCTCCCGCAAGCGATTAACCCTAACCCGATTGACATAAACATGTGTTCATCCACATCTACAATCGGTGGTTCCCAAAACGGGGCGGATCTTAACCCGGTTAGATTACTGAAGAATTTGTGGGCTGTTGGAGTGTCATTAAATGGTGGTAAATCGGGCATTATTGGGGAATTTTGAAATGTGGTGGTGTTTTTGTAGGTGAAGATTGCAGTAGTGGTGGTGTTGTCGAAAGGTACGCCTGATGCACTGGCGTATGGTTTGGCGGCGGCGTAGTATGATCCGGGTAAAGCGTTGGCTGTCATGAGAACGTCGACGGTTTGACCCGGACCCGTTAGTATGACATCGGTTTCGTACGGGTCTGTGTACATTGCATCAATGGCGACGACGGTGAAGGTGTGATTTGCTATCTTGAAGAAATGCTGGTTATTGAGTGCAGCATTGATTATGCGGAGTAAGTATGTTTTCCCATGGACTACCTCAAACTTGTTGGTTTCTGTAAATAGTAACAATGAACTGTAAATTATTAACCAAATAGGAATTTTTTAACCCTAATTAATTTTAAACTATGACCCTGGTAATTCACCTTTATCAATTAGTTATAGTCAAAAAAAAAATTAGCAATCAATCCCTTTAAAACCAATTAAATCACAAAAAATCAAGTGAACTAAACAAGACTTATGTAGACATACTAGTGTAGAAACTCGTATAATACACGTTTTTTTTAAGCATCTGCATACATGAACATATGGTGTTATATTCTCTAATGTACTCAATTTAACTATAAATAAATGTTAGTAAAAAATATTTTAATGGTAAACATATTGATTAAGATTAAATGTCATGTCAATTTTCTTTAGATTTAAATTTATTTCTTTAAGATTCTTACTTACGTATAAAATATTTTTTTAAAAAACAATTAATCTTTTTAAGATTTTTATTTTGGTATAAAAAATTAATGTAAAATTATACTTTAAATACTTACATAATTTAACATTAAATTCATTTAAAAAAATATATTATAATCATATTAAATATATTTCTATATTTTGTAAAACTCTAAAAAAATCGTCCCAGTTCTTTTATTCAGTTATACTACTATGATATAAACTTGCATGTAGACTTGTGCAATCAGTCACCTGCACGTACACAATTGGGGTTCTCCGAGGAGTAAGGTAAAGATGTAAACTTAATTAATTACGGAGAAGTATATATATGGATGACATCGAAACTAATAAATTAAAAAGTGTGCTTGAAAATTAAAGAATAAGTATGAATCATTCCCAAAAGGAAAAATATAGCAATTCTTATGACATAGACTAATTAAATAAATAAATAATTATACTAACTACTAAATTTACTGTATAGTAGCAAAAAGAAAGTTTGATTGTGCATGTCATTTATCTTTTTTTTTTTCATTGGTTAATATTAATGGAATTTAACTAATTTGTATTTTTTACACTTATTATATTTACAAATTTATATTTTTGAAAAAACTCATATATTAATAGATGCAATAAATCACAATTATTCCAATTGGACATTTGTATATAAATGCACTGTTTAAAAAATTATGATGGGGAAATATATAATGTACTGTGTAGAACATTATATATAGTCTGATAAAATTCTAAAATTATACCGCGTAAAAAATTATTTTACAAAATAAATTACATTTATTCCACTGTAATTGGCATTACACAATTTAGTAAGTTATACTGCAAAATTACACATTGTATAAAATTATACAACAATTTAGAAAATTGCTTGAAGTACATAATAACCCCTTCTTCAATCAATTTTTATTTGATATTATAATGACATAAAATTTAATTAATTGATCATTAAAACTAGTCATTTACTTTGTTAGACTACTATATTTACAATTTTAAATTTTAGAAAAATGTGAAGTATGGTTTACAATCTAAAATTTCATTAAAATATTAACGTATTTAAAAATTTGTATTCTAATATACAATAACTTTCATGAAGAGATAAAAATAAAAAATTAATAATGGTGTGTCAAGTTAAACATTTTGTAAATATTTACTTTATTCTTGCTTAAAATAGGTTATGTATGTGATCGAACTTATAAAAATAGGTTTACATAGGTTGGGTAATTGGGTCTATTTGGACTTATCCGACCCTTTTAAATATTACTTAATTAAGGGTAGAATAACAATTTTCAACGAACTGCTTACTCAATAGATATTGGTTTATGAGGTTATTAGATCCCACTTGACTTTTCCGACTCTTAAAATTAATATATATATATATATATATATATATATATATATATATATATATATATATAATTAACGAAAAACAATACAATGCTAGTACAGTATACTCTGACGACCTCGACATAGAAAGCAGAAAACAATATCTAGAATTGAAAGTGTACTTTTAGGACGAAAAAATTCAATCAATTTTCGGTTATACAAATTAACTTTGTTTACTTTGACTATGAACTTTTTAAATCCACTACTCTCTTCGTTTTCATATGTTTTTTCAAATAGAATTTATGAATTTTGGTGTTGAATTTTAATTACAATTTCTCATCGACTAGAAAAAAAAACATATTCACGTGAGATCATCTTAAATTCATCTCAATATATACTTTTTAAATATTAACTTTTTAAAATTTTTAAAAACTCAAAATTAAAATTACTTGATTTTAAAGTTTATATAGAAATCAGAAAAAAAAAATAGAAAAGAACATTTAAAAACACGAGGAGTATATGTCTAGATAAGCTACTTGTTCCACAAGTAACAGGTTTACTCGTATCGTGTGATTGTAAATGACTTACTGTTAGAAGAACATGGGTAGAGATCACCAGGTTGACCATTAATTGTGTAGGCATCAGATATATTTGGTGCTCCTCCAGTTGCCAGCCCTTCACCTTCAACTTCTAGAACATTAGAATTCCACCACTCTCCTGCAAAATGCTCAACTTTTTTTATTTTATTTACTCTTATAATTATTCTTTTGTAAAAAGACCCATTATAAAATACGTACTTATTTTATTAATTAACTAATATTGAAGATTATTTTTTTTAAAAGGGCTAACCAAAATAACTTTTATTTTAACAAGAATAAAGTTATGTGCGTCAGTGCGTATATTTATTTATGTAGCTTCCTTAAAATAAGAATATAGGTGAAACTCTTTTAATATTTTAACCGTTACTCCAATATATACTTCTTAGCAAATAAATTTAAATTCTTGCTTAAAAAAGTAATAATCCTCTTAACACAAATAAAATCGAATTTTATTGAAGTAATAACTTATTGGAGCTAGGCTCATCATAGGATTAATCCTAGAAAAGATTGTGAAATAATAATTGCTGACTCACCATGTCATGTCAACCTATAAGTGATTTTAAATTATTTTGTTAGGGTAAAGTTGGACATTTTATACAACCCTTTTTTTTTCAATGTGCACTTATGTATTTTTTACTAATTTATACATTATGGCGTGTGTCTATGGAACTTCTTTTGCTTTGCTTAACTATTTCTATAATAAACTATAAAATTAAAAAAATATATATTAATTAGTTCCAACATTACTTTCACTTAAGCCTATGAAAAATAAAATATATATTGCATGTATAAAGTTGAGTAGCGTAATTGTTTGAAATCCTCCAAAAAAATATTCATATATAATTACACTTGACTAGGTTGATCAAACTTATAACATCACATCAAATTAAGAAATATTGATAGTGAAACAAAAAATAAATAGTACTCCCTCCGTTCTTTTTTATTCTTCCACTTTGGGTTTTTCACACATATTAAGGAAAATAGAAGTTTTGGGTTGTAGTGGGTATTATTTTAATTAAATAGTAGTGTGAAGTAATGATTGTATTGGAAGTATGAGGTTGTAGTGGGTATTATTTTAATTAAATAGTAGTGTGAAGTAATGATTGTATTGAAAGTATGAGAGAAAAAATAATTATAAATAAAAGAAAAGGGGTACATTAAAAGAAAAGGGAGAGTTCTAAGGGGTGAAAATGGGATAAAAATTTTCTAAAAATAGAAAGTATTCTAAAGTGGAAGAACTTTTGAAACTACCCATTATAGTAATGTGGAAGATCAAAAAAAAACGGAGGGAGTAATATGGAATCATGATGCATTAATTCGATTTTGAATACCTATAATGATAGGAAACTCTTTGTAGGGCTTGGGAAAGGGGTATGATCGTCCTTTTCTTGGATGTATGATGAAAGCTCCATGAACAGTAGCTCGAAGCCATTTAGTATGAGCATGCCACCAAAGAGTTCCTTCTTGTTCTGTTACGTTAAATTTATAAGTGTATTTGTTTTCTGGTTTTATTGGACATTGTGTTACATATGATGGTCCATCTGCCCATGGACTTAACTTCTGAAAAACCCCATGCCTACACAAGTTTTAATTTTAGTTTTAGAAATTAGTAATGGGAAATAGAAAAAAAAAAAAAAAAGTTAGCAAAAACAACTTGTAAATATATACGAAAAATCTAATATATAAGTATACATATAAAATTATCAAAAAAATACATTAGTAACCTTGTTTTATTTCATGATATTCCTTACGTACTGTAATATACTTCTCATTTAGAATGTTCTAGTTTTAATTCTTTTCATTGACTGAAAGTATCAACGTTAAAACTATATATATATATATATATATATATATATATATATATATATATATATATATATATATAATAATGATAATAATTTTTAGGAAAATGATATATACAACCCTTTGGGCTGTATATAAGAAAGAATTTTGTATATTTTTTATATAATTAAGAATTTTGTATATTTTTTATATAATTCATTATTGTTTTTGCTTTGAAAACATAAAATTTAATTATATATTATTATTTTATTATTAATTCTTTATTGGGAATTAAAAATAACTATTAAACATATTAATTATTCCCAATTTTCTATATTAGATTCTTTTGAAAACCTAAAATTATTGATAATAAATATAATTTGCTAACTTTTATGTAAAATCTTAAAGGCAATCATTACCCTAATTTTTATATTCAATAAACTTAGATTAATTCAAGATGTTGACAAAAATGTTTGTATATGCATTTATTACTAATCATTGATCAATGTGCTAGTTGATTAAGTCGTTAATGTTTCATTGTGAATGATGAATATATTGATGAGATGTATTGGACATTAGTACATTAATTCTCTTAAGTATACTATCATTATTTAGTTTTTAATATAGAGTTGAGCAATTAAATTGTTAACGACTTAACTTCTTGCCTACCCAATGAAAATAGCTCTTTAAAATTATTTTTTATTTTTATTTATGTGAAACTAACTATTGGCTATGAAAATAACTTATGTGGTAATTTTATCATTAAGGATGGTAAGATTGCGTATATATAACTCTCTTAAACTCCTTGGTGGGAGCCATTTAATGACATTGGGATAATAAAATATTGTTATTATTGTCGTGTTGTAGTTAGAAAGCAAATATTACTTTTCCAGACAAGATTTTGCGTTTGGTTATCACCTAAGCCGCTAAATATCCACTTACCTCGACCTACCCTATAATATAAAAAAAAAAAAAAAGGCTTAAGTAATTACCAATGAATAGAAATATCATAAGGTGATTTATTGTAAACATGAACAATGAGTGTATCGGCCTCTCGAACACGAAGTAAAGGACCTGGTAGACTTCCATTTACCGTTGTAATCACTCGTCTCTCACATAATAATTCCACTGTTCGGTCTATCACCTGCAAAATAATTATAAAATACAATTAATATTGAGTGGGCACGTAACATTTTAATTTTTTTTTTTGAGTAGACGTAACATTTTAATTAGGTTTTAATAATTTAATTTCTTTCTCCGTTATAGTTTAAAAGCGTGAAAATCGAATTTTAAGAGTATTTTGAAAAGTGTATGGTTACTCTCCAATTGAAAAAATGTCTGATTTTCAACTATTTTTCTAAAAACATTCATTTAGAAAATATTTTTTGAAATCTCAAACGCATATATTTTTTCCATAAATAAGACATTCTAAATGAAATTAATATATTTTAAAAAAAAAGTAAATGAATTTTTCAAATTATAATGATTTAATTAAAGCTAATAATTATTTCAAAATAGCCTTCAATAATATTAAGCTAAGTATTTAAATTAAAATAAATAAATTTTTTTTAGTACAGTGATAACGGATTGAGAATAATTGGATTTTTTTTCAGTTGAAGTATGTATCAGACAGATTATGTGAGGACTAAGGACACACATAAATAGATTTGAAAATTGAAATAGATGTATATCCTCTTTGCTTATTAATTATGCATGCAAATAGAAATTAAGGGAAATCCCAACATTGAGTAATATCCCATTAATGCTTTAAACAGATACAGTAATTTTTTGGAAAAAGTTTCTAAAACTAGTACAAATTTTATTTCATCTAAATTTATAACATTAATCTTCAAAAAGATTCATAAAAGAAAATAAAAACAGTGTTTATGGCTAACTTAATTTAATTTACGGCCCATTTGATTATTGGTACTAAAAGGTGGTAGTGAGAATCATGATTTGTATCGTATAAATTTTAATTTTATGAAATGTTCAATGGTACGGTTAATAAAACTAATATTTTTATTTCATAATTTTCATTACTAATTAATACCATATTTTAGAGTGGTGGTGCATTTGAATTAGTTTTGTAAAGAAAATAAGTAATTATGAGGGAACAACTGAACAACCACAACCCTTAAACTTATAGAGATTTTTTTCTAATAAAATTACACTAATTTTTCGATATCATTTCCATTTCAACATTTAATATCAACCATCAAGCAGGCCATTATTTCAATTTATTGGAGAAAATGCCTCCAAAAATATATTAGGAGTATATTCCCTAGCTAACGAATTTTTTTTTTTTGAAAAGTTTTCATCTAGCGAGTCTAATGACTTCTTCATTTAGCATAAAATCCTTAAGCAAGTCAAGAAAGTAGGAGCTTAGAATCCCTTTATCCAATCACAATAATTTAATAAATGCAAATTTTAGAACTTGGATTAAGAAAATTATATAATCAGATAAAAAAAAGTATATAGATAATAATTCTACTATAGTTTATATAAAAGTACTATATTTGATAGTTTTATCTAAACCAAAAATTTATGTTAATGGCTGTAACTTCAAGATATCTTAATAATATACTTTATAACGCCTCCTCACATAGAAGTCTTTGAGATTCATCACAATTCACAAACCTTCCTCAATCCTCATATATACTACATTATACATGCTTAATATTTCATTTGAAATGAAGTACGGTTGCATTAGAATCAAACCAAGTCATGGCATTTGGTTACTTTAGCTCTAATACCGTTTCAAATAATAATCATTTAAACTAAAATTATAAGCTGAAAGTGGAGCCCTATGATATAATTACATTATGTCACCTATATATTTTACATTACGTTGCTGTAATAATCTGAAATAAAGAAACTTTCAGGCAAAGAAAAACATAACATAATTCGCCACAAAAATTATTTTAAAATAGTTTTAAATCAACTATAATTTACTTTTATCGATTCACAATGCGTGAAAAGAATAGAAACTCGAAAACAAGTTAATAGGGCAATGAGAAATTACATGAAATGTGTGTTCGACAACGCTTGATGAAGCCAATGAACATCGACGTAGTACCAAAAAGGAAATCAGCAGCAGAAAGGAACGCATCATAATATTCATAGAGTAAAACTTTATTACAAACCTTCCTAACAATTAATTAGTTTCAAGATTGAATAAATAAATAAAACTTTGTTGCATAATTTCAAGCAAAGAAAGGCAAAACTATATATAAAGATAGGGATTGGTGAAACACAACAAAATAATATATAATGTTTAGATTTTGACTTCAAATTAGCTAAGTTTAGTTTAACAAGGTTTAATTGGACCGTTTAATATTCTAAGTCTTATGGCAGCCAGAATGATATTTTCATGCACCATCTGATTTTGATTTGGTTGATGTCATTATCTTAATTACCTATGTTTGGCAAACGGGTAATAGTTAATAATTGATAATTGATTTAAGTAACTGATTTGACTAACTGATTTTATTAATTATTTTGATTGACTAATTAACTAGTTTAAAAATAGTTAATTCATAACAACTAGTTGTTTTAATCTACCAGTTAACCAAAGATTGACATTAGATGTTTGGCAAACGACTATTAATTGATAGTTGATAATTAATTTAAATGGATTATTTGACTAACTGATTATTAACTAGTTTGATCGGCTAAGTAACAACTAGTTCAAAAATAGTTAATTTATAATAATTAATTGTTTCAACCTACTAATAGCCAAAGACTGACATAGATATTTGGCAACCTAAACCCAAGCATCTCAAAAATAAGTTAAAATTATTTAATAAGTTATTTTACCGAACATCCTCTCGGTTAAAGTTTTCTCTAAAGATTAGCCAAGATTAATTATTCTTTAACGTGTAGTACCTTGAAATTTAATAAGTACTTATTTGTTGCGTTTTGAAAGTTCTTTTTTCAAATTATGTGCTTTTTTAGTTGGACTAACATTCATATTTTATGTATGGTTCTTTATATGATTTTAGTTCAATAATCTTTATGTTGTATAAATTAAAGCAATTATAGTGTAGGAAGTGATCTCTTACAATATAATAATGGATATTGTTAAGAGTATGGAGTCCATGGGAGGGTTTTAAACGTAGACTTACGACCCGTTTGGTTAGTGAGATTAAATGGTAGTAATGAAAATGATTTATAGTGTAAAATTTTATCAACAGTTTTATATCATTCCCATGATAATAAAACTTTGATCACAAAAAAGTTGTTTTTGTTTACAAATTTCCATTACCATCTAATACTACCTCTCCCAATGGTAATGCATTAAAATGAATTTATGAAGAAAATAAGATAATTAAAGTTGGACAAGCATGACCATCAAAGTAGCCAAGAGATTTTTCAACTAAAATTACACTCATTTTCATTTTGATTACCACCGTTTATTACTATCTACCAAAAGAGCTGTTAATGACTAAGTCACTCCTCTTTTAATCCCCCTTTTTTTTTAAGTATATCCCCTCTTATTAAAAAAATTGCTTAGAAAATTATATCATTTTCTTGGAATACTTTTTATTAGACTATAAGGGATAACAGTTTTGAGTTTTAATACTCTTTTTTATATTATTATAGTACATATTTGTTGAAAATGTGATTTAATTAAGTATATAAGTATTTTGCAAATAAGTCGACAAATTTATCAATAGATAAAAGTATATGTATGTTATTAATTATCATCATTTATTTAATAGACAAACAATCATATTTTTAAATCGACAAAGTTGTTATTAATTAAAATTTCATTAAGTAGCTCTATCTAGGGTGAGATTAGGAAAAATCAAATGTATGAAATTTTTTCTCTATTAGTAATAACATTAATTAGAAATAGATTATTTCAGATATTTTCCTTAAATTTTTAACTCGTAATTTGACCATGCTATATGAAAATAGAGTTTGGCAATTGTTTTGAGTGTATTAGCGAAATATTATAGGATCGAAACAATTATATTTTTTATAATTATCCTTAAATATTGATTTGGTCATCATAATTTGACCATTTTCTTTTAAAATGGAGATGGTTAATTTATTATATATATTATATGCAATCCTACATAGTCCAATCCTATATATTGATATTAATTAAGTCAATCCTGATTTTGATAACTTTATGAACTAATTTTTGTTTGTCCATATTTGACAAGGTCTTATTTTAAATTTAATAATTTTATTCTAATTAATAAATAATAATTATACAACTTTTATACTTTCATATAATTGTTATTGAACAATTCATTCAACTAGATGTATTATTATAAAAGTACCTTTTTAAAGAAAAATTGATATATGTCAAGAGAAAATTACAACCAAATGTGTTTTTATACAAAAATTAATAAAATATAATATATAGATATACACAAAAATACAAATAGCTTCATATATACAAGATTGGTAATGATTTTCTCAATTAAAAACAAAACTGAATTTTAACTTCGTTTTATATCATCATTTTTCTAGTATATGGATTTTTTAGGCCCCGTTAATTTAAAATCCTAATCACTTTGCCCCTAATGCATACATTATTGATTGAGGAGATAATTCAATCATAATGTATGATTAATCAAAAAGCCTAAATCACAGAATGCATTTTATGTTTATCTCCACACTTAATAAGATTTTATATTAGAGTTGCTCGTTTGAGCAAAATGGGACTCGTCGAGCACCAAGGTTTCCCATACAACCAAGGTGTCACCACAAAATATTTTCCTTTTTTATGCTTTATTGCTTGAAGGGAGTACGGGTATGGATTGTCCATCACGTTCTCTCACCCAAACCCTACTTTTAAGCTGGACATTGAATATGATAATGATGATGATGCTTGAACAAGCACTACAACAACTCATTTGAATTCCTTTACTTCAACAATTTGAATAATATATTTACACATAATTTTCAAAAATAGACAGACAACTACAAGTAATCCATATCTCACAATTCAGTATTAGGATTTACCTCTAAGTCACCCTTAGCAAACCTAAATAGTTGCATATCGTACATCATTGACGTAAACAATATATTGCTCCATTGGATATTTAAAGTCAAACAAAGAAAAAAAAAATGAGAATGAGCAAATTTTTTATATTTTATTTAAAAATAATTTGACAAATATATAAAGATACCAAACATTTAAAATGCCTAAGTTAAAAAGTACTTGAATTAAATAATATTAGAACTATATTTAATTTGTATGGAATGACGATTATATAGGGCACATATACACAGATATAAGAAGTTGATATAAATTAGGTATAATTATGATGGGTATACTTAACTAGTTGGTCATAGTGAATGAAGATGAATTTGAAAATTTTAAATAGATATAAATATAAGAAAGATGTATGGTGCTCACTGCTCACCCACTTATTCTATCATTCATTTATTATTAATAAGCATACTATTAATGATAATGAATATTAATAAGCATACAATTAATGATAATGAATATTAATAAGCATAGACAAAATCTTAATTGATCATGGTTATCTATAAATAATTATAAAAAGATAAAAATAAATTTAATAAAATAATCAAATCAAAAGAAAAAAATAATAATAAATCTATGATATATTTACAAAGAATTTAAATTATGATTATTTTAATAAAGCTCTCGTAGCCTTATACACAAACGAATTTTAGATGTGGATATGATGTTTTCTTATTTTGTGTCATGAAAAGTATAGAGTTGACCTAAGTATAATAAGGTTGCGTGACAAAAGAATATTATAGAAGTATGATCGAGTTACAGGTGTAAGAAATAAAAAATTTTCAGAATTTATGTCAAAATCTACCTTATCTATTAAATTATCCTAAAATATTATACACTTAATATTTACTCTATTATGAAATGAATGTAGGTATTGCGAGAGATTGTCTTATCGTGAGACCAATTGTCCAATTGACCTAATTATAATTTTTTACAATACTTGATCAGTAATTGGTCAATTTAATGTCATAATTAACATATTAAAGTCAAAATTGATTTCTTTTAAAAGTTATAACTGATATGTAATCGATCACTTTAAATATAAGTGAACACCTTTCAGGTCTGAATTGATAACATTACCGTCAAAATTAAAGATTTTAAAATAATTGATCCATTTAAGTTTATAAACTTGTAAGTAGAAATTTTGATATCTTTAATGTCAAAATTGATCACTTTTAAATTAAAATTAAAATATTTTATTTTAATTAATCTATTTAAGATTTACTTTATGTTGAAATTAATCCCTTTAATGTCAGAGTCACTAATGTAATCACTTGAGTCTCTAATAATATAATCACTTTTATGTCATTTTATTGGCTCTTCTTTTACTTGTTGTACTATTTACATGTTTTTACTCGCTCCTCTTTTCTCATTATAGGGCCCTATAATAATTTAAACCTTTTAAACTTTGAGGCCTTGTATCATAGCCGACTTCACATAAATAGAGGCCTTGTGTATAAGAATCATCCATAGAAAATAATATTATTTTATTAATTTCGTTCTCAAATTATGAAATAAAACTATATTTAGGTAGAAATTGATCAGTTTAACGTCAAAATTGATCACTTACAGGTCAAAATTAAATTTTTTTGTTTTAATTGTTCTGTTTAAAGTTTACTTCAAGTTGAAATTGATATCTTCAAATTCAAAATTAATACATTTAAAATAAAAATTGAAAAATGCCTAGAAAATGGAAAAAACGAGAGAAAATATGTGAGGTTGTTACACGCGCGAATTAAATTGGTCCAAATTGACGATCTTATTATGAGGCCGTCTTGTCCAAGATCAACTGTTTAATTTTTCGTTGCATCTACTTATGAACACATTTCAAATATGTTGTCTTGTTCCACCAAAAACCAAACAATAGAAATATTAAAGTAGGAATTTGTATTTCTTGTAATTTCCATAAACGAATTTTTGAAATTCTTAAGTGAAAAAAAAAATTAATTAAATAAACTAACTTTCAAACAATTTCCAAAAGTAAGCGTCCGTAACCCAAAGCTATGCTTTGGAGCTGTTCGCAGTTACTAACTGCGAACAGCATATAAGACAAACTAGTTGTTCGCAGTTACTAACTGCGAACAGCTATTTTGTCTTATATGTTGTTCGCAGTTACTAACTGCGAACAGACCTGATCTACAAAATCAGATCAGTTTCTGTTTTTCGCAAAATCCCAATTCAAAAACCCACTTCACTCGACATTTCCACCTTCTCCCTCTAAAATCATTGATTCATTCCATCAAATCGTGCAATCCTCTTTCAATTTGGCACTTCAAAATTAGTGTGGGATACTATAGCTTGCACAAAGGTAAATTTTTTTGTGTTTTTTTGGTGTATATTTGGATTTTAGGGTTTTAATCAAATTTGTTTATTTATTCAAATGTAGGTTTGTAGTGGTTAAATCAAGACTAATCTTAATCATCCATAAGCATTGAAGGTAATTTCTAATTGTTTTTATAGCTTTATGTTGGATTTTGAAGTAATGTTATATTATTTGAATATTATTAGAAAATGTTGATGTTGATGTTGGTATTAGAAATGTTATTTGTGAACTTATGAATTGATTTATTATTTGGATTATGTGTATTATATATGTATGAACTTGGCTACATTATGGATTTGAATAATTTGTAGACCAAAAAAGATTACAATCAAATGAATATAATGTACTTGTATGGACATGAGTTGATGTTGATGTTGATTTTCTTTGTATTAATGTAGAAAATGGCATCATTTCGCGTCACTAGTATGTTGTTGGAATGGTTGTATTAGAGAAAATAATGGCAAAGTTCATTATGTTGGGGGAAGACGTAAGTTGTTTGCTTGCAATTCGAACATGGATTTGAACCACTTTAGACGTTTTATATCTTCTAAGATTGGATTAGACCCTACTAGAGGTACCGTAAATATAAGTTTTAAATATGCCTTGAGTGGAGAATTTATTGCCTTTCCTGTTGAGGATGATGAGGCTATAGATGCGATGTGGGAGCATTCAAAGTCCACCCAAAGTCCCTCTTTGGAGTTATACGTAGAAGAAGTACCATTAGGGAATGTAGTTGCTTCTAATCCTACTCCTACCCCTATGCCTATATTAACTCAGGAAACTGTAAATCCCTCAATGGTTAACTTAGGAGAAATTGCTGAGATGGGACCTTGGGATGATGGAAATGAGAGTAATGAGCTTATTGACGATCCTTCTGAGGACGATGTGGATGTCGATGAGGATGCGCTAGCAAATGACATGACTCTAGGCAACATTCCTACAATCATTCCTCCTACACCTTATGCCCTCTGTCCACCTTTAAACGAGTATGCGGAGGACAACTCATGGAGGACTTGGGCTTGTGATACCACATACACCGAACAGGGAGAGTTTGAGAAGGGTATGATGTTTGATAACAAGGAATCGTTGTTGGAAGCTATCAGAGTATATCATATTGGGAGAAATGTGGAGTACAGAACGGAGACCTCGAACCAAACTGTCCTGGCCTTGAAGTGCAAGCGGGGTTGTTCGTGGAAACTTAGAGCTACATTTGACTCTAATTTATCTTCGTGGCGTATTGTTACCTATAAGGGTAAGCACGGTTCTTGTGTATTGGGTAGTGACAGTGTGTCGGCTGGACACATTCACCTGACATCTTCTGTCATTAACAATGTTATTAGAAATTGTGTTGCTAAAGACCCATCCATTAAGGTATCTGTCGTACGTCAGATGGTTAAAGATCGTTTTGGTGTGGATGTGAATTATAAGAGAGCGTGGTGTGCAAAGCAATAAGCTTTGTTATCCATTTACGGGACATGGGAAGGTTCTTACTCACTCCTTCCACGCTTTTTAGAAGCTTTGCAACTTTCCAACCCAGGGTTAGTAATTGAGTGGTATTTTAGGGAGGACAATGACATGGGTGTATATGTGAGACCTAATATTAGGACCTTCCAACGTGTCTTTTGGGCCTTTTTAAACCTTGCATTGAAGGCTTCAATTATTGTAAACCTCTTATTGCCATTGACGGCACACACTTGCATGGTAAATATCGCCATACCTTATTGACTGCCATTGCCCAAGATGGTGATAAGGGAATCTTTCCATTGGCCTTCGCATTGGTAGAGAAGGAGAACATAAGTGCATGGTCCTGGTTCATGTCCTGTATTCGTAAGCATGTCACACAGAGGATGGGGTTATGCGTTATTTCTGATAGACACGCTGGTATTTTAGCAACCATGGAAGAGCCGGAGTGGCAACCACCTAATGCTTATCATAGGTTTTGCTTACGCCATTTGCTTAGCAACTTCAATCGTGCTATGGGTAATGTTCAGTTGAAGAAGTTGTTTGGTAAAACAGCTGAGCAAAGACAACAAGTTAAGGTAATGAATGGTCTAAAGGCAATTGCGACTGCAAAACGAGAGGCAATTTTTTGGATTGATGACGTGGGTGATATGTCTAAGTGGTCATTGTGTCATGATGGAGGACATAGGTATGGCGTTACTAACACGAACTTAGCTGAAGTTTTCAACTATGTGATGAAGGGTGTACGTTTCTTACCTTTGACAACACTTGTTGAATTCACCTTTTATCGGGTTAACGATTATTTTGTTCAAAGGCGTGAACGTGCTAGCGCATGGTTACTTGGAGGACACATGTACACAGCGCATGCCACGAGAATTATCAATAGAAATACTGAAAAGGCAAATTTTCATGAGATAATCGCATTTGATTACAGAAGTGGCGTATTTGAAGTTAAGACCGGGAGGGGTACTAGAGGATCGTCCAAGGGGGGAAAGATTCAACAAGTTGACTTGAATCAAGAGAAGTGCACATGTAACAAACTTAAGATATACCACCTTCCTTGTTCACACATACTTGCTGTGTGCATCAAACGACACCTTTCATTTGGGAGGTTCGTGGATCCGTGCTATACTAGTCAAAGTTATGCAAGTACATACGAACATTACTTCATGCCCATGATCGATAAGAGGTCATGGCCGCAATACACGGGCTTTGAGCTTAGACACGATCCCGCTCAAATTCGGGGTATAGGGAGGCCTAAGTCTAAGAGAATTGCCAATGAAATGGATAAGGGTAGACCAAATCGATCTAATTGTCGTCGTTGTGGGAGCGAAGGTCATAACACTAGAACTTGTAACTCAAGGTAATATGTTATATATATTATTCTAGAATAATAATCTGTAACTCAAGGTAATATGTTATATATATTTTATTTATTACATAATAGTAATATTAACTAAAACTAACTCGAACACAGGAGTACAGGAGATGGATCCAGCACCTACTACACCTGACTATATGCCGTGGTTCCTCTCCATCACGCGCCGATGGATGACACCACGTGCCCTCTTGGAAGCAGCACATTACGCACCTGTATATTTCAAACATTTGTATATTTGGATCGACTATGTACATATATATATATTTTAATTGACTTGTATATTTCAAACATTTGTATATATTTTGTTGCATATATATTTTAATTGATTTATGAATGATCGGAGTTTTGGCGATGAATCATGCCGCCTTAAAGATACATCGACTTGTAATTACCTATTCTAATGTCTCTAGTGCAATTACAACAACAAACAACTCAAAAATAAAGGAAAAAAAAATTTACTTAGCTGTTCGTAGTTAGTAACTGCGAACAGCATATAAGACAAAATAGTTGTTCGCAGTTACTAACTGCGAACAGCTAGTTTGTCTTATATGCTGTTCGCAGTTACTAACTGCGAACAGCTCCAAAGCACAGCTTTAGGGTACGGACGCTTACTTTTGGAAATTGTTTGAAAGTTAGTTTATTTAATTTTTATTTTTTTTTTCACTTAAGAATTTCAAAAATTCTCCATAAACGAGGTAGTATCAGTAAAAAGAATTTGAAGATTTGTATGGGTTGTTTGAGAGAATGAGAATTGTGAGTAGGCCCAGTATACAAGCTGTGCACCCTGTGCTACAGTACAGGGCCTCATAATCATGGAAGCCCTAAAATTATTTCAACAAATGGTCCGTTTAGTTTGTAAGAGAAGTAAAGTACAACATTGGACTTAAAGAGTATAATACACGCAATTTACTTTTGCTTTACCAATAAAAAAGTGAACCAATCCACATAAAAAAAAAATGAAAAAAATATTTAGAATAATCTAATTTTTTTATGATTTTTCTATAATAATCTCACCTATTGATTAACCATGAATAATTTTAATTTTAAAGGGTATTTTCCTAGAGTAAACCCGATAAGCAGATGACTTGCTATAGTAAGTTTTATTTTTTTAAAAAAATATATTAAAAGAAAATGTCAAAAAAATGTTAAAAAATATTGTAAAGAAATTTAGATTTTTTTATTATTTAGAATTTTTTATTTTAATTTTTAAATTTTTTTTTTTAATTTTACATTAATATTCAATTTACTTTTTTGGTGAATTACCTACTATAGCAAGTTATCGGGTTACCCAAGTTTATTCTAGGCAAATACCCTCTAAAATTAGAATTATTCATGGTTAATCAATAGGTGAAATTATTATCGAAAAAATCATAAAAAAAATTAGATTATTCTAGATATTTTAATAAAAAATTGCTCAGTAAAAGTAGACGTGGAGAAATGAAAAAATATTCCAGTTAGTATAACATTTTTTCACCTTTTCCATTGTCGGTTAAGGGCACTACCATTGAAAATGGGTTGAATTTTCCAACTTCATCTACTCATCTATTCATCTTTTCAAGTAAAAGGTTGGTATTAACTCATATTGGAATATAATATATAATTTTAACAAAGTATTATGAGTTTTTGGTTATAAGGGGCCCTATTTTAAAATTGGCATAGGGTTTTTGAAATGTTTAAACTACAGGTGAGATTTTAGATAAGAGTTCAAAAAAAAATTTCTTACGTTAAAATTTGGTAAGAGATAAAAATAGAATGTGAATTTGTTGAAAAATCTCAATTCAAATACCAACTTTTCCTTTGAACATTTTGTTAATCTAATTCCTCAACTTTCAGTTTTAATTTTAAAATTATATTTTTATATGTAAAATTTCTCAAAATAAATATCATTTAGCTAATTTAATTAAAATCACATCAAGCAACCAAAAATATCTTAATCCATTATGTAGGACCACAATTAGAAAAATCAAGAAAGATGTAGCTAGAAAACCATAGATGAAAAATCAGTATTCATATCCAAACAAGACAATGAAAAAGAAAATCAAGAAAATCAAAGATCATAGTGAACAACTTGAAGTTGTACAAGTAAATATACTCACACAAGCAAGAGGTGAAGAGAAGGTATTGTAATGTCCTAATATAGTAATATCCCTTGATTTGCTA
This sequence comes from Amaranthus tricolor, assembly GCF_026212465.1. Taxonomy (NCBI): domain Eukaryota; kingdom Viridiplantae; phylum Streptophyta; class Magnoliopsida; order Caryophyllales; family Amaranthaceae; genus Amaranthus; species Amaranthus tricolor. The sequence continues at coordinate 6,714,055 of NC_080059.1, forward strand.
CCTACATATTTAGTGCTTCCTCCTTATAAGTAATTCTAACATTAAAACGAATTAATAATATTTTACCTAATTATATTAAATTTATAAATTAAAAAATAATTACAAATTACAAGCAATGAATGAACAGTATAATATTTTTAATATTATAAGTAATTTAAAATGGAGAGAGTATGTTATTATTTTGGAAAATAACTCATTTATAACAAAATTTCATTCATATATTTCATCTCTTTGTTTATCATTTATAAAATAAATTAAAAAATAAAAATTAAACTCAAATCTTATCTAAAAAAATAATATTTAATTTATTTAAAACAAAAAATTTAATTATTATTTTATAAACATAAATTTTTATTTTGTTATACATAAATTAAATAAATATTTATTTTATAAACTAAAAAAGACAGAAAAGTATTGGTATAGTACAGACTACAGAGTTACATACTTATAAAGTTATGATATTTGAAGGGTACACACCGCCTCAATAATCATAGACCACATTATATTATCCATTAAATACTTCATTTCCATTTCCTGTTCCAAGCTCATCTAAACCGTTCCTTCCTTTCTACCGTAAGGAACAACATTTTTTTATTTTCATTTTCTTCTCTTCCTCACCCACCTTTCTTCTTCCTTCTCCCTTTCTCTCTCCTCCATTTTTCTATCCTTCTATCTCTTCAGGTAAAGTTATCTGTTACTTCTAAAGTTGCTTATTTTATTTTCCGCCATTTTTTTATTCCTTTCTTGTTTGCTTCAGCTTTTTAGTTAGGGTTTTCTATCTATTTTTCGTGTTTTTGTTAATGGGATCTTTTCTGGGTTTGCTTGTAATTATTTTGTTTGACAATCATCCATGTAGCTATTCGGTGCTTTGATTTTTTTTTTTTTTGTTGACTGGATGCTTAGGATTTTATGCTAATTAGGGATTTTTTTGTGAAGGATTTGAATTTGTAGTTTTTTGATTTCTTGAAAGTAATTTCTTGCTTTTATTTCCCGGTGTCCTAGTATAACATATGCCAATTGTTTGCTCAAATCTAAGTCATATTTGGGTTTTTATCTATGGGGATTTTTAGTTGAATGGGAATTATGTTATGAGACATTAAGAAACATGTAAATGAATATTAAGGATAAAGTTCTAGTGGTTAGGATGACTTTTTGCTGCTGAAATATTGATTGAAGCTAAGAAATGTGGCACCATAGTTTTATCATATGGGGTTAATGGATAGTATTGAACTTTTTAGTTTTTTTTCTCCATGATGGTGCTGAATGATTGGGTGTTATATTTTTAAAAATGTGATAACTTGGTTGAAGTAGTAAGTCCTTCTCAGTTTGCTACAGTTTGTTTTGCCCGCAAATTGAATTTGTGGTTTAGTTGGGAGAATATGACAAAAAATTTAAATGTTTGAATAGGTGGATTTAATAGGGGAAATAAATGAGAAAATGAGAATTAAGGAAAATGGTTGGGATATCTCGATAATATAACAAAATTAGTGGGACAAATTGAGATGAAATATGTAGCTAACTCAGAGTGATGAGGTGGTATGTTAATGGGATGTTTAATGTTTGATTATTCATGGTATTATGGTCCTTTAGGTTTAATACATGTTACCTACTCTTAGTTATGTATTGGTTTAATTATCTCTTTATCCCCAAAGGTCTTGTTTGCTTGGTATATTGGTAATACATATTCCATTGATGGAATCTGTGTTAAGGTATCTATATTTTGAACAGTACCTAGAGCTTGAGGTCTTTTTTCCTTTATTTATCTCAAGGATTTAGTTGGTAGATGTAATTTCTTTCATTTTGATGAAAAAATTCACATCAATTGTGCAGTATTACTGGTGTGAGTCATGGCTGGAGCATTGATTCAGTCCACCAACATCCCTGCTTCATTTGCTTATCAAATAAATGGGCCGTGTCAAAGGTCTGCCAAGAGCAATAAGGTTGTGAAGATGATGGCCAGCCTTCAAGCACCCGAATTTAGGATGCGAAGTTTCTCAGGGTTGCGTGGTGGAAATGCCCTGGATACTTTGGGATCTACCAGTGGATGTTTTTATTCCAAAATGAGGGCTGTGCTCTCTGTACGTAAAGGGACAGCCAGCAGGGGTGTAGTTAGAGCTATGTTTGAACGCTTTACTGAGAAAGCGATTAAAGTTATAATGCTTGCTCAAGAAGAGGCCAGACGACTGGGCCATAATTTTGTTGGTACGGAACAGATTTTACTGGGTCTTATTGGTGAAGGCACTGGAATTGCTGCTAAGGTTCTTAAATCCATGGGAATCAATTTGAAAGATGCCCGTGTAGAAGTCGAGAAGATTATTGGGAGGGGAAGCGGCTTTGTTGCTGTTGAAATCCCATTTACTCCTCGTGCCAAGCGTGTTTTAGAACTTTCATTGGAGGAAGCCCGTCAACTTGGTAAGTTAAATGAAAATCGTGAACCTGTATTTGACGTAAAATGAAGAGCCCATTTGCATGTGAATCACTTCTATCTTGTTATGTATTACTTATTTCTTCTTTATACTATCACCAAATGGTTTCATATCCCCCTATTTTGCAATGCACATTAAGTGCAATGAATTCATTTTATCGGTGCTTGGTGTAATTAATCTTCGTTAGTTTGGTATTAATGTGAAACCAGCACCATACTTTCAGGTGTTGAATGTTGCACTTCTTCCTAATAGCTAATGGCTACATTGTTGGTTGCCCAGAATTTCTGAATGCTGCATTCTGAAATTACTTTAGTGTGACATTTAGTGTCACCTTGCTTGTAGTTTACCAGCAATCCTCAATATTTTATGTGGGATTCTCCTATTTGAAAAGGCTAATTTGAATATTAATAATGTTAAGTAGCACATCTATCCTCAAGAAAGAAAAAAAATATAAAGAACATGCCTTCTCAAATAATTTTGTAATTTAAGTTGGGTATTGCAAAAGGTTTTTCATCTTATTATCAGACATGTGATGTTGATTCTTTATGATTTGAAAATGATGTAGGCCATAACTACATTGGGTCTGAACACTTGCTTTTGGGTCTTCTTCGTGAGGGTGAGGGTGTAGCTGCTCGTGTTTTGGAAAACTTGGGTGCTGATCCTAGTAACATCCGTACACAGGTGAATACAACGAATTTTTCTGATTCTTTTTGGTTCTGGCGTTTGTGCTGCCTATAGTAGCGCATTAATATGGGAAATTCTTTGCTTGGGATTTATAGGTTATTCGTATGGTGGGTGAAAACACAGAAGCAGTGGGTGCTGGTGTTGGAGGGGGTACTACAGGGAATAAAATGCCAACCTTGGAGGAATATGGAACAAATCTGACAAAATTGGCAGAAGAGGTAGGTCTTGAACTTTTGTCTTTGCATACCAAATCTTTTTTGACTTTTGAGTAGAAATATGTATACTGCTCTGTCATTAATTTTCACTGATAAGCATTGAGCTGAATTGATTTTTTTATACTCTTCAGGGAAAGTTAGATCCTGTTGTTGGCCGGCAGCAGCAGATAGAGCGTGTTACCCAAATTCTGGGTAGGCGAACAAAAAATAACCCTTGTCTTATTGGCGAGCCTGGTGTTGGAAAAACAGCAATTGCAGAGGGCCTTGCTCAAAGAATAGCCAACGGTGATGTTCCAGAAACAATTGAAGGAAAGAAGGTATGACATTTTTGCATCACTCAAAACATATGAAAGAACAGTGTTATGTTAGTACATGTTTAATTGTTTGATGCAGCTTGAAACTTGACTCATCGGTGATATTTAGATTCTGTTGCAGAATTGGTTGATAAGCTGGGTTTTGTTTCACCAACTCCCCCCCTCCCTCCCCTTTTGTTTCACCAACTCCCCCCCTCCCTCCCCCCCGCCCCCCCCCCATAGCCAACGGTGATGTTCCAGAAACAATTGAAGGAAAGAAGGTATGACATTTTTGCATCACTCAAAACATATGAAAGAACAGTGTTATGTTAGTACATGTTTAATTGTTTGATGCAGCTTGAAACTTGACTCATCGGTGATATTTAGATTCTGTTGCAGAATTGGTTGATAAGCTGGGTTTTGTTTCACCAACTCCCCCCCTCCCTCCCCCCCCCCCCCCACACACACACAAGAAGGATTGAGGAAAACTAGAAGCATGCTATGATATCTTTGTTTTTAATGGTACAAAATTGCTTTTTTGGATGTATGAACGTTTTGAGGGGAATAATGTCTGAATGTAGTAGATGGAATCATGGAAACTTGTGAAGTTATATAATTTTTTTGAGTGATTCTCTGTATGCAATAGGTGAAAAGAGTGATCTGTATCATTTGCACTTACGACATGCTTTGTTCAATTCACGATTTTGACCTTAGATCTGTAGGAAACTAGAATCTTGTGAACTTTTTTATGTTGCTTCTATTGAAGCAACGGTACTTATTTCCAATTTATGGCAAATTTGTGAGCCCAACTCCTTGTTTTTTATATGCATGATTGAATTTGACGATTCAGTAGCTGGAAATTAGAACCTTTAACCATCAATATATGTAATTTAATATACATGTATAGTAAGGTTTGCTTTTATTCACGATTTGCGTTCCCCATATTTTCCACTGATTATGTTAGAAATGGTTAACTTATTGTTTCACAAAAATGATCTTAGGTTATTACTCTTGATATGGGTCTTTTGGTTGCGGGAACGAAATACCGTGGAGAATTTGAGGAAAGATTGAAGAAGTTAATGGAGGAAATTAAGCAGAGTGACGAGATTATTTTATTTATTGATGAAGTACATACTCTAATTGGGGCTGGAGCAGCAGAAGGTGCCATCGATGCTGCAAACATTTTAAAACCGGCTCTTGCTAGGGGTGAATTGCAGGTATATTAAGACTTTTAATTGAAAATAACGTTTGGTTTTGTAATTGCTCACAGAATCTTTATGCATGCACAAATATGCAGAAGTTATGGAATCATAACTTGTTTAATGTGGTTGCTTGTAGTGCATTGGTGCCACCACCCTTGATGAATACAGAAAACATATTGAGAAAGATCCAGCTCTTGAGAGAAGGTTTCAACCTGTCAAAGTGCCTGAGCCAACCGTAGATGAAACTATACAAATTTTGAAAGGGCTCCGTGAGCGTTATGAGATTCATCACAAACTTCGTTACACAGATGAAGCGCTTGTGGCTGCAGCTCAACTTTCTTACCAGTATATCAGGTTTGTCTTTTGGTGTTTCTACTATGAACATTGATTATCATGGTGGTTCTGATATGTAATTAGGTACACATGGCTGTTTTTTCTTTTTGAGTCTCGTCATTAAACTAGTCATATACACAGAAGGTAAAGAACATATCATTACACATTTCATTATCCTAGTACCGTTAAATTATTCCACTTAGGCTTCCCACCCAGGCAGGGTACGATGGGTCAGATCATCAGATCATCAGATGTGCTCAACCTTGTCCTTGTAAAAACATGAAGTTGTTTCCGTTTGACCGTTTATAGAATAATCATGTGCAAATTCACAAAATTAAGAATTGCACATGATTTAACATTGTTATATTATAATTTGCCAATATTGAACTACATATCTCTGGCTTCATCAATTATGTAAATAAGAAGGTAGAGTTGGTGAAAATTTCCTGTTTGTTTCAACTTCTTCTGAACAACATTTAGGTTGCAGTTTGCCGATTTTATAATAGAATGGTTAGAAAGAATTTAGATAGAAGCAAGATAGAAAAAGAGAGAGCAAGGAAGGCCGAAAGGAGTTGAAAAGGATATGAAGAATTCATGTTTACAAGTTGTGATGGTAAAAAGATTGAATGGAACAAAAAGAGAATTAATGTCGATGACCATTAGGAGTAATCTATTGGTTCATGTAATTGACCCAAACTTTTTGAGATTAAGGTTTTGGCATTATCGTATAATAGAAAAGTTGCTTCAGATAAAATTAGCTGATTACTTTCACATGCATGCTTTTGTGGCATGAAGTATATGTTTGGGTCTTTCTCTATTATATGAAGTATTGTTATAAATCCTTAAATTCCTTCGAATATCTTTATGATTTTCATATTCATCAGATATAAGGTTGAATACCATTTACTGCTCTATTTTGAAAGTTTTAGTACTAGAGTTGAAGCTAATTGACAAACTAAAATTTCAATGATGCGGTGTTATTTTCTTTATTTGAAGAACGACTGTTTCCTTTAAAACACTTGGGCCTTATTGCTTCAGTGTTTGGGTATATTAATTGTTTGTGAACTTTTGTCGTACTACTTATATTGCTCAATATGTTGCAGCGATCGTTTCCTACCCGATAAAGCTATTGATCTTATTGATGAAGCTGGCTCCAGGGTTCGATTGCGCCATGCTCAGGTAGAAATTTTTATGTCATAACTTTGATCCACCCTTTTCATGGACATTCTTCAATACCTATGCTTTTGTTTTCTGCAGCTCCCTGAAGAAGCTAGAGAGCTTGAGAAAGAACTTAGGCAGCTCACAAAAGAGAAGAATGAAGCTGTTCGGGGCCAAGACTTTGAAAAGGTATACTATTTTGATTTTCCTATTGATAATTGATGCAGAAGGTTCATTTGGGTCCTTTTGGTTTCTTTCGGTTCTATAGAATATAATTAGAATATTACATGTCTATGGAACCATTATTGGAAGTGGAAATACTGGAAATCTCAACAGTTTAAATGGCTATGAAACTATCATTATTTTCTAAGTAAACACTGCTGATGTGTTATTATTATAATATATCGTGGTGTATCTCATGTATACTACTTTTTTGTAGTGTTAATACTCTTCTCTAACATTTGAATCTAGTCCTGTGGTTCAGCGCTGTGTAAAATGGATAGAAGAGTATGATGTTTAGGAGTGTAGTTTTCAGAAGATAATTTAAATGAAAAATGGAGAATCTGAATCAATTTTTTCTTCACAATTTTATTCCAAGTAAATACTGCTGATGTGTTATTATGATAATATATGCTTTTCCTGCCTAATCATATTTTTTTCTTTCACAATTTTTTGATGAAAATTTTTTCTTCACAAAATATCTTCCATCCTATAACACTCAAGAAAGTGACATTAGATGGAAATGGAAAATTGTGAAAAAAAAAAATGTGATCGAGGATGAGAGCTTCATTATCTTAGGAGTGAGAATACATTTCTTGAATATTAGCATTTAATTAATTCCAAATACCAATATTTCATACTAAATGGCATTGGGGCAATGAAACTGCTATTTAATACTAACAACCAGAATGTCGTTAACATTACTATCCGAATATAATGTTTGCTATTGAAATCTCAAAATTCTGGACTCCAGTTTTTCATGCACTCCCATTTATGTGTACTTGTTGATCATGTGCAATCGCATTTGTAGGCTGGTGAGTTGCGTGACAGAGAAATGGACCTTAAGGCTCAAATTACTGCTCTTGTAGAAAAGAACAAGGAAATGAGCAAGGCAGAAACAGAAGCTGGGGACGTCGGTCCTATAGTCACAGAATCAGACATTCAGCACATTGTGTCTTCCTGGACTGGTATTCCAGTTGAGAAAGTGTCTACCGATGAATCTGACCGTCTGCTTAAAATGGAGGAAACTCTTCATACTAGAGTTATTGGACAAGATGAAGCTGTTAAAGCCATTAGTCGTGCCATCCGTAGAGCTCGTGTAGGTCTTAAGAATCCCAACCGTCCAATTGCTAGCTTCATTTTCTCGGGTCCTACTGGTGTTGGAAAGTCAGAACTTGCAAAAGCTCTGGCTGCTTACTACTTCGGGTCTGAAGAAGCCATGATACGGCTTGATATGAGTGAGTTCATGGAAAGGCACACTGTATCTAAGCTTATTGGTTCACCCCCAGGTTACGTGGGGTACACTGAGGGTGGCCAGCTTACCGAGGCAGTTAGACGTCGCCCTTACACAGTGGTGCTTTTTGACGAAATTGAGAAAGCTCATCCCGATGTCTTCAACATGATGCTTCAAATTCTCGAAGATGGAAGGTTGACCGACAGCAAGGGAAGGACTGTTGATTTCAAGAACACGCTACTTATTATGACATCAAATGTTGGAAGCAGTGTCATCGAGAAAGGTGGTCGTAGAATCGGATTTGACCTTGACTACGACGAGAAGGATAGCAGTTACAACCGTATTAAGAGCCTTGTGACCGAAGAACTCAAGCAGTACTTCAGGCCCGAGTTCTTGAACAGATTGGATGAAATGATCGTTTTCAGGCAGCTCACAAAGCTCGAGGTCAAGGAAATTGCCGATATTATGTTGAAGGAAGTGTTCGAGAGGTTGAAGAACAAGGAAATCGAGCTTCAAGTAACCGAGCGGTTCAGAGATAGGGTTGTGGAGGAAGGATACAATCCAAGTTACGGTGCTAGGCCTTTAAGAAGAGCCATTATGAGGCTTTTGGAGGACAGCATGGCCGAGAAAATGCTTGCAGGGGAAATCAAAGACGGTGATTCAGTTATCGTGGATGTCGATTCTGACGGAAATGTCATTGTTCTCAATGGTAGCAGTGGTGCACCTCCGGAAACTTTGCCAGAGCCTATTTCCGTTTAGACGAGAACACGCTTTGTGATGGTTCGATTTCTCTAGTATGTTTGTTGTAGTTTGTTCTTTGGATTTTTCTTCTGAATTCCCATATAGATATGGCCATTGTTACAAATGTAGAAATTAAAGCAGGTCTATTTGATTTGCATTGGCCATTGTGACATTAATTGTAACAGATTTGGAAAGTTGTAGCATTAATTCTCTCCAGTAAGTAAGTAGGGGAACTTTTGGTTTTGGTAGCAATTATTAGGAATGTTATAATACTAAAAGGATGAATAAATTCTTATTTTTATTGTCTTATTTCTTTATGCTTAGTTTTGTATGTGCCATGTAGCTTTGGGGAAGTACAAGTGATTAATGGAACAACAATATGGTTATTGTTAATTGGTTATGATGATGATGATGGTGGTTATGGTTATGGTTATGAAAATTTGAAAAAAAATAAGATTATTTAACAACTTAATTCTAAAAATAAGCTTCGTGAAAATTTAATTTCCAAAATAAGCATCCGTACATCCAAATCTAGCCTTGGAGTTGTTAGAAATGGTGATTTTTGCTTTTTAGTTGTTAGTCATTAAATTAATGTTTCTGATAAATTTGACTATTTTAAATTTACATATCATAGTACTATTAAACTACAACTAAGAACTAGATTCTAATAACCTTCCACACATAACACTTAATTTTAACTTGCTTGAACTATTTTTAGTCAATTAAACTTCACAAACAAAATTAAACTTTTTGTAATTGAATATTACTGATTAAATTGGTTTATAAATTGTGAAGTATAAATTTATTATCTCTTGAATACAAGATTTACCGTATACTTTCTTTGGTTATAATTGCACCACTTTGTTTTTTGTATTTTCAACGCTTAACTTTGCCATTAAAATTCCATTAAAATGAACAAATATCAACAAATCTAATAAATAGTTAATGTTATGAAAAAAAGTCAAAGAATATTATATGATAATATACTCTTATAATATTTGTATTAGTAAATAACGTCAAAGTCAAAATAGTGCAACCAAAATACAAAAAAAGAAATTTAATACAAAATAAGTCAACAAGACATTAAGGAGAGGAGCAAGTGAAGAGAATGAAAGAAGTCTAATGCATGTGAAAACACATCCCTTTATTCATTGATTCTCTTGGATACCTTTTTATACAAAACCTTTTTTCATTTTTCAACCAAGAAAAAGATGCACAAAACATGAGTTATGAGCAAATCACACTTGAGAAGAAACAAACACAAACTCAAAATTCCCTTTCTCATACCCTTTTATCTTCCAAGAGTCACCAAAAAAGCCATTGTTTTTTTTTTCTTTTTTTTTTTTTTTTCCTTTGGAATGTTGGAATGCCTTTTCTATTCAACTACTACTCCTAACTAACAAAACACAAATAAACTTTTATCTACTTTACAATTTCAAATGACACTAAAGAAAATTTGTGAAAAATCACTACCCTTTTCCCACATCTCAACATAATCTCAAATCACATTAACTTTAAAGCAACTCGGGGAGTGGTTGTCCTTCTAGAAAAGCCTTGAAAAGCACGAGCGATCTCTCCGGTTGAGAGTATGGAACTTCGTGTGATGCGCCTCTTACTGTCGCAAACGACAATATATTTCCATATACTTCGGTCCATCCCCCAACCTGCATTTTGTTCCAATTTTCCATAGTTAGATTGAAGTTTCTTGTTTGATCATAATCTGACTCTGTTCCATTATACTTGCTACTGATATGCTGACATTTCTCCTCTGAACATGTTACTGTCAGTTGCAAGTATTTCAGAACGAGGGTAATATAAGCAATGAATTCGGGGTTTTTTTTGAACACCTGTTCACCAGCAAACCAAACCCGGTAAGGTACAGTAGCGTTGAGTCCTAACTTCCCGGCTAGTTGATGGACGAGAGTGCGACTGCCAGTCAGCGGAATAACTGAATCTTGATCACCACTGTTATAGCCACATTCAAAATTATACAAATGATTAGTAAGTATGTGGGTTGAATATGTAGAACTTTTCAATGAGCACAAGAAAGCTAGATAACTTTATACCTGTAAACCAAGACAGGGATCCCACTCTTTACAAGTGAACTCACAATGTTAATTGTGGGTATCTCCACATCAAGAAGCTGATAGTCCAAAATGCTGCAAACACCAAATGATTCAATTCAGTTATTTTTCATGTTTTAATGCATGCTATATTACTTGGACTCGGGTACTGATGTTGGATACTGGTACATGTTCAAGTGTCAGATACATCTAAGTATTTAATTTTACGCCTTAAACTAAGTGCCCAAGTGCCATACCAATGTCCGAGGATCAAGGATCGGACACAAGTATGTGAAGTAAAATGAAGAGTCCCTATGTGCCTACACATGGACTAATCAAGGATACCAGTAAAGGGTGGTTAGAACACCACTTATGCATCTGTACTAACTACAAAACGACCGCCATTTGTAGTAAGATCATCCGGGCCATGGTTTGGCAGGCTCGAACCTAGATTTTCTCCTGTATAGGGACAGAGAGAAATCGGAATTCCCCATTCAAGGCAAGGTTGATGTATCCTCGACCCCTAGATTTCTTGGAACCGGGAAGGATGCTCTACTCATTTTAGCTTAACCCACACACTCATTTTCAAAACTTATCCAAATAATATAGAAGTAGAAAAGAGATTATACTTGCTGCAAACTTCCCATTTTCGAACATTTACAAGCCGGGCATGAAGAGCCTTCTGCACATCTTGTCGATTCAAATAGTTCACGGTTTCATCCTCGATGCAAACATCTATGCTTTCACCGCTTTGCTGCAAAATCAGAACCCGAAAGTACAAAACTATGATCACATCATTTTAATAAACATAACTAAATGTAAGTTTGAAGAGATTGTGTAGTTATTACTACCTCTTGGGGGCTAATAATTTTGGATTGAGAAAGCACAGATGAAATACAAACATCAAGGGTAACATCATACTTGTCCACAAATTTACTTGTTTCCCTAGTAACTTGCCTCATCACTCTTGAACATACAGGAGAAACATATCCTCTATAATACTCGCTCACATAACGAGAATAATTGCAAGCTGATGTGAACAACTTGTAGGTTGAATCTGATATTAATCCATGAGACCAGAAATACTCTGCCCTCGAGTTGAAATCATTCGCAAATTCCAAAACCGGGTTTCCAAGCTGTGAAAGATCATTCCATAGCATCCATTGTTAAGCATTTTTTTTCACTTGTAAGGACAATAAATGGAAAAAAAGAAAAAAAAATTGTTGGTTTTATGTAAAATTTCTCACAAGATGTAAGAGAATTACAACAATGATGAGTACATATATTGTAGGCATAAATCTCCATTTTTGCAGGATCATTATACAAACTACATTGGAAAATTTGTACATAAAATTAACAAAATGCCCAAGACTTTGGAGTTGTTTTTTCGAAATGAACTTCAGCAATTTGCTACACAATGCAAATTAAAGTGCGTTTTTTCATGTTGCGTAGCAAGATCAAAGTCATCGACGGCTAATGTGAAGCTAGTGTAATTTATCCTCATAAGATAGAACTAAAAACAACCGATAATGATAATTGCTTTTTCTAAAAACATCTCCAATTAATTTATATATGGTGAAGTACAATAAATTTTAGCCAAAATAACAATTGTAAAAATTTAAACTTTTCTAAACATGGTCATGATCATGATCATCAATCATATATCCCGCATAAAGTCGGGATCTGAGAAAGAGAGATAGCGAACAGACTATACCTAGCCGTACCCCTCGAGGGAAGAGGGTTATAATTGTCTAAACCTTTTCAAAGGAAAAAGAGTATAGGAATCAAAATGGATAGATACATACAGCAATTCCTTTTAAGTTGAAAACTTTCTCCTTTTTGTTGAATTGGACCATAAGCTTTGCAAGTTGAGGAATATAGTGGCCTACATCATTCAATTTCAAAAAATTAATTTATGAATCACAGTTTTCCATGTGATATGCACTAAACACTAGTACTGTACTGTGGTGTTAATTTGTATACAATTATTCTGAAAAACTGACCAAATTAAAGAGGAATGTTACCTGCATAACTTTCTCCAGTTATGTATAAATCTCTTTGCTTGTACTGTGGAAACTTATTTAACCACCTTCTCAAGAAAACTAAGTTGTCCCTTGCTTTACCCACAAATATCATACACAAATTTAGAATTTTAACAATGACATAAGATTATATCATTCTTAGAACAAAATAGTATTTCAGCTCTGATATCAAATCAAAAAATCAAATCAATAAAAAAATTTAAGCTCATAATTAAGACCTTATATATGCTATATACTACGACTCGAATCATGAATAATCATAAAATAATATAGAATAATCATAAAATGATATATGAGCTCTGATACCATATCAAGAAACCAACTCAACCAAAAGCTTAAAACTCGTAATTAAGACCTTAGGATATGTTATACACTAAAACTCAATCATGAATATGGTTCACTTGAAACAGAGGGGTGAATTAGTGATCAAGTTAAACAAAATTAAAGGATGGTTAAAACTTAAAAATATGTTACATAGTATATTAGAGTCAACGAAATACCTGTTATTGCATCACTAACAGAATCATATCCAGTAGTGTCAATGGAATAGGAATACCCAACTCCCACAGGAGTTTCTAAAAACAGCATATTAGCTTCTGCAAAAAAAAAAAGGAAATATTTTTAAATATTTTGAACTAAAAAACATTTAATTCATTCTGATTAATCACAAAAAGGGAAAAAAAATTGAAGATACCTCTGTTCCAGCTATACTGATTTTTCACAAGGATATTCCCTTTAGGCCTGAAAGGTCCATTTTCAGAAAAAGCACCAACCCCAAGAGAAGAACAGCCAGGTCCTAAATTTTTTTAAAAAAATAAAAAATAAAAAATAAAATTGAGATGGGTAATTGTAAAAATTAAATGACATTGCATCAAAACAAAAAAGAAAAAATGGGGAATTTAGCAAACCTCCATTTAACCATAGAACTAAAGGTTTAGAAGCAGGATCAGATTCAGCTTCAACAAAGTAGTAAAACAAAGATTTATGTTTTTTATGATCCACAGTAACATACCCAGCATATTGTTGAAAATTAACTTGAGGTTGACCAGGTAAATTAGTGATTTTATCAACTAAATTAGGACGATTATGATGGTAATTGTGATTGTGACTAGCACTTACATTATTAGTAAGAAATAAGCATAATTGAGCCAAAATTAGTGCACTAATTGCACTAGTAATAGTCATTTTAGAAGAAGAAGAAGAGGGGAACATTTTGGTTTGTGTTTGGAAATGAAGGGAGAAAAGAAAAGGGTGTTTGTTGATGAAGGAGATGGTGTGAAGAACAAGTTAAAATAGGGTAGTACTCCTAGTAATTGTCTTTTGTTATGATTACATACTTAGCTTTTTTTGGGTGTTGCAGGCTTAAATGAATAGAAAGTGGTGGTGAAAAGGATATAAGAAGGATGTAAGAGAGTGTGGGGGAGGATATTGGGTGTAGTGAGAAACTGAATTTTGTGGGGCCTATGCCTACCTGGGATTTATGAGTAAGCAAGTGGGTCTATTTTTAGTTACGGTTAAAGTTATTCAAAACAGATTCGACGATTTGATATTAACTTAACTTTCTAATCAAATCGAGATGACCCGACTTCGAAATGAATATAAAGTATATAAAAACCAATGTAATCACAAAACCTATTTTAAACGGATCCAAAATATCTGATTTGAAATTGACTTAATGATCTGAATAAATAAGAGTAGAAGCATAATTTGGAGAATGAAATTAAAGGAAAGTGTGTTTGTTGTTGCTTTGGAAATATCATCATTTTGGGTTATAGGATGAGTAGAGTTTATCTATAATGGCCTAGTTAATACTATGTTTAGTTGCATGATTAGAGGAAACAATTGGTCAAAGGAGGAGGATTCAACATCATGTAGAGAATTGAATTACTCGCATGCTCAGTCTATTTATGTTTCATTGATGTTGTGAACTTTAATATTAGGTTATGTCTTCTTCACTTCATAAATTCTACTTTTACAACATGTTCTTATTTGATTGATATTATTATTAATTTAATTTATAAAATAGTTCACTTAAGTTTTTTCTATTGAGAATTAAATTTTGTCTCAATTTGAGTAAATAATATTTTTTTTCAAACTAGACCATGCGATTGAATCTCACCTGAGAGGCTGACACTCACATTTGCTCAACTTATCCTATAATTCATAAGAAAATGGTTATATTTTTATTTGAATAGCATATCCTTGCACTTTAAAATTACAATGAGATTATGTAGATCACATTACAAATTAAAATTAAAAATAAAAATAAATTGTACCTTGAGACAAAATAAAACAAAGCAAATGTCATATTGCTTACTAGATGGTATAAATCTAGCTATAATTTGAAGAGACATGGCTTGATCCCTCAAGGTTCTGGCGGAATATTTTAATCTAATTCGCAAATTAAAAACTTCATTTTCTTCTTTATTGTTTTTTCTGATTAGAATATTTTACTATTAGGAGAGAAATTTAACTCAAATTTTTTGAGACATATATAAAAGATTAAAAATATCAGTGTGAGATCTCGTTAGATTCGTCTTAATGTATACTCTTTTATTAAATGTTTTTTATAATTTTTTATAATACGTATTAGAGATATTAAGGCTCAAATATGCTTTGAAAATTGTGCAATTTATAAACGAGAAGAACAAAAAATAACGGAGGGAGTATTTAATTTGATTAACGATCTAATTCGATTTAATGAGCATTAAAAGATAAGTCAAATGCGTTAATGATAAATAAAGAAAAAGTATTAGTCATGATAAAAAAATAAAATGAGACAAATAAATTGGGAGTTAGGATTCTAATACTCAATCTAATGGCTATTATTGCTTGATGAAGTTTTATTAGGGGGGATTTTGACATTTATTTTTTATTCTAAAATAGGTGTTAAAATCATAAAATGAGTAATAGAGAAAAGTAATGAAAATGATTTCAATACGGGATAAAGAGGGTAGTGCTACTCCCTTTTTCCCTCTCACAATACACCGGTTGTATTTTGGATGAACTTTAGTAAAAAGGAGAATTATGTAGGAATAATAGAGAATAAGACAAAAAAAAAAGTGTATAACAGAAATAAATGATTAGGATGAAAAGGAAAAATAAATTTGTAAATGATGTTAAATGAAAGATAATGAAATCATTACCAAAAAGAAAAATAGTGAAAATTAGAAAAGCAAATTAAAATAAAAAATAGTTCAAATCAAGAGGAAGACAACCGGGAGCATTTGCATTATAATTTAACTTAGTTGAGTTAGCCTAAATTCTTAAGCGGTAATAAAATACTCAATTAGACTCAAATATAAGAAGTTAAAATCATTTGTGGCGTAGTTTAAACTTTAAATCATACTTCATCCATTTCAGTAATTTTATCTTATTTAATTTTTGATATTATTTATCAAAGTAAGTCCAAAGTCTTGGAATAACAAGAAAAACCTTTTTCAATCTTCATATATAATTTATCAAAAGAGAAATTTAGTTGCAAAAAAATAAATATTGAGGTTAAAATTTGCAAAAGTGTTAAATTTTAAGGCTGTAATTCGCAACTTAATCATTTTTATATTTGAAATAGACTTTACGCCTAATTTTACTTTAATTTATTATACTTAATTTTTTAATCTCGTGTCAAAAGCAAATAAGACTATTAGAATGAGATAGAGGAGTATGTGAGTATGCAAGGTGATGAGTTATTGAGTTGTAGAAGTAGTGAATCTGATATTGAGTATGAGTAGTAGTTGTCTATTCATTTTGGGTTTGCTTTTACAAGTAGTAGTAGTAGTAATAGTATGTCCAGCAGCTTTGTAGAGTAATAGTAGTTGTTGATACGCAATATCATGTCAGACACGGATCTTTCTTCTTCCACTTCAAATACTCCTAATTACATCCAATATCCTCTTTTTTAGTGGATTACTTTTTAATATTCTACTTATTTTGCATTTATTTTTTTTTATCAAAAATAATTACAATTTACTGGACAGAGTGAGTAACAATAGTAAGAAATTGGAAAAAAAAAAAAGGAATAAGCGTAGGTAAGCTAGGGCCTAGGAGTGGTGCCATCTTCATGTTGCAATGGTTCATGGCTGGCTATGGCATGCTTTGCTTTGTTTGAGATACTACTCCCTCCGCCCCATTTAATTTACACTAGGTAAAAGTCTTATTTTGCTTTGCACTATTTTAATTCGCACCAATTTAATAATAATAATTTTTAATGTTGTATTTAATTGTATTTGCTAAGTAAAAATACTTACTATTTTAATAATTCACCTTTTAAAGTTGATATAGACCAAAATAGTATTCCCCCGTTCCATTAAATTTGTATCATTTTTCATTTGATTCGTTTTATTTAATTTGCATCATTTTTATTTTTGGACAATGGTCTATCACTTTTTTTTATTTTCATCCATATATTTTAACACTTTTTAAATTTCATTCACATAATTTATTTTCTCTTTATTTATTACCACCTTTAAAAGCAATTTAATTTCTCTTTAATGCAAATTCAAGGAAACAAATAGTATACACCAAATTTATAATAGATTCTCTCAAACACTACAGTGTAGTGGGTATCACAAAATTAGTAGCTGAATGAATTGGCTAAAGTGAAAATGGGTCTTTATGGGAAAAGTTGTTTTTCTTTTTCTGGGTTTTAAGGCTTTAGGTGTTGTAAGTTGTAACCCACTTCTTCTAGGAGAGGACTACTCTTTTATTGTGGAGTACAGTAACCGCCAAGTATAATCTGGACAATTTCAACAGCTAAAAAGCATATAACTACTACTCTACTAGTATGAGAAAATTATCTATATTACTTGATTACCTATTTAATTTAAACACTCAGAGTTTTTTAAGATAAATAAATAATGCTATTGCAAAAGATTAGAGTGAGTGTATTCAACTATCCTCCTAATATTGCACCTTAAAGAATGACCTACTTTAGTGGGATTTTGTAATTGGAACATGTTTTTTGACACTATCATTATAGATTTTAATGTAGGAAAGAAAAATAAATTATACGTTTTGGTGAGTTATTAGGGTATGTTTACCCATAATCTTAACAGAGTTTTAGAGAGTCTTAAAATACTTCTACTAAGTATTACTAGTATGTAAGATGTTAAAAGTTTTGAATAAAATCTTTAAAATACAAGACTCTCATTAAGATTCTTACGGCCCGTTTGGTAGGTGGTAATAAACAGTGGTAATAAAAATGAAAACTTGTATAATTTTGGTTGAAAAATCTCTTGACTATCCTAATGGTCATGCTTGTCTAACTTCAATCATCTCATTTTCTTCGTAAAATTCATTCCAATGCATTACTATTGGGAGATGTGGTATTGAGTAGTGATAAAAATTTATAAATAAAAAACTTTTTTTGTGATCAAAGTTTCATCAATATGGGAATGACATCGAACTTTTGATAAAATTTTACACTATAAATCATTTTCATTACTACTATTTAATACTATCAATCAAACGGGTCGTTATGAAAAAAATAATAATAAAGCAAATTTAATGAAATTGACTTAAATAAAGTAAGCGGCAACTTCAAAGAGGAAGGGTTTACTCCATTATACCGGTATTGTAACCAGAAATCAAGTACAATTATGGTGAAAAATCAATAAAAGTAAGTAAAAATGGTAAACAAAAAATATAATTTATGGAAAAGTTAAAATATATATATATATATATATATATATATATATATATATATATATATATATATATATATATATATATATATATATATATAAGCCCAAAGTCTAAACTAATTACTCTACCAAACACATAAATTAGAGAGATAAACGATCATCTTGTCTTTCAATTCGCGCATTTCTCTTCCTGTCAAAGTGCGTGTTTACCTTGGAGTATCGTATAAAACCTAAATATTATATGAAATAATTAAAAAGTTTATATAATACTTACACATTACATTTTACCAATATTAAATATATAATATTAGAATTTAAGAACGTAACATATACATACCGCATCAATATTTTCGACTCCAACGTTCTTCACGGCTTGTAAGAGATGGTCCATATATTTGAGAGTGTAGTAGCCACAATCAATGTCATTATCATGTCGAAAACACTTAGAGAAAATAAATGTTAGTACAAAAAACGCTAAAAACCTCAAAAATGCAACTTAGCTTGTAATTTCAAGCATATGGCTATTGTTTTCGTTTTTAACCATTTCAACACAATAATATATACCAAATAGTGTTGTGTGCCAGGTTTCGTGCCAAACAAATCAAGTTTGAACCACTTTATACGAGAAAGTGCCAAAAACGCTTAAAAAACCTCAAAAATGCAACTTAGCACGTAATTTCAAGCATATGACTATTTTTTTCGATTCTAACCATTTTAACACAATAATATATACCAAATAGTATTGTGTGCCAAGTTTCGTGGCAAACAAACCCAGTTTGAACCACTTTATACGAGAAAGTGCCAAAAACGCTTAAAAAACCTCAAAAATGCAACTTAGCACGTAATTTTAAGCATATGACTATTGTTTTTGATTCTAACAATTTCAAAACTATAATATATACCAAATAGTATTGTGTGCCAAGTTTTGTGGCAAACAAATCAAGTTTGAACCACTTTATGCGAGAAAGTGCCAAAAACGCTTAAAAAACCTCAAAAACGCAACTTAGCACGTAATTTCAAGCATATGACTATTGTTTTCGATTCTAACCATTTCAACACAATAATATATACCAAATAGTGTTGTGTGCCAAGTTTCGTGGTAAACAAACCAAGTTTGAACCACTTTATGCAAGAAAGGGCCAAAAACGCTTAAAAATCTCAAAAACGCAACTTAGCATGTAATTTTAAGCATATGACTATTGTTGGAAGATACCACAATACCTTAGCCGGGGGCCCTTTAGCATCCTCAGCCCCTTTATGCTTGTAACGTGATAACTCACACCTAGGACACTCTTCTAATTTCTCATTTTCATTCCGATACAATACACAATCATTCGGACACGCATGAATCTTCTGGTACTCTAAGCCGAGAGAACACATGAGCTTTTTGGCATAATATGTCGAATTTGGACGTTCATTTCCCTCAGGAAGCATCTCACCTAACGCTTCTAATAACACTGTGAAACTAGTGTCACTCCAATTGAACTTTTGACTTAATGTTGAAAATTGTCAACGCAGCTGTTAGTTTGGTGAACTTTGTACATCCAGGGTACAAAGGCTTTTGAGAAACCTCTGTCAACAAGTCAAAAACACAAGGACGTTTTCCTATCTCATCCTAGACTCCCTCCATCATCTCATCAACACGATCTACATCCTCATCGACATTC
Organism: Amaranthus tricolor; assembly: GCF_026212465.1. NCBI lineage: Eukaryota > Viridiplantae > Streptophyta > Magnoliopsida > Caryophyllales > Amaranthaceae > Amaranthus > Amaranthus tricolor. The sequence continues at coordinate 6,733,974 of NC_080059.1, forward strand.
TTTCATCCGTTTCACACCCATCAACACGATCTACTGCATCCTCATTGATTTCGGCCACATTATTGACATCCTCAACAACACTTTTCTCTTTGTAAACTCCCTCCTCACCATGCCAAACCCAAACATGATATTGAGGCCTAAACCCACGTCGAAGTATGTGCTCCCTAAGGATATGAACACTATCTACATTTGATACATTACAACAAGTGACACATGGGCAATAAAAACCAACTCCCCTCGTCCTAACTTGATGTTCAACCGCAATACTACAAAATTCTAATACGCCATCAATAAATTCTGACGATTCAATACTTCCGTACATCCAAGAACGATCTTTTGTCATCCTAAGTGTGATTAATTAATTCAAAACAACCTTTAGCATATATAATTAACCCTAATTAACCCTATATAACCTTTATATTATTTAAAGTAATCAAATTATGTATATTTTAATTACAAAACATATATAACAATAAAAAAATATTTTCTTTAATCAAACACACATAAATTAATATAATAAGAAACTAATAATATACAACTACATACATAAGTAAATTATTCACATTTAAATATTCAAGTACATACATAAGTAAATTATTCACATTCAAATATAAAATACATACCTTGGTAATTAGATATGATAATTTTGTTTCTACAATAGGATTATGTAACCTACAATGAAAAACAAAATCAAAAATTAGTATAAAAAAAGACTAAATCCTTATTAAAACACAATGAAGCTATTCTTAAAGAACTTAAACACAGATTATTGAAAAATTTATACCTAAAGAAGAACAAGCTTAGCCCTAATTTCGTGGGTTTTTTAAGGGAAAGCAACAATGGTGGGTTGAAGAACTTAAACAAAGATGGAGAAGAAACTTCGTGCAATGGGTGGTTATTGAAGAACACGTACAGTAGCAGTCGTGGGGTTTGGAAGATGATGAACGAAATTGAAGAGAAGAACACAGTAGTAGTATGGGTTTTTGAAGAACTTGAAGAGATTTTTACAAAGATTTTCGTGGGTTTTTGAAGAAACTTTTGAAGAACTTGAAAAAGAAGACAATCGTCGTCGTAGGTTTTAGGAGAATACAACAGTTATATGAGAGTTTTGAGCAAATGAACGTTGAAACGCGGGTTTTTAATTTTTTAGAATCATTATTTGTTGCGGGCTGCCAAAAACCGCAACATATACTCCACATGTGCTGCGGGCTACAACAAAATCGCAGCATTTGATTAACTTTTTTTTTTTTTGCGAATTCTTTTATGCTATTTTAAGCCGCGTTTAACAAAAACCGCAACAATTGATTAGTAGCAGATATGTTTTTTTTCACTAGTGCTGCCAAATCTGTGGCTACTCCTCTACCAGTTCATCTTAAATTACAAGCAAGCAACTCTCCTTTATTTTCAAATCCCACACATTACAGAAGCTTGGTGGGTAAACTGAATTTTCTCACTCACACTCGCCGGATATATCTTATGCTATAAAGTCCCTAAGTCAATATATGCAAAATCCCACAGAAGAACGTTATTCTGTCCTTATGCATACAGTAGCTTATGTTACTTCTACTATAGACAAAGGCATACTTCTTCAAGGTTCTGATGCTTTTCATCTTCATGCTTATTCCGACTTAGACTGAGGAGCTTGCATTGATACCAGGCGTTCAATCACTGGTTATGTTTTACTTTTTGGAAATTCTCCCGTTAGTTGGAAGTCGAAGAAACAATCTACAGTCTCAAGGTCATACTCAAGCTCATGATACAGTTAGTACTCACAAATTCATCAATACAAGCATTTCTGTTACAAAGCCCAACAGAAGGTTGTAGAGCATAAATTCATTTGAAAGACCTTAAGCACACATTTAATGAAAAGGTTTTCGAGTCAATTCATCATAACAATTCAAAAATAGGTTTTAAATTAATAATCATTTTAATTAAATCATGCCAATTAAGGTAGTGTTACCGTAAGACTGTCTTTTTTAAGAATTTGTGATAAACATTTTGGCATCATTACTTTTATCAACCTCAACTCTTCAAGAAAACAATTAAGTCAAAGAACTTATTTCTCATCACAAAAACTTCTATTTACTCTACAAAGGAACAACAAAAAAAAAGGGTTTACGTGATTGATTGAATAATGTGTGTTAATTTTAAATTTTTTTAATTTTTGTAAAAGTGAAAAGATTGACTACCTAAATTCCTTTTTTTAAGGCATAATAATTAATGTTAGATTAGCTGGCTGATTTTCTTTTCTCATTCTCATCATTTCAGAGAAGAAAAGATGTCTGAATTTCTGAAATTTGTGATATTCACAAATAATTCAAAAAAGTCATCGACTCATTAATACTCTCTATCCCTAACTTTTTAAAACAATTACTATTTCACATTATTCATTACTCCCTTTATTCTCTTTGATGCAAAAGTGGGTGGTTTTTAAAAATATGGTAATAAATAAAGAAAAAATAAATTATATTCACCAAATTAAAAGAGAGTTAAAATATATGGATAAGATTAAAAGAAAGTGGTATATTATTACCCAAAAATAGAAATAATGCAACTAAGTGGAACAGACAAAAAAAAAATTTACAAATTCAATGGGACAGAGGGAGTAATTAATTTATTTGTATTTGTCTTCAATTTATAAATTAAAATATAATTATGTGAAATCATATTCATGTTTGATTTATTTGAAATCTTAATATAAAGATTATTAATATTTAATTTATAATATTTTATTATGTTTTTGATTTTTTTACTCTCATCCAAACTTCTTTTTACGCAGTCTAATACGTTTGTAGGGTTATCTATATCTAAAGTTATACACAACTAAAAATTATAATATTTTGACATTATGAAAATATGGGACGAAACAAATAAAAAAATCCCACATGAATATGTTTTTTTCGTACATTAGCCGTAATATATAAAACACCATAAAATGATGAACAATCTTGAATTGGGTTTGAATACTAGTAAAAAAAATCAAAAAAAGTATAATTAAAGATATTAACGATTAAATTAGTGCTTTAAATTAAATAATGTAAAGAAGTAAATGTAAAAAAATCTTCACTAATACTTAAATGAGATTGTCTCACGGTGAGACCATCTCTATTCGGCTGGCCCTGTATACACTTTTTGTCTTAAAACGATCACTTATAATGCTAAAGTGATCACTTATAAATTTAATATAATTACTTCTTATAATCTTAGAGTGATTACTTATAACCTTAAAACAATTACTTTTGATCTTAAAGTAATCAATTGAAAAAATAAGCTATTATATGAGCCCATCTTATAATGAGACAATCTTATACAAGATAGAGCGGAAAAATCTCAAGGAATAGTAGATTATTTATATGAAAAGTTTCATATTATAATTTAAAATCATTTAAAATAAGTAAGATTAAAGAAAAAAAAAACACATCTCTATTAAATGTGTGAGTACATGTGGACCGCACTCCACACTGTTGTGTGCGTATTACATATTTACATTTAACTCAGAAATGGTCCTAAAAGAAATTTAAAGAATTCAAAAAGAAGCTTTCACACAAAGTTCAATTTCTTTTACTCTAATATACCAAACAATAAATAATGTAGTAAGAATAGTAATATATCCATCACTAAAAAAAACACAATCCTTAAATATGGCCACTCTTTTTGTTTTATCACCACCCCTATTTTAATAAATTGACGATATTGCCCCTGGACTATGATGATAATAATAATAATAATAATAATAATAATAATAATAATAATAATTATAATAATAATAATAATAACAATAATTATAATAATAATAAAATAATAACAATAATTATAATAATAATAATAATAATAATAATAATAATAATAATAATGATAATAAAAAAAAAATATTTACAAAATAATAATAATAATAATAATAATAATAATAATAATACTAATAATAATAATAACAATAATAATAATAATAATTATTATTATTATTATAATAAAAAAAATATTTAAAAAAATTTATAAAAAAAATTTAAAGGGGTGGGTGAGTCGCACAAAACCCGAGACTCGGCCGCGGCTTAGTCGCACGTTTTGTGCGACTGAGCCGCGGCCAAGTCGCGGGTTTTGTGCGACTCACCCCTTAAAATTTTTTTAAAAAATTTTTTTTAAATATTTTTTATTATTACTATTATTATTATTATTATTATTATTATTATTATTATTATTATTATTATTATTATTATTATTATTATTATTGTTGTTGTTGTTATTGTTGTTGTTATTATTATTATTGTTATTATTTTTTTAAAATATTATTATTATTATTATTTATTTTTTTTATTTTTTAATTTTTATTTATTTATTTTTTTAATTTTCTAATATTATTTTTATTATAATAATAATAATTATTATTATTATTATTGTTATAATAATAATAATAATAATAATAATAATAATAATAATAATAATACACCCTCCGTTCTTTTTTGATCTTCCACTTTGGGTTTTTCACACATATTAAGGAAGATAGAATTTTTGGGTTGTAGTGGGTATTATTTTTATTAAATAGTAGTGTGAAATAATGATTGTATTGAAAGTATGAGGTTGTAGTGGGTATTATTTTAATTAAATAGTAGTCTGAAGTAATGATTGTATTGGAAGTATGAGAGAGAAAATAATTATAAATAAAAGAAAAGGGGTACATTAAAAGAAAAGGGGGGTTTAAGGGGTAAAAGTGGGATAAAATCTTTCTAAAAATAGAAAGTATTCTAAAGTGGAAGAACTTTTGAAACTACCCGTTATAGTAATGTGGAAGATCAAAAAAGAACGGAGGGGGTAATATTTAAAAAAAAAATTTTAAAAATTAAAGAGGTGAGTCGCGCGCGACTGAGATGCGGCTCAGTCGCACAAAACCTGCGACTCGACCGCAGCTCAGTCGCACGTTTTGTGCAACTGAGCCGCGATCGAATCGCACGTTTTGTGCGACTGAGCCGTGGTCGAGTCCGGGCGACTCACCCCTTTAATTTTTTTTTAAAATATTATTTTTATTATTGTTATTATTATTATTATTATTATTATTATTATTATTATTATTATTATTATTATTGTTATTATTTTTTTAAAATATTATTTTTATTTTTATTATTATTATTATTATTTTTATAATAATAATAATAATAATAATAATAATAATAATAATTATTATTATTATTATTATTATTATTTTTTTTATTTTTTTAAAATATTATTATTATTATTATTATTATTATTGTTATTTTAAATTCAGGGTAGCGATAAAATGAAAAGGGTGGCAATGTCTAGCAATACCTAAAAAAAATTGTAAGGGAGAGAAAGATTGGGTGAAATTGAATTAAAGATTTATCTAAAAAAACGGAATTTGCTCTATTAGAATTAAAACCATATTCTCTAATAGACTTTTTATTATGATAATGAAATTTTAATTTTTACCTTGTTGATTGCTTTTGATGTTTAAACAAGTCAAAATTTTTTTTTTATAAATGATTTTGCGTCATGTGAAAACTCATATTTAAACCAAAAAATATTGCTTTGTGCATCGTCCCTCTGTCTAAAAAATTTGCAATATTTTCCTTTTTAGTTCATCTGATGGCTTTGCTACTTTTTTTTGCCATTTCACATGTATTTTTTAATTTTCATGTGTGTATTTAAGTTATTTGTTTGTCTCATTAACATACTTAACTCAATTTCTCATAAGTTTACTTTTTTTTAATTGATTGTTCTTTTAATGACCCTCTTTTCTTCTATGAAGCAATCAACAACCATCAACTAATTTTACGGAACATCTATATCAACAACTGACTTACATAGTTAGCCTAATAGCGAACAAAAACTACCAATAGTATTTACTTATCAAACGAGCTACCTAAATCCAGGGGGAGCAAAGTTGGATATCCAATCCGAAACATATAGTCGGATTGAATATTCGAAATATGTCATATTTATATTTCAAAACTGTCATATTTGTATTCCAATTTGACTCAAAAATCTAAAATCGAATATCCGATCCGACTTAAAATTATGAATCGAATATCAAATCGAATCACTCGGATTTTTAAATCATAAAATAGGTTTGCCAACCCTGTTAAATCCACCAATAAATTATTCAAGACTTGTCTAATGTGTTATATTAAATAATAAAAATCATAATTAAAAACAACCCTAAATTAAAAGAAAACTTTTTACATTAAAGGGACTTTTATGATGGTGAATTTCCAAGATCTAATTTATTTTCAATAAAAAATAAATAAAAAGGCATGAGAGGTGGAGGGATCAGGTTTGGAAAATGTGTTACAACTTACCAATATGAATGTTATTTTTAGCTTTATTTAGACTTGCAGTTGAAGCAACGCTTTTACTTTATCATGATTTAATTAATTTTCAAGGAGTTATTCAAATATTAAATACCGACTTTTCATATTTCCAAGACCATTGAATTAACATTTTAATTGTAAAAAGTAGAATGACTTTATTTGCATTCTCTTTTTAAACCACTCATTAAACCTAATTGATTTTATTTCATGCTTTAATTTGTGTCATTCATGATAAATTCACCGACTCTTGTTCTATGTTAATCTGCATTCCACTTGTGTTTTATATTTTATATTGTTGGTTATCTTTATTTTAAATTTTATTTGAATTCCAACCGTTTTATATTATTGGTGATGCGAGAGATCATCTTTTTAAAAGACATTTAAGGTCCAACTCATTACACATTAATGTCCATTTATTATATTCTTAATGTCTACTTACAATATACTTAATGCCTACTGAAAAAGTACTTAACATTCTCACTTACAATATTCTTAATGCTTACCAAGAAACTTAGACTACTAGCTTACTTGCCATATTCTTAATTCCTACTTACAATATCTTCAATGCCTACTTACAATATACTTAATACCCACCGAGTAAGTACTTAAATACTTACAATATTTTAAATATTCGATTTAAAATATTTTAATACCTATCGAAAAACTTACTTTATATTTTCCTTTAGATTAACCCAATTAAAAATAATCTCTTAAAAAAACTGTCGCACACAAAGAATCTGTGATGTTTGAAACATTTTATAGGTAAGCGGAGGATTATATACCATCCTTTTCCCCTTTGACTGCCTTTATTTATACCAAATAACGTGTTTGTTAGTGATCAACTATGGACACACTTTCATGGTTTTGGTAAACTAATTAACTCTTTTAATTATGAAAAATTTTCAAAGCCTTTTTTCATGGTGCACTGATTGAGGGAAGCAGTTCTGAAAGAGGATATTAGTATGTGCTTTATACTCATTACCTTGAGTTACCGCATTTTTTCTTATCCATTCCTTAAAATATATTCTGTATGTTATTTTTTGTCTAACCCTTATTTATGTGGAATATTGGATTATTAACTCTAACTCTAACTATGACTTTTTATATTAATTATAGTCAATTAGTCATCCCCTTACCTTTATAAAATTTATATTAAATTTTTGATTGGCTTTAGAGGCGATGAAAATGAAAAATTTGTAATGTCTAGATAAGATAAATGATTAATCTTATAAAATTGTGAATGAAAAAAGAGGTCATAGTTAGAAGTTATATTTTTTAAAAATACTCTATTTTTTTTTTATCAATTTAGTGGAAATGGTATATTTAAGGTACTATTTAAAGCACTTGTTTTTCTCAATTCGAAGGGTGTTCAAAATCGGATATTAGATAGTAAAAATCATGATCCGATTTTAATTCAGATAGATAAGATATTCGAAATTTAGTTTATCTCGGTTGGAATACTGAATATCAGATTTTTTTTTTGAAATTTCTTATTTTTTATTTTGCGCTTTTGTAAACACGAACATTTATGTTCACTTCTATTTCTTTTTAAATTAAAATTATTCTATATAGTTTGAACAACAAATAATTTTGACAATATGGTACGGTTGCATGTTCAAAGCCTTAACATAAGTTGTGCGATTTAGTTGTGGGTTAGAATTATAAACGATACCATGTTCAAAAGCCTAAATAGAGTTAATCTATTTTTAAACAATGACATTACTTTCTTTTAATTTTATTTATATTATTCAATCTCTTTCTTTACTTATTACTGTATATCCAAATTTTTTAAAAAAACACTTTATTTCTCTTTGATGTTGATTATATATATTTAAAATAGAGACATAGAAAGGGTGATAAGTTGATCATTACTTTAGGTCGGATCGGATCATAAAAGACATTAAGAGTCAAGACCTTTCTTAATAAAAAATTCAATGCTAGCTATTTGTTAGGAACTTAAGGACCGCAATTTTCTTTTGATTTCTTGTCTACAACTATAAAATTTGAACTTGACTCAAATTTAATCTAACATTTGAAACAAAAGTAATAATGTTGCACCCGAAATATTGATATGTGATTAAAATGATCAAACTCAGAACAATTAAAAAAAATAAGTTTACTAAACCAATCAGATTTCGACCCAACACGTTTTGATATGCTTTTGTATATTTATTAGAAAAATATTTAAGATCCTAAAATTTATTGCGTAAATTCAAATCTGATTAAATAAAAATTAGTCAACACACAAACAACTCAACAAGAAAATAATCCAATAAAATGACAGAAAGTAAGCTTGAAGAAAGACAAGGAAGGTTTAGAAATGACTTAATCTTTTGGGTTAGTTTGGAGTTTGTTTTGTTATAATAATAGTAAATGATCTTGCATAGTCAATTTTGACTAAGGTAATTAATGTTGTTTCCATTGAACTATGCAATAATGGAAAATGACATAATATAATGACAAAATTGTTTTTTGAAGGAAAATATGTCCCCTAACCCTAACTAAGTATTGAGTTCATTTTTTAAGATGCACTCACAAATATTCTATTCATACTTTTTCTTGAAGTGAATTAACCTAGAGCTCATAATGGATATACCCACTTCATTAGCTTATTTTTTTAGTAATACATGAGACCCTCAAGTGAATTGATGTGAATATAAGATGGAGATGGTCATAATGGTTATATCTACTTGGTCGTATTAAATGAGGATTAATTTAAATGCATATCCAAATAAATTGATATAGATATAAAAACTTTATTCGCTATAAATGATAGGTAAATAGTAGATATGAATATATAGAAGGACATATCACATTCCCACACCCATTTTGCTTCCTAGTTGTGTTGTATACAAGCTAGAAATGCAAATAACAAAAGACCCAAAAAAAAAAAAAAAAGCTGATGTCAACTACTACTAAAATAGATTGATGATCAGTATTGATAACATTGAGTTTTCAAGAAAGTTAGAAATGTAGTTTCTTCTTTCTACTCATTTTCCAATATTTATTATAAAAAAACTCATATTGAAATTCTAGATGTAGTAAATTAAGTGAGATAAAATATTAAATTTTCAAAGACCATGCTTATTGTATAATATAAGAGCTTAACTACATCTAAGGTTACTAATAGATATTATAAGATGAAATGACACCTCACCAATAACAAATATATTTTATTTTTCTATTGGTAGTGGATAGTTTATCAACCGAGTCAACTAAATTTTTTCCATAATATAATGTATATCCATCCTTTGGCCTTCAAAGAATTGAAAATTGTTCAAAATAAATCCGACATACTGATATTTACTAGACCTTGTAATCAAACTTGATTTAACCGACTTAATTAAAAATTAATTTACAATTATCTAAAAACCAACGTGGACGCAAAATTCAATTTTGAACCGATTCGAAAGACCGAAATTAATTCAATAATCCGTATGAACACGTGAGAATGTCCATGATAATAATCTCATGTCTATGAAGTACTTGTATAGTGTCTCAAACACCATAAAATGGTAATAGAGTAGTACTAAAAGAAAGGCGAAGCAAATGATGATGGCATAGCTTGGCGCACACTAACCAATTAGCACAACCAGCATGGGAGTTGAGAATTGGAAGTTGGGACTACCAAAACCCAAACAAACAATTTATTCATTCATTCATTCATTCACTCAAATAGACAAAAAGGAAAGATACTTGAAAAGCAGGCATTTCTAACATGCCTTATGTGTTCTGTCCCCTTGTGATTCAGAGCCTTACTGTTTGTTTTAGTGCAACAAATATATTTATTTATTTATTTATTTATTTATTTTTATTTTATGTGGATGTGGGATTCCATAAAATAAAATAAATAATCCCCATTTTCTCATCTGTCTGTCCCATGTTTACTGTCTAGTGCTCTTCTAGCACGCGTGATGTATTTCCATCATTTCATTTTTGACAATTTTTATTTGGGATAATCCATTCTTTCTTCCTCTTTTACCTCAAAACAACTACTCCAATGCACTACCTATTTTATTTTATACTTCCTTTTTTTAATGTTGTTTTGGACTTTTTATGACATTTTTTTTTTTTTGAAAAAATTGAGTATAATGCCAAATGGAAATGGTTAGTTATTGCGAGGCATGTATTCTATAATCTACTTCATATTATTGTTTATATGAAAGTGGCTAACTGAAATGACCTACGAAAGTTTGGGATTGGAATCATTAATATCAAATTCTTATTAAAGAGCCAAGAGCCAAAACCACTTATTTTATATAATATGTACTTCTTTAGGAACTAGCAAGACATAGAGGTCTATAAATTAATTGAATTTAACTAAAACTCGTTCATTTGTAATTTGTATCACCATTTTGCAACAACATTGATTTTTTTTTTTTTTATGATTTTTAGCGTTCTTAGTCTTTTTTTAATGTTATATGTAATATATAAAATTAATAGTTTCTTATTAAATGCCTTGGGTCATAACTAAAATTAGCTGAGTCTAAATTCTCTCTTGAATTATAATAGAAGAATAAGACAAAATAAATAAATAAATAAAAGAAATGTGTGAATGAGTTGAAGAGAGATTAAGTTCACTGACAAAATTAAGGAGAAAAATGTGAATCCTAGCAGGGCTGGCTCAACCACATGAGCGGTATGAGCAATGGCTCAGAGCCTTATTATTTTAAGAGTCTAAATTTCTTTTTTGAAATAATTTGAATTTTTTAATTAAAACTTTTTTTAAAAAATATTTTGACCTAGAAGAGCAACACATGCAAATCTTTATATAATGTACGTCAAATTTTTTTCCATAATTAAAAATGATTTATTACCTTGATATTGAGTAATTGTATTTTAATTATTAATTTTGGGTTACTACTTAGTGGGTATTGTTTGATATTTTTAAAATTTTTTTTCCTTCTTATTATTTGAATCTATGTGATTACTAGGAGCATTTCAAAAAAAAATGTAACTAAGTATCATTATTCTTAATTTGTTATTTTTTGTTCGTTAATTAGATTAGTTAAGTAAATTAGTACTTAGTTGTTTATCATTCACTTTAAAAAATGAACATGTTCATTTATACTTAAAAGGCTTATATTTTAACTTCGCTTAGGGCCCAAAAAAATTCGGAGACAACTTTAGATATAAATAAAAATATAGCAGAATTAGCGTCTGAACAAAAAATTGTAGCAAACTAAATGAAAAATGGAGTGCTTGTCCATTTCATCTTTTGTTGATGAAAAATTTGATTTTGAACAAGCTGTAAAAAGTTAGGTAAATGAGTAAATTAAGAGAACATATCTAACAGCAAATTCTATTCTATTGAATTCATCTTCCAAGGTTGTATACAAGCAGCTTAATTACACACCAACTTTACAAGGATTCTGAAATTTCTTGTTCGAATAATCACATACACGATACAAAACCTCTCTACATGTGATTCTCAATGGTATAAACTCAGTCTGAACAAAAATACCAGCCATTTCTTTCTAGCTGGCGAAAGTGAAAGAGAAATTTCAAGGGATTACCACAGTATACTTTGCTAAGTTCATGTAGAATTCTCCGATTCAACATCTTGCTTGTGATTTGTATTCTCGGATGAAGGGGAATGGAATTCAGTATCTTTGCGAGATGTTTCCCACAGCTGCTGCTCTAATCCAAGTTTCCGCAACTCAATCACACCACGTTCAACTGACACACAAGAAATAGTATCAAGATGCTTATACACGTTATGGGAAAATTGATGGTTCCCAAAATAAGGGCAGGATGGATACACAACTCTCTTAAATGACTGCAATGAACCAACCTAAATTACACACATCAATAGACCAATTGAGTTACATGAACAGCACCGTGTTTATAACAAAATAACCAAATCTAAGACTTGGTTACACAAGAATGTTACAGATAAAATATAGAGAAATTTCCCTAAAGCTCTTACACATCACAAATGAAGGTTCAGAACGTATTTGTAAATCAAACGTTTGAAGTTTCATCCAACCATACTCAGTTGTCCTTCCGGAGAAAGGATTTATGACAACTAAATGGACAAACAATGAAACAACTTTAAGCTTCATTAGCTTGAAGACTCAACAAACTATTCATTTAATATAACCAAACAGGTCCACTTTTCAGATTTTGGACAAGGCATGTCCATACCAACTTAGTCCTTACATTTCCATTCAACATATCTAGACAACGAAATAGGTATATACCCTTGTAGGACATACCTTTGACACTTACAACATTCAGATGCAGACAGACGTATAGACTGCAGATGCTAAGCATGGTGGATAGCAAAATGCTTTCTAAAAATAATTTCTAATGAATTGGTGCTAGTAAATATGATTTTGATGATGGCGGATAGCCGCAAAGTATGGGATTCTTTTATAAGTTGCACAGAGCAATTCTTAAAACACCCATCAAGGTAATTACATTCCACAACTACTTTATTAGTAACTTCAAGATAAACCATCATCCATAATGAATCTGATTGCAGTGAATACATAACACAAAAGATTGATGTATAAATACGTACCATCGACTGCATCCTGCAACGTCGGGGACTGCCCACTGCGGCTGGTCCACAATTGAAGTCGCTCTTCAGCAATATCCTCCTCAACCTGGTGATCTCTAGCTCTTTTCCAAAAATATGTAAGCCAAGCCTACAAAACAAATATTATACTTGTATAAAATCCAAACACATTCAATATAAGTTTTGAGGGGAAAGGGGTTGAAGGTTGTCCAGAGAGTATGTCCAAATGCTCTCATTAACACATGTAATAAAACAATATCCTAAAAAATGGTGTGGTTTCATCTATACTGCATAGTTCTAGAGGCCCATAGCACGCATCAGTAAAAATTATAGGACTTCTCACACGAGGCTATATTTAAACCCCAAGTAAGATCTCACATTTCTAAAATTCAAATCATTTTCCATCACTAAGTTTCTGGCCACAATATATCTTTTGCTATTTTTTCCTTTTAAATGAAGGTACTACTGTTACTGACTTACTGCTTTGTGAACAAAGCAGTACCTACTACATAGTTGATTAATCCCCAGCCATCTCTTAAGAAAAAATTCACCACGAAACCACAGCAAGTTCATTCCAACTTGTCATTGTACCATGTAAAAAGTTGCGGAAGCTGGGTGGATCATAGTAACAGTCAGTATGCTGCGGAAGCAGCTTCACATGAGTGTTATGATGAGCTGCAAACCATCACACTAGGATTCAAGAGCTTTGATCCATTTATTTCAATTCAAGATTTTAGATTTTATCTTACCATATACCTTTCCAAAACTTGCTCAATTGACTTTTAAATAATGGAATATACTGGCTTATGAGGTAAAATAACTGCTTATAACAGATGACATGTCAAGTTCTAAAATCACCTGTAAAAGAACAGCACTATACAACCCATTATAAATCAGGACATTTTGTGAATTATCATATATTGGCATCATTTTGTGAATTCTTGTTACACAAAGGTAGTTCTCGTCCATTGACATCATCTCGAGCAGCAGATAGGTACCAAAAGCAGCACCATAAAACAGCAGAGTGGCAACTCCTTACCTACTCTGCAAGCTGCAAAATCATTTCCAATTCTGGAAAATCCACTCAATTGAACAGTCCACAGGCATTCTTCCTCATACAGAAGCATACAATGGGTGGTTTAATTCTAGTTTCAATAACCTTGTTAGGATGCTGTTCTCCAACATCAATCTTATCGCGAATTCATTCTCAAAAATATACTAAATTAAGCAGAAGCTAATAGATATTCCTAGTTACAAATATCTCAATTGCAAGCACACAGGCCTGCATAGATCTTTGGTTCATCATATCAAGGAAGCTTTAAACTCCACCCTTGTTATCCCTTATGGCTTACGCTTATTCAGTCTCCTCTTCTCAGTATCATGCTTCACAAACACTTCCAACCACCCCAAATTCTGGATCATAACAAAAGAGGGATTCTAATTATATCTGAGTCTCTGACGCATGTTACTACACTATAAATCAGTTCATGGAGGCAGCATCGGTCGAGAAAATGAGCTCAAGATGACGAGGATTACGAGGTAACATTGTCTTTTACCTTATTATGGAATAGTTTTCAAAACTAGGAATTCTGAAGGGAGTAGTAATTAGTAACAGACAATAAGCCTCACCTCCAAAAGCCAAGTATGAAGGGATTAAACCAAACTTATTCCATTCTCTTTCCCAAACCCAACCTTCAACAATTTGGCTTTAGAAAGGGAATTCACATTGTCTCATACTGCAAAAATAAGGCTGCATCACATCGGCCGCGTTGTAAGGCTTTAAAAAAAACAAACCGATATTTTCTCGTGTTGTAAAGGCGTAAAAAATATTTTGGGCTGTGTCAAGGGATATCTCATGCGTTTGACCGATATTAAGGCGTTACGAAAACGCATCACTTCCGTTACTGCATCACCATTCCGTTACCGCATTTCTTCCCTATGCTGATTGTCTTTCAGTTTAATCAGCAATAACAAACTCTAATTTCCTCCTTCATTTTCTCGCTCTACTTTGGCTTCACAAAGCTCAGAGGAGATGTGGATAGTCTATACATATCAGAAATCATGATGAGATTTTGACTCAAGAACACGCCAACATCACCTCCCATTCCAAAACCATCCACCAGAATCTGAAAGGGAAAAGGAAATCTAGTGACCGAGTCCCTGAATAAAAGGTTAAAGCAGAGAAAATTTAACCTAGAATCAAGATACCCTCCACCCAAATCCTTCCTATTTAATGATGCCTAAACAAAAAATCCAGTTACCGACTTACCGTAATGCGCCTCGAGGTCATTAAATATAAATTGGAGTCCACTATGATTAATCATTAACATACATGTTTGTGAATGACCTCAATGTATAAGGCCTGTATGGTGAGCTCATAAATTGCTAAAAAGAAAGTATTCTATATTGTATTTTATTTTAATTAAAAAGGTGGCACAAATGTGTTACCCATTAGTGCGTACCTCTTTGAAAAGAACATCATCTGACTCCTCTTGACTCAATTCTGCAAGAAATGTATATTTCTTCAGCACACAAGGCTAAGTTATTAAAAATATAATGCATATAAAAAATCCTTCCACTCGGTATAAAACCATGCGTTTTAGGAATAAAACCATATTAAGTTCGGCTTAACCAAATCAGTTTAACCATTACATCCCGAGTCAAAATGCAGCAACATACAGCTAGTGTACCCATAACGTCTACATATAACAAACATCAACAGTTTATAAATGATTGAGGCAAATTCCATTTACCAAATGACTCCATAAACTTGGGATCAACCGCCGCTTTGAAATCTGGAAAACATACATTCAACAAAACAAAATATCAATACTGGGCGGGTTATACATAAACTAATCGATAAAATAGTTGGGGGGGGGGGGGGGTGAGCAGGCCTAAAAAAGGCATACATTCTTGTCATGTGTTTGACCCATTTTCGTTTTTGGTTGTATATAAATGTCAACGAGAAAAAGTAAGTTGATCTGTCCAAACGTTGATCTCGGTAAAAAAAAAGTGAACATAAAAAAAAAAAGGGTGATGGGGTCAGAGTAATGCAGCACAGAGAAATAGAAAGAGGTGGTGAGACTGATGGTCAAATCCATTCAACAATCTTCAATTTAATCTAGTCCTATTGACTGTCCACATAGATTCTATAACAAGCATTTCCAATTTTCTTCATATGGACTTTTTAGCCTAAATCTCTCATATTGCCCAACACTTTTTAGAATCTCTTTGGTTCCAACCTTCCACATTTGTTACCGGCTGTTTTTGAACCTTCGTCGCACATGCCCAAACCAACAAAGACGATTTTTCTTCATCTTTGCTTCAGTATTTGCAACTTCCATCCCATCCTTATGCCATCATTCCTAATATTATCTTTCACTGCGTGCGCGCTCATTCATTGTAGCATACACATCTTAACTCATATCTTCCTACTATGACTCTATGATCCTTTGTAAAGCCTATATTTCAACCAATACAATAACTTTGGTCTAATGGTTGTGTAAATTAAAGCTCACTTGTTTGAGTCCTAGAAACAACTTCTTGCACACAAATGTGGGGTAAAGTTTGCCTATATTACACCTATGTAGTGGGACTCTTACTCGGTAGGCATAGTTTGGGCATCGAGTTTCATCCATTCGAAAGTTTTTTTATAAGGAAAAACTTTGTTGATAAGGAAATACGTCATGCATCAATAGGATGAGGAATCCAAAGAAGCAAATAAAGATGGCTACAATATCACATTTCAACTATTTCTACATAAATCATCAAGAAAGCAATGGTAAAAAACAATCCATGTGTGGCGGCCCAAAGTGACGCCAAAAAGACCATCTTCTCCCATAGCACCTAAACCTGTAGAAATGATCATTGAAAATTCTCCTATTTCTTTCTAACCATGTGTACCATAAAATGTTAAAGGAATAAATCATCCACATCTTTTTCAGAAATTACCCTGTCCCAAACCACAATGTTAATCGAAAGAAAATCTTGAATCCTTCATTCTTCAACCATGATCTTAAACAACCTTTGCTGTAGTTCTCTCGCTATCTTGCAATGGAGAAATAAATGATCATTATCTTCCTCATTCTCACAACATAAAATACATCAACGAGAATTTAATGTCTTATAAGGTCTCCTAAATTGAAGGTTCTCCATCGTGTGCAACTCCCCTTTGGCTACTAGCCACACAAAACCCATGATCTTTTTGGGACCTTAGCTTTTCCAAAGAAAAATAAAGAGATCTATAGGGATGGAAACCAAATTTGCATGAAAAGAAGCGCAAGAGAAGGAATTTGATGAATTTGGGATCCAAATTATTGAATATGATTCGATTGATGGACTGATATTTTGAAGAATATCTAATAGCTCAACCACCAACTGCAAATCCCTCTCTAATGGATCATACCTAAAAGATAAATTCCAGGCAATTTGATTGTTATCCCCCTCCAAAGAATAAAATTTCATAATCGGCGAGTTGTGTTTTGACAAAAGATGACATAATTTGAGAAAAAGTTCTATGAAAGAGTGTGCCCCCAACCATACATCTTCCCAGAATTTTCTAAAATTAACTATGAAATTAACTTCCATGGGCTAAGATAAGTGATGTTGGACCGACTTTTGCTTCCTAAGATGCAGAAGAACCAATATTTTTTTATATAATTCTGTGCAACAAAGAGTTTGATTCACGCAAATATCTCCACAACCACTTTCCTAATAACATCATATTTTTTGTCCTCAAATCCCCTACACGGCTACACCCAAATCCCCTTGTTCAAGTGAAGCTTAACTATATCCTAACCAATCAAATGGTCCTTTTTGAACTTCCCATTCCTTCACAAAGAAAATCTCTCATCATCCTCTCACATCATGGGGCTTTATAAAGAGACATAAAAACATATATATAATTACTCAAACATGATTTAACAATCAAAAATCTTTCCTCCAAAAGAGAACATCACCTTTTTCCAACCATCCAACCTCCTAGACACTTTTTCTATCACCGGAGCCCAAAAAACCTTAGAATGAGGACTGACGCCAATCGAAAGGCATGCGTATGTAATAGAAAATGATACAGTTAGCCATGGTAGCCAACCTACTAATCTCAAACTCCCCCATTGTAATCCCTTTTAAGTTGGAATTTTGATTGTTTATCCTCGATCCAGAAATTTTCTCAAAGAGAGAGACGATGTCTAAAGTATTTCTGAATTTTAGTGCATCATCTGATATAAAGAGAATAGTGTCATCAGCGTATTGCAAATGACTAACCATTGTTTCTTCCTCGCCAACTCTTATCCCATCGATCAAACCTTTATCAACCCCCTTTATTATCAAATTTCCAAGGATATAAGCTACTAAACAGAAGAATAGTGGTGATAGCATGTCCCCTTGTCTTAGGCCTCTTGAATATCAAATTAATCTTTAGTACGACCATTTACCACCATTGCAAACCATGAAGAATCAAGGCACCTGTAATCCATTTGCGTCATCTTATACCAAATTCTTTTTCCTCCATCACCCTATATAAAAAGGCCTATTAACTCTATCATAAGTCTTTTCAAAATCCAATTTGAACAACAAACCTTTACCCCCTTTGCTCCTAATATCCTCTATCGTTTATGAGGCTACCAACACTGCATCAAGAATTTGTTGCCCTTCCATGAAAGCATTTTGTTCTATGGCAATCGTCTCCTAGATGACAATGCTTAATCTTTTCCCCAATACCTTTCCTAGAATCTTATACATACTAGTGGTAAAGCTAATCGGTATAAAATCAGAGATACTCTTCGAAATTTTCTTCTTTGGTATAAAATAAATGAAATTTAAATTCATGCTTTGACATCTTTCCGTTCGTAAAACTCCATAAAAAATATCATTACATCAATTTAACCCATTCCCAAATCTCTTAAAGAACTCAGTGAAACCATCTGGGCCGGATGATTTATCTCCCTCCGCTCATGATGTATCTCCCTACAGCTCAAACACTACAATCCAGATTTCCTCAAGCTCAAACACTACAATTTCTCTTAAAGAACTCAGTGAAACCATCTGGGCCGGGTGATTTATCTCCCTTCGGTTGTGATGTATCTCCCTCCAGCTCAAACACTACAATCCAAATTTCCTGAAGCTCAAACACTATAATAACTCATTAAATCATGTGCTATCAAAAACAACCTCTTTGCTACCACAAGGGTAAAGTTGCTTTATCCAACCTCCAAACCCGGCCTAGAATGGAAGTTGGGAGCCACTTGCTCTCTCACATTCTATGTTACTAAGACTCAGGGCACAAACTGCTAAACTCGAATACTTTGTGAGAAACTTCCACGATTTGGTCAAAACCAGAGTGGAGAATACAACACGGTTAATTGAGGTGAAACAAAGAGTTTGAGGAATATGTCGAGTGTTTGAATGACAAAAACAAAACAAAGATAAAATGAAAACTATAATAATATTTATATGATAAAGCAAGATTTTCTCATCAATAAATAATACGTCATAGAATAGACAAGAATTTAACAAACCTCGAACTAGATTTGGACGTCTCTTTTGTGCCATTGACAATGCAACTGCATCTTCAATCTGAAGGTATATGTTAAGTACGCTTCACGCATCAACCATACACATGATCTTATAAAATAAATTGCAAAAATGTATCTATATCCCAACATAATTGAAACTTGAAGACAAACCTTTAAGGAAGACATTTCCCTTAAACCCATTTCCACTGAAAGCATAGTTTCAATATTCCCCTCCCCAGTAACATCACTAGGATCTCGGCCAGATTTACTCTGACTGAAATTATCATCTGCTTCATAAGAAAAACTCCTGTCAATTAATCATGTTATAAGTAGGGAAGAAATTAAACAGAGGACTATCAACTAGCCTTTGTTCAAATAATCTTCCTTTGCTTTCTGTCCTGCAGATATGACAACTTCAAATGGAAGAGGAGCAAATCTGGACCAATGTTCATACTTGGATCCTGCTATATCTGCACAAATGCCTGTTTTTCGCAATAAAATAATTGCTAAATATGAATAATGAAGACCACTTTTCCTTATAAGATGTAACAAAAGGAGACATACCATATTGCACAGCTAAACCCCAGTAACGGGCAAGCCAGCACCTCTTAAGAACTACTTCCTCCTACATATCACAGGAATCATGTCAATTTCCGCCATCTTGTAAAAATGTATTGACTTAAGGTGTAAAAGCTAATGAAAAAAGCAACCATCTCTTCCTGGGTCAAAACCATTCTTTTAGTCATAGTGCGCATAGCTTTTGCCTCAGACTCAGCTTCTTGAAGCTTTTCTGTAGTTGCTGCAGCCTCCATCCTTAGGTTCTAACAACATCAAGCATTGTAATTTTCATTTAATAACATGTATTTATATAAATATAGCTCACGAAATCGAATCGATACATAGTAGATTTACCTCAATTTCTTGACGTAGGGTCTCCAGTTCCTCTTTACCTTCCCTGCGCTGTTTTGCAGCAGCAAGGGCAGCCTACCAATCAAAGCCCCTCATATCAGAAAGACAGAAATTTTCATCAAATTAGTAGAAAATATGTCTAGCAACTCTTGCATTCTAGAATATGGCCTTCAAAAATTTCCCAAAAATATACGTATAAACCATGTCTGAAAACAGCTTTGGAGCACCTGCAGGTTTATGTGAGTTGTGGGAGATACAAGAAAAGGAACCCTATGTGATTTAATTTTCTATGGCTATGCTATGGAAATTGTTAAGAGTACAGACTCCACACTACCATTTATTTAATGATTTAACGCTTTTTAAAATATGTCCTCGTTGGATATGCAAAGTGAATGAAACTCCTCGGTAATATTCTTTCAATTCCTATAGAGGCGATTGGTCCTCCCTCCATCTTTGCTGAACTGATAAGGTTATTTAAATTTTATTCCTCTTAAAAGCAGTTTCCAGCAGAAAATATGAGCATGATAGCATGCCTATAGAAGATACACACCTCCCTTTGACGTAAAGCTGCTTCCTTCCTGTTAAGAATCCCGAAGAGAATTATGCAACACACTTATTGAAGCAAAGAAATCTAAACAGGAATAAAAGTACCTGCTCAACAATTTAGCTTCCAAAGATAAACCTTCTCCCATAGATGCAACCTGTTGATAGGCAGTAGTAAAATTCCTCATACAATCAACCACAAAAGCTATCATCAAAATTTTCCATCATACGGTATATAAGCCAAGAACAAAAAACTACATAAATGATACCAATAGCAACTACATATTTCCAAAAGGCGGCCCATTTTCATTTTGTGACACATTATCCACACATGAGTGTTAGCTAAATTGTTAATCCCCTAGTGAAATGAGAATAGTAAATCATGGTTGGTTTTGGTTTATTTTTTGTTCAACTGCGCAATTGTGAATTCCAAAAGCAGGTTAGAAAGCAAAAAAAAAAAGGTTGCATTGGGCCCCAACATTTTATTTCACTTTTTGAATTTTGACACGACTTCTACACACAAATCTCCGGTCATCTGGTTATTCACCAACATTTTCACACTTAACACCCCAACTTGCATTCCAAAAAAAAATTAAAAATACCCTATTTTAGCACACTTTCATTAGTGTCATCTCCACCCAAAGAGACCTCCTCAGATATTTTGGGCAGTTTTTGTGACAGAGGGAGTAAAAAGGCAAACTCATCTTTGCAAAGCAAGTAGTGCAACTGGCAGAATTATACCAAAATAAGGATACAGACCTGTCTTTCAAGTTCTCTTGCTCTGGCCTCTGCTTCTTGACGTTTTCTCTCGGCTTCTCGAAGCTGTAGCAAGTACACAGGTTCATGTTTTCTTCATCAGCAACAATAAGGAAGCAAACGGAGTTTTTCCTTTCAAAGGGAAGGGAAAATACCTGTTCAAGGACATTTTCGTTCTCTTGTTGTAGCATATCCAGCTGCAATGACAAGACATACTTTAAAAAATGCATTACATGATACTACTTGACAAAAGCATGCAAACATGGAATAGACTTGGAAAGCAAAAGCTCAAAGAGGGATCATTGATGAGAGTCACATACTTCATCAAGAAGGGCAGCATCGTCCGGCCCATTACCTGAATCTTTCAAGCTGAGATGACCTAAATCTGGAAACCTGTATGTTTAAAAACGAGAAATTTTGGCAATTTAACCTATACAAGCATGTTAAATTGAATCATAGAATTAGGGAGAAGAAAACAACCAGTAATTAACATATACTACTTTAAGGGCCTAGGAATGTTCATGTTCTCTTCATCATAATTACTATACAAAGCTGAATTTTCCGATTAAAACTGACAAAAACTGATTTTCTACATCTTAGTACTTGAATAACTTCGATAGAATATTAACTGTTTTCTGTTGAAGAAGAAGCCATTGAAAGAAAAGTTCTATCCATCATACTACCATGCAAGCATATTTTTCTAAGTGTCACCATTTAGAGAAGGGAAAGAAAGTGTAGAAATATGTTAGAGAATGTCCAGCATATGTGATGAAATGTCGCGTAAATGAAGATGAGCCATAAACTTTCGTTAGGTTCTTAAGAGGTCTTGAAAACAGAATCGCAAGGGTAGCAGAGTTACACCCATACTCCACCTTAGAGGAACTCATTATTTTGTCATACCAATTGGAACAAAAACAAAAACCCAAAGCTAGAACTGATTCTAGATCCTATTCTAAACCAAACGCCTTTCAAAAACCATCTGTAACAAACCTAGACAATAAAACTTCATCAAGCAAAAGAACGTTCAATCCATGTCAAAACCACCCCACAATCAACCAACATTCCATCAAATCCAAAGGGTCCAAGAAGATGTTTTAGGTGCCAATGACTAGGGCACATCGTCTCTGAGTGTCCCAACAAAAACATTGTTACACTTGCAGAGTTTGAGGCTTATAATTGGGAAGAAGAATAGATGGACGTAGACCCTATAGTAGATACCAGCCCCATTGAAGGAGAATGTGTTGGTCCCAATGAAGAAAAGTGCTTCATGATGAGGAAAGTGCTACATGCCCAAGCAACAATAGATAAGGATCCACAAAAAGAATCCACACAAAAAATTTACGATTGGTTTACCACAAGTAAGGTGTGTAGTTTATCATAGATGGTGGTAGTTGTACCAATATGATGTCCCAAACTTTGGTGTCTAAATTAAGTCTTCCAACCTCCCACACTCCTATCCTTATGTCATTCAATGGCTTAACCAATGAAAGGGATTACAAGTTGCCGACCGTGTCTTGTCATCCTTTAGTATTTGGAAGGAAGAGTTGTGGTGTGATGTCATGCATATGGTTGCTTGCCATGTTTTACTAGGAAGGCGTTGGTTGTTTGATAGAAATGTCTCGTATGATGGGTGTAGAAACACAAATTCTTTCACTAAACAAGGTCGTAAGATCACACCCGACCCTGGGGGTAGGCCCAAGGGGCAACTGCCCAGGGCCCACCTTCAAAAATTAGTATTAAGGTATTATAAAAGGGCCCATAAAAGAATTATTAATATATCGCATGTAAAGAGTGAAAGTACCAGTTAATGCCCAAATTCATACAAGTAATTAGTAACTATTCCAATTCCATCTATTAATAAACATTAATTACCACATATTTTTTAAGAAAATCAGTGAGTAATTTAATATCTATTTTCCAAAAAAATCATTAAACTTTTGTCTTCTTTCTTTTCACTAGTTTTCACCCTTTTAATTATCATATCAGTATAATTACCTTCTTAAATTAAATTTTCAATTTTTTAAGAAACAACTATTCTCTACCTAAGATCCACTTAATTCCAATTTGGAAAAAAAATGATTTTCTAAGTAAGTTTTCTTCCTATTAATCAGTTAAATAATTATTGAAAGTAACTTTTTTTATTGCCTAAAATAGTTTTCAATTGTCGTTCCAGTAGAATTTAATTTTGAATTATAATTTGTTTGTTAATTTAATTATAGATTTTTTTCTAACTCAAAAAAATATTAAGGCCATAATTTAACAACACGAAAGTTAAATTTATTTGTTTTGTGTGGTTTAATAATTTAAAGGGCCCTAAATTACTAGTTTGCCTAGGGCACCGAAAAGTTCAGGACCGGGCCTGCGTAAGATTACTTTAATCCCTAACCAAATTCCAAAATCAAAAAACCACGACTAATACATCATCTCTTACTATGTTCAATTCTAACATTATTTCTAGTGTTCAACAGGAAAAAAAATATGTTTCTTAGGTTGGACGTGCAAAAGATACATGATGAAGGTGGGAAGGAAATTCTACACAACAAGATACCAAGTAAAGAAGATATACTAGGAGACAAAGTCATCAACTCACTACAAGGCAAGAAAATCAACATTCAAGGTGCTAGTTTGAGGACAAACTCTTCGATGAGGGAGAGAATGTTTGCTATGGAACCCTTACCCCACTCATCAAAAGTCATCTCAACTAACCATCCAAGTCATCATCCAAGATTCTAAACGAGAGTAACATTTAATCAAGCTCATTATCTAAATTTCTTTATGTTTTCATTTATTTTGAAAAAAAAAATTTGTATTATGTTAAAAACTTGTAGTAATTCATACTAGTTTAGATTTAGTTGTCATTAGCTCAAAAACATAATATGTATGTTGTAATATTACTTGTTAGCTAAGATTTACACATGAAGTTCAAGAGGGTTAAAGGAGCTACAACAAACATAATGTGGCTTTCAACATGTGGCTTTGATCAATCATCCACAAAGTGGCATAAAACATAGGAAGTTATTAAGTGCAAGGAAGTCACAAGCTCCTTGGAAGTTTCAAAGATAAGTAACATTATTTGGAAATATTAAGGAAGTTTCACAACCACCAAAAGGAGTTACCGTAAAAAATGGCATGTGAACCTTAGTGCAAGTTGAAAATCAGAAAGTTTTCCTCCTACATTTCCCTCCTACGTTCAAAAGAAGGCATGGATGTTATTTGACTTCCTTATTAATGTTTTACTCGCCAAAACTACATAACCTACAATCTGATTTTTAACTTCAAGAAACCACCTCAAGGAGTTATGTCAAATGCTTGGACAGTGGACGTGTTTGAAAAAAAGGCATGGATGTTATTTAACTTCCTTATTAAAATTTACCCGCCAAAACTACATAACCTAGAGGCTGATTTTTAACTTCAAGACACCACCTCAAGGAGTTATGTCAAATGCTTGGACGTGTGATATTCATGGAACAAAAAATTCCTTGTTACGTTACGTAACGCCCGTTAAGTAACCTATTTGAGAGTTGCCACTACGTTAAATCCTATTATATAACGGTGCATGATTATTCACGCTCATCGTCGCATGATGCACTAATTTCCTTGCGAATCGCGAATCAAAATAAGCGAATTATGGACGGTTTTTGGGTTATTTTAGACTCATTTTGAGTGAACCGCGAATTCTAAAAAGGGAATTAACCGGTGAACTGTGTTACAGTATTCACGGTGAAAACGTCACATTGACCGTTACGTAACGTGTAACATCCGTTATTTCATATTTTCAACGATATTTCACGTCACAACGTTATTTGTCTTCGTTAAAATTTCATTAATGATCACTTAACTTATAGTTACTCATAATTTTGATCCTCCAATAAAATAATTGTCTAATAAGTTAATAAACTTCAAAAAACTAATAAGCTAATTAATTAACCACCAAGAGTACTTCATATAGTGCAAGTAACAAAAAAAATGCAATTATAAGTTCCGAACACCCCTTATGTGATTTATTTTTTCAAAAATTCACACCGCATTGGCCTTCGAGCTATGAAGAATTCCCTCCAATACTAGTGGAAGTTACATAACTCCCAAACAAAAGTTACACTATAGTCATTATATGTTAAAGTAATGTGCGATAGGTTAGATTTCTGATTTAGAGTCTTTGTTCTTATGCTTAGTCTTCTATATATACGTACCTATGTACCAACATTAAAGGTTATTAATGATATAAAGAAAAAACTGAAACATTGTTGAATTTAGGTCTCTTTTTATGTTTGAATTAGAGGTTAAGAATTAAGACTTAAGAATAGATAGTCATACCATACATGCTTGTGATCTTTAGGGCCTTTAATTCCTACTGTAGGATATGTACCAATAGCAATTAAAGCACGCTAACTATCTTCTTTTTCCAATCCTTCATTATCAATCTCTACCTATACTTAGCTGTGGTGATCCTATATCAACTTAGAATACTTACATCCCCAAATGTCCCACCGGCTATTCCTCTTCATTTGCCTTACAACAATCTGTCCTAATTCTTCCATTATCATTCTCACACAATACCTTTCCTCTTAAACAACAATCAACTCACAAAACAGCCCCATACAAAACCATAAACACCTACCCATCTCACCGTTGTTTCTAACTTCAAAGCTTTGAATCCAATTTCCCCTTGTCTGTTCCATTGTGTCTCAAACGAGCATACAACACACTTTATTATTCATAACAAAACCAAAACAGTGCCCATGATGATTTCCAACTAGATTAGCAATGGACAATTAAAATACATATTGAAGGGTTCATAAAACCCTCTAAACTATTGGCAATGCGAAAAACAAACTTTGGACGTGCAATATAATGTGAATCCTATCAGTGATTTGGAATACGATAAATAACAACAAATAACAGAACATTCAGTATAAAGTTTCCAAATGACAGCTTCTTCAAATAAAGTAGCTCCATGGTATTGTAATTGTTCCCCTGGGACTTCAAGAACTTTTTAAGGGGCTTCCATTGTCCAATATTTAACATCGTGGAAAGAGTTGACCGTATGATGATTCTTAAGATTTTGAGAAAAATGAATAGTTCTCTCCCTTTCTAACAGGAAAACATCATTTGAAATCTAAAACACAAGCTATGAGTATAAACCTATCAATAAATGCAGATATTAATCAGAAAGCATAGAGTATGATGCTCTCATACCTTTTATCTCTAGCTTTTGGAGTGGGAAGCTCTATCGTAGAGATCACTGCCGGGGTTTTTAACACAACTCTACTAGGTTGTGGCACTGCAGCTGCTTGTCGAATTGTAGTCGGCCTTCCAGCTGAGGTTGAACGTACAGAATAAGCATTGTGATCTACATAGTTCCTACCTAACTAATTCAACATCAAAAATTTCTAATCAATCCACTAGTTCACATAATCACATCACAATAAATTTACCAACTACGAAAAACAATTCAACTCTTAATAATCAGTCATCAATTTTAGGAAATACTCTTACATTGAAAAATCCTAAACCCTCAAATCCTTATTATAAAGCTCAATTCAGCCATAGAGTAATCAAAATATACATTGTAGTCGACTAAATACTGTCAAGATTCAAAATCACAGCAACAAGAGTAAACAATATAAAACATAAAATCAAAAAATTATCGAATCAAACCACTGGTTCACATGATCACATCACAATAAATCCATCAACTAAACAAAAAACCAATCAATTATCCACAATGACTCATCAAATTTAAACAACACGCAAATCTATTTCCAAAATCATCAACACTTCACCCCTCAATTCTTACTCTAAAACTCATATCAGTCAAACAATAACCAAACTATACATATTAATATTCCACAACAATCATAAAAAATACAACAAAAGAAAAATATTATAACATCAAAATCAAAGGCATAAAACTACCGCAGGGGAGGGAGCACGATGAGTAGGACGAGCAGCAGAGAGATTAGAATGTAATCCATTAGTATGATTTATCTTCGTAGGAGGAGCAAAACGTAAGCCAAGATCAAGATCATCGTTATCATTATCATCATCGTTATCGTCTGTAGCAGATTGAGTAGCCATAACCTGAGCCAAGCGACGAGCAGCAGCTTTAGCAGCGACGTTTTGAGTACGCTTAACAGTGGAGTAACCGGTACCGAGTCGCGAACTCGGATGAGCAGGAGACATGGCAGGTGAGTTGGAATCGTTGCTGCTTGAATTGCTACTCCATTGACGAGTATATACAGGACTTAGAGCTCTTCTCCGATCCATTTTTGGTTGATTTTCAATGATCAAAGTTGAATTTGAATTCAGCGTGAATTCAACTTCACTCCGAAGTTATTGAGTTTTGTCTTCAATTTTTTTTTCTTATTTTGACTAATAAAAAATTGAATTTGTTGGGATTGAAGAGGAGAGAGAAAGAGGGAGTGTGGGGTCAGGTTGAGTTGGAGAAAGAGGAGAGAGAAAAAATGTGCCGGAGAAGGAGTTAAAGTAAAGATGTAGATGAACACGGAAACGACTAGGGGCGTAACTAATTTGGTTAAAAGCCAAATACCGAACCGAATCAAACTGAATGATTTAACTTTCCATGCCTAGCACCAAAATGAAAAGCAACTTTCTTGGACGCTTCTTACCCTCCTAGACTAAAACCGAATCAAAACTGTGCTCCAAGTCCAATACAACAAAACTAAGCTTAATTTGGAATCAACCAAATTTAGGAGACACCATATCCCAACAAATAGTGTATTTGATCAACAATCAATTCACACCTAATACAACTTGTATCAATATATAATCACTCCAACATATGTTTAAACAATTCTAACCACAAGATACATGTAAGGTGTGATATAAGATGAGTTAGAGTATATAACATATTATGGAACCTCAACTATTAGCTTAACCTTTTAATTGAGTTTGTTCCTTGATATGGTATTAGGGCTAGTATGACAAGTCACGAGTTCGAATCTCAACCGCCCTTCTAATAAAATGGCCTTAAAATTCTATATCTAATTAAATGGCCTTAAAATTCTATATCTTGTAGTTATCGTCAATTAATTTGCTTGATTAGTTAGATGAAAATATTAAAAGCTAACAATTAAAGATTCAACTTCTTAGTTAACATGAAAAAAGGTACTAGTATTTGTAGTAAAAAGGTATACATACTGGCAAAGGAGGTGTACCCAAGTTTAAGCCAAGATTCCAATAGTCGGCCTCCTCATACACACTATCATCTGAAGGAGCAACCTTATTGTTGTTAGCGATAACCAGAGCTATATGCCTTTGAGCAGCTGAAATTTCTACCAGTTTTCGAGTTCTTTTTGAGTTGGCATTACGATCGACAGGCGGCATCACTGCCACTGCCGAACGTATCTCCTCGTCATAACCCACGTAACTCATTGTCTCTTTTGTGAACTGAAATTAGGTAGCAAGTAATTACCAATAGGAAACATATTAAAGCAACTGCATTATAAGAGGCTAGAAACTAATAATTTTTCTTGTTGAATTGGTGTGGTTTA
The DNA here is from genome assembly GCF_026212465.1 of Amaranthus tricolor. Classification (NCBI taxonomy): domain Eukaryota; kingdom Viridiplantae; phylum Streptophyta; class Magnoliopsida; order Caryophyllales; family Amaranthaceae; genus Amaranthus; species Amaranthus tricolor. The sequence continues at coordinate 6,763,054 of NC_080059.1, forward strand.
CAATTTACATCTACTTGTCTTTTGAATATTTTGATTTGAAACTTTCGTTCATGTACATACATACTTAATTCCTTTGTTCAACGAAATTTGTCCACCTTTATTTTTAATTCGTCCCAATAGATTAGACATATTTATATTTTTGATCATGATCTATTTTTTTTTTACTTTTCATCCATATATTTAATTTAGTTTTTCATTTCATCCGCATGTTTCTTTCATTGCCCTACAATATTTACTCCCTTCGTTTTCTAATATTTTTTCCGTTTTAAATATTCTACTTTAGATAGATAAATTTGATTAAGATTTTTAGGACATATATAGATATAAAATATACCGATGTGAGATCTCTTTAGATTCATCTTGACTCTTGATGTATACTTTTTTATTGTATATTTTTTATAATTTTGTATGATGCATATTTAAAAATATTAATGCTTAAAATCTCTTTTGAAAATTGTGTAAAAAATAAACGAGAAGAAAATAAGAAAACGAAAGAAGTATTTGTCTTCTTTTCTTGGTTTTTTTACGTACCTATAAGACAAATTTTATGGAACAGAGAGAGTGTAGGTTAGATATCTATGTTTACATTTTGTGAATTAATTATAATTATGTGATTTCAACAGGTTATAAATTTGCAACTTTGACAAGTTTTTGAGGTTTCATGTTTAATGTATTGGTCAATGATAACACGATTTCATACAATATTAATATTGTTTCTCAAATTGGACGTAGTCAATATATGACGTTAAAATGAATATGCTACTTTTCTTTCTCATGTTGGAACTCTTAATTTCTTAGATTATTACACTTTTCAAGTTAATTAATTAGTTACTGAAATTTTTAATTATTTATTTTTTTAAAATACCTAATAATTTATTACTAAAAATGCCATACAAAATCTATAATAAAGTAATCGATTATATACATAATAATTTTAATCAAACAAAATTCTATATAGAATAAGCCACTGTCAATATAAAAGATATTTAACGCTGAAATTTTTTCTCTTTATCACATCATTGTCTGATACAGTCACCTCCAATGGGGGTCCTCAGATAGAGATAAATTTGATACTATTGACTGCATTAGCATAACTGATACCCGTCATTATATAATTAATTACTATGTTTTATTCCCAAACATTATTCAATAAGAATAAAAACTTATTTTAAACAATAAATTAAAAATATTTAAACTATCGATCCTGTATTAGTTGCCAACACATTTGTTATCAAGTTACATTCATGCATCTGCTCTATTTATAGAAATATTGTATGATTTCATTTCTTGATTTCATCTCATATATACAACTACATCGTTAGTAATCATGAAAGAGAAACGAAGGAAAGGTTGGAGTAGAGTCGTTGAATTTTGACATGATCCGACTTAAAGACCTGATCAAATTTGATCTGATCGAGACTCAACATATAGAGGCGAAGTCAGAATTTTCAGTTAAGGGGCCAAATTGTTGATATACTAGCTAGTTATTTATTATATAAAAACTAGTTAAACTATTAAAATTTGAATCATATAGATGGAAATTAACTTGAATTATAGCAAAAATTATATTTGACAAATAGAGTTAAAGCTTTCCTATAATTACCTCTTTTGAAAAAAAAAGTGTTTTTGACTTTATATATTTGTCTTCTAAGTCTTCAAAAAATTACTATTAAAATTAAGATAGTAAAAATATAAAAACACACACTAAAAAGGATGAATGTGAATTAAGAAAGATAGATAGTAATGACATTATAGTATAAATTAAATTAGCCCGTCTTATATGAGACCGTCTCACCATAAGACGAGTCCATACAAGTAAGCCCATTTCTTAAAGTGATAACTATGAAATTGTAAGAAAATTTGAAATAAATGAGATTATTTATCTACTTAATTCCAAATATAAGATTCGGGAAAACTTATGTCCTAAAATAAGCTTCCGTACGTCCAAGCCTAGCCTCGGGTAAGTCGCTGTTACTAACAGCGAATAAGGGGAAATAAAATAAAAATTAAAAACTCCTTAAGTCGCTGTTAGTAACAGCGACTATGAAGATTAAAAAAAATAAATAAATAAAATTTCTAAATATTTTCCTGGGCCAAGACTTACATAACAGCAAGCCCAAAGCCCATTCACTTTAACCTTCAAACAGTTATCTAATAGCAGATGAATTAACTATATAAAATTATTATTGTTTGATTAATCTTCCGATGTGGAACTGTGGGTTTTTCCTTTCAATTTCCTACCCTCCCTTCCGATGTGGGACTTGTACATGCATGCACCAACTGGTAAAATCATGACCATAATATTTACTCCTTACATGGGAGTGCCATATTGGAAGATTTGATCATTAATTTGGCTGATGCAATATCGAGCGTATATTTGGAGGTTATATCAGTTGACAGTGAAACTTCTGAAAAAATTAGTAACTACAGCCTATCTTTGTGTACTTTGTCAGCCAGAGCTCTGCAAAAATTGAGAAATGAGGTATTTATTTTTTTCGGTTCATTCATATTTTTTCATGTCCTTTTAAAGCTTTTTTTAAATTTTCAGAAATTGATCCTACAGTGTTTTCACAATCTATGCTTTGATTGTGAATGGGTGTTTACTGACATTATGGCCATATCATTTGAGGAGAAACTTAAGCAACTACTGTTGTGGAGCTTCATAATAAAAGGGAACAACCTTTTTCTGGTTCCGTGCTCCAGAATCTAAATTGATAAGTTGAGCTTGTTGTACATCTCGTTGCCAGTTGCCCCCCCTGTTTCAAAATTCCTAGACATTAGGCAACGTTTATGTTCCGCCCTCACCAATGCCTCCTTAACGGCTTGAACCATCCCTTCTCAAAGAATATGAAGATTTAATGTATCTTCCTTTTTGTTTTTTTAACTATTTGATTTGTCTGCTGCCTAAAGCCGAATTTGTTCCCAATCTGTTTGTAAACATGCCATCTTCAAATACTGAGTCTCCTGAATCTGAATATATATTATCCCTTGTTCCAGCAGTGATGCAATGTTGGTGTTAGTTGACGTTGTCGTTATGGGTAGCAAGGTAATCGCTCCAAAATTTAAAGAAGGCGTGAAATAACGTTATTTGTTTCCAATTTGTGTTAGATTAATTTTAAACAATAAATTCATTAACTTGATTCGGTGTTGGATGTCAAATTACAATATAGATTATGAAAAAGATACTTAAGAAGGATTAACTTGTTCTCTCCTTCAAATCTAACTATTTATTTCTCCATATATGTTTTGGTTTCAGGAAGTATTACTTCAGCTTGATAATCGAGTTGTCCGACATAGCAGTGCCTATGGTCAAAGCTATCGTTTCTCAGGTTCGTACTGCGATATCATTCTTCCTTGTTAGCCTGATTGGGCGTTCTGTAGGACTCGTATATACCGGGATAAGGCAATCCTTGCGATGGAAGTAAAGATCACCTTGTAGCAAATGATATAGATGGGTTGTAGAGGACACTTTGTTCCATTGATTCTTTTCTCGGTCAATATTCTCTTTTGATTTTTTGTCACTTATTTTTGCAATACCCTATTCTTATTCACACTTCATACTACAGAAGTATTATTGATCATTTGATATCAGTAAATTTTCATTAATTTTTTTTTTGTTGCAACAAATTATTTGTTACATGTGAGTATACGACATATTTCAAGAACCAACTTCCACTAAACATTTTAAAACATTTTTGTGAGAAAGATATGAGATGTTCGGGGATTCGTTATTTACCCGACATTGTAATCGTCTTCGTGAGCTTCTCTTCACCACTCCCGGTGCTCTTCAGTACCTCAGTCCCACATCGGTGCTTTATTCGTGAGCTAATTTTTGGTTTCATTTATTTTGATGTGTTCCAGAAAACAGTCCCACATCGGAAGATTAATCAAACAATAACAAGTTTATATAGTTAGTTCATCTGTTATTAGATAACTGTTTGAAGGTTAAAGTGAATGGGCTTTGGGGTTGCTGTTATGTGAGTCTTGGCTCAGGAAAATATTAAGAAATATATATTTTTTTTTTTTTAAAAAACTTCATAGTCGTTGTTACTAACAGCGACTCAACTCCTTAAGTCGCTGTTAGTAACAGCGACTTTCAACTTTTTAATTTTTATTTTATTTCCCCTTATTCGCTGTTAGTAACAGCGACTTACCCGAGGCTAGGCTTGGACGTACGGAAGCTTATTTTGGGACATAAGTTTTTCCGAATCTTATATTTGGAATTAAGTAGATAAATAATCTCATTTATTTCAAATTTTCCAATTGTAAGTGATCACTTCAAGGTTATAAGTGTAACTTTAAGAATATAAAAAGTCACCACTTTAAAAGTAAGTGTACATTGGGCCAAGGCAATTAAAATGGTTTCACCGTGAAACCGTCTCATATGAGAATTTGTGTAAATTAAATTTATTAGTCTACTAAAAAAAAGTTTAAATTTGAGTTTAATCCATTATCTTAAATTACAAATATGTTATCTCAACCATTGACCTATAGTAATTTTTGTTACAATTATGCAGTTTTTAAATTATATAATAAATTACTAAGTAGGTCGAAGCCAAAATTACAAAGAATCGCATTTTTAGTGAAAAGGGCCGAGCCTCTGCCGGCCCCCGGTGTGGCTTCGCCCATGCGTACATATCTAATTTGTTTCTAAAGTTTAGTGAATTCTGGAGTTATGGATCAATATTTTTGAGTGTATTTTTTCCTCAATTTTGTTATTTGAGTCAATATTCACTATTAATCTATAACATAAAGGTTGTATTTTTGGCCCAATATAAAAAAAATATTAAATTAATGACCAGTTGGGTCAAATCCGACCAACCTAAAATCGAGTCAACCATACATTGTTAAAACACAAAAACTTGGATGAGATGGTCTCATTATGAGACCGTTAATTTGGGCCGGCCCAATTCGCGTGTGTAACAATATTTTAATTTTCTGGGCATTTATCAATTTTGAAAATTGATAAATGTTCAGAAAATGAAAAAATTGTCTAAATTATTATACGCTCGAATTGAGCCGACTCAAATTGACGGTCTCATCATGAGGTCGTCACATCCAATACCAAATTGTTAAAATATTTCGTGGTTGAGAGATCAAATTCTAAAAAGTGACTAGATTTTGTTCCTTCCCGGCATAAACGCGGGAAAGATGGCTAACCCTAGATAATCTGATTGATCTTTCGTTCTTATAGCATCCTCTCAATAACTTTCAAAATTTTTCTTGTAAATTCTAATCTCTCCTAATTAAGAACCCTAACTTTAACCAAATTTCTCAACAATGGCGATTACCGACAACTCTTGCAAACCAATTTCTTTGATCCCTTCTTGTGTTTACACGTCATTTTCATCTTCATCTTCATCTTCATCTACGATTCCTCTAAATATTTATCATTCAAATTCTTCCATGCTGCATTCCGATCAATTTTCGCATTCGTCGTCATCATCAGCATTGACAAAGAGTACAATGATAGGAGCTCCGAAAGAGAAGATAAGAATGTAGTCGCCTTCATTTTATGCAGCATGTACGGCTGGTGGAATTTTTAGTTGTGGTCTTACTCACATGGCTGTCACGCCTTTTGATCTTGTTAAATGTAACATGCAGGTATATGTTTTGAAAATAAAGTATGCACATCATCTTTAATTTATATTATTATAATATAGTGTGAAAGAAGGGTGCTTGGACCCAATAATGGTAAAGAACAAATATAGAAGAATAATAAAAAACAAAAAATAACAAAAGAGACAACAAACACACAAGTTAGGTATTTGCCTGCTTTATTTATTTTCGAACCTAAAGCAAAAGATAAAAAAGGCTTTAAAAACTTAAAGCGTAACGAATAATATAATACATCTTTTGTTTTTTATTGTTCATATTAAACTACTTAAAGAAAAAAGTTAAAAACTCACATTATTTAGCAAAAAATATAAATTATTTTTAAATTTAGTTCAATTTAATATCACTTATAAAAGTAACTTTTTTACCCTTTAAAAAATTTAGCCCGCTTTGCCATTACTAATCGACGGCCATGTATCTACCTGCCCCTTAATAAATATTTACTTTCATTAATGAATTAGAAAAAAAACTGTTTTCTTTTACAATGTATAGCCCTCACAACAAGTATGTGTTTTCTTGTTATTCTTCATATGCTCTTATGAATCAGTATGCCTCTATATATAGGTCATAGACTCATAGACCATTCTTGGATTCCTTCATTAAACATACATTAAACTCTTAATGTATGATTAACATCTACCATTATAATAGCAATAAACTTAGAAATTATGCCTACCGTTATTTATAGCTTAAATGCCCCACATTACTAGCTATTAAGTAACATGATCGGACCAAGAAAAGTAGAAAACGACCTTTAGGCTTCCTGACATACTGCTCGGACGAACACCTACCAGCCCGAACAAGCGCCCATGTTTCACAGGTTCTGCTTGCCTGCTGCTGATGTGCTCGGATGAGCCCAGACCACGCTCGAACAAGCACCTATGATGCAGCCTTTACTGCTTGCTGCTGGATGGTGCCTCGTTCGAGCCACTTCATCTCCATGCCATGCCTCTTTCAAGACATGTCCCAACCCTCTTAACTCTATTGCACCCTTATCGTTGTTCACAACAAGACGCGCCTTTTCTTGAGTTATCGAGTCTCACTTAAGTATTTTGGCAGTTGCACTAACATAGGTTTATACGAAAATCCTAAATATAATCATCAACATATTCTATGATCTTACTGCTGTTTGTTCGAGTACCTTAGTGGCAGATTCAAGTAGCTGTTTCCTGTACAATATAATTAGTCTGCTTCTTTGTATTAATCTCATCTATTCAATGCACTGTATCTCTTGGGCCTCTTTCCACAACAGAAGCAACCCATTTTCTATTGTCCCTTGAACAATCCAACTCAACTAACTTTTGATTCAGATCAATTTTGCCATTTTCAACTTCAAGATTTCATTGCTTGGTTCTTCAGTCATCAATGAATAACCATCCTTTATGGATGATTTGGGTCTTGAAACAATACACACCCTTAGTAGTGATAAGAAAGATTTTGTTGCCAATTGACCCTTAGCAAACAACAAATGCAACTCCCATAAATAAGAACTAACATGTTTTGTTGAACACCTTAATATTGCTCATGGCATTATAATCCTGAACTAAATAGCTATAAATCGATTATTATTGCCCTATCAAAATAAGGAACATATCTTAAATAAGGCAACAAGCAAAACAAAAAAAAAAAAAGATGAATTCATAGGATGCACCAACTTGATTTATATGCATCCTGGTACAGCATACATTTGTGATTGTGATTCAATCTTTCTTAGATTACAAAGTGTTACGTTGTAATAAATATGCTTACAACATGACTATGTTGTTTCGCAACAATTTTTATGAAAGAAAACAATAATGTAATCAGGAGTCCATTATCAGCTATATCTCTAAAAGTTCGATGTACATAATATTTCTTGTTCTTATTTGTACCTAATATACTAGAGACATCTAATTACCCCGATTATCCTAACTTCTTCATGTTGCATTTAGCTATACATTCACTTCTGATTAATGAAAATGAAAATAGAAAAACTAAAATTTGCATGGTTTTAGATTAATCCAGCAAAGTATAAGAACATAAGTTCAGGGTTTGGGGTATTGGTGAAAGAACAAGGCATTAAGGGCTTGTTCAAAGGTTGGGTTCCAACACTTCTTGGTTACGGTGCTCAAGGAGCTAGCAAATTCGGCTTCTATGAATTCTTTAAGAAGTACTATTCTGATCTTGCTGGTCCTGAGTATGCTACCAAGTACAAAACCATGATTTTTCTAGCTGGTTCAGCTTCTGCAGAGGTGATTTCTGATGTTGCCCTCTGTTCTCTTGAAGCTGTTAAAGTTCGTGTGCAGACGCAACCTGGCTTTGCCAGAGGGATGACTGACGGTTTCCCAAAGTTTGTCAAATCTGAAGGTGCTAAGGGGTATTGTGTCTTTCTTAGTTTTTACCCATCATCATCTACCTTCATGCATGAACTAACTCTCTTTTGTATTAATTTGAAGTTTCATTCGATATGACAGATTGTACAAGGGACTCGTCCCACTTTGGGGTCGACAAATTCCATGTAAGCAAAATTGTTTCTGGATTATCTTCAGTTTACCCTTTTGTTAGCATTACAATGCTGTTGTGTCAAGAACCAACTTATCCATAGATGATGAAGTGTTTGTGCACACTTAGTGGGGGCAAGTCTGACTTGCATTGATGAGCTAGGAAGCAACGGATCTCATAACCCAAGATTAGAAGCAAAAACTACGGAGAACTAGAAAACACCAAGGTTTCTTTATCTAGCACATTAGCTAGAAGCAAGACAATAAGATCTTTGAGGCTTCACTTGATCAAGCAGATGGGTTTGTCGGTCGAGCAAAGCTCACAGAATCTTGATTTTTGTGTTTTCACTCATGACGCTTTATGGGAATCTTAGGTTGGACTTCTATATGACCTCTTAGGCTTATAAAAGAAATTCTAAGGTCAGAAGAAGAGTAAGTCGACGATAGAGTGCTAGCAAACATTTTTGGTTGTTGAACCTTGAGCGAACAAATTGTTAGTATTTTGTGAGTGAACTCCATTGGAGTGAAAATGCAGAGTCCTTTGGTAAAACTAAAAGGCCCTGTCTTAAATTTTTGCTGTAGATACGATGATGAAGTTTGCTTGATTCGAGAAAGTTGTAGAACTCATGTACAAGTACGCAATTCCAACACCTAAAGACCAGTGCAGCAAAACATTGCAGCTAGGTGTAAGCTTTGCAGGAGGATATGTTGCTGGTGTATTCTGTGCTATTGTGTCACACCCTGCAGACAACTTGGTCTCTTTCCTCAACAATGCTAAGGGCGCTTCTGTTGGTGATGTATGTTCTTTGTTTTAATCCGCCTTTTTTTAAAAAAGAAAGTCCTTATATTAACTTATGTAACACCATTAACATATCATGAGTTTTACAGGCTGTGAAGAAATTCGGATTAGTAGGACTATTCACTCGCAGTCTTCCCCTTCGTATAGTCATGATCAGAACCCTTACTGTTGCTCAATGGGGAATTTACGACGCTTTTAAAGTGTTTGTTGGCCTGTATGTTCCTAACTCTTCTCTTTTTTTCAAGGAACCAACTCAACCAAAAAGCTTAAGCTAATAGTTGAGATTTCAGGATATGTTATATACTCTAACACGTTCCCTCACACGAGAGCCCTTCGGGCTAGATATGTAGATGTTACACAAACCTTCCTCATACCTAGCGCTGCATATTCCATTTTTAGATCATGTTTTTTTCTCATGCATATGTAACAATTACTATTTATATGTGAATTGTAGGCCAACTTCAGGTGGAAGCTCTCCTGCAACTGCTAAGTAGTGAAAAAGAGTTTTTCAACAATAAATTTGTAGGAGCTGATGACCGTCTTCTAATTGCGTCCCCAATATTGATCTAAGTTTCACTTCTCATTTAGTTTAGGAGTTCATTTCATAGTTGAAGCTTCTGTAAATGGAGTCCTTTGTATATTTGTATTCTTAGGTCTTTTAGACACCGTAAAACCTTATAAATATTAAACTGTATATGAAACATAGATGAATGGTACTCGAGTTGGTTTAACACGTACACATATAAAAGTAAGTGTTCAGTTCTTTCTATACTGGTATTCTAGATTCGTTCCAGTTTTATGGTGTATTTCTATACAACATTCTTTTATTTAGCAACAAAACTTTTAGAAGGTTCATTGAGTCCCAACGTATACATCCAAAAAATCAAATCTGAATTCAATGATTTGATTATAATTAATATCGTTTCAGTAGAGTGCAATATTATTGAAATATATTGATGAATTATAAATTAAATTTCACCACTCATTTATTTTTATAGTCTACTGTCGCAATTCACGCGTTGCTGTGATGTCAATTCCGATTAAGTTAATTATTAGTTATTGGATTTATGCTGCAGCTACTTATCAATTAACTCACATATATTTTACTAGTAATTGAGATTGAACTTCTCCTTCTATTTGTTAGCTTTCAATTTCTATCTGTTGTTTCCAGCTGTGAATTTAATTGTACTGTTTTAATTGTCTTTTCTAGTCCTTTCCATTGTTTTCAATTAATTTCAAGTCTTTTTTATAAGATGTAAGCTCATAGTTGATGCTTAATTATATGAGTTTTTTAGGTCAGAAATATGGATATAACACATTTTCTCCTTATATTTAATAGAAAATATTGGGTGGATTAAAAAAATTAATAGACTTAAAATGTCTACTTTTTGATTTTAAAGTTAGAATATTATCTAGAATAATTCAATCTTTTCATGGTTTTTCTATAATAATCTCACCTATTGATTAGCCATGAATAATCCCAATTTTTGGGAGTATTTGCCTAGAGTATACTTGGATAACCTGACGACTTGCTGTAGTAGATAATTCACCAAAAAAGTAAATTAAAAATTAACGTAAGATTAGAGAAAAATTTTGAAAATTTACATTAAAAATTCTGAACAATAAAAAAAAACAAAATTGTTTTCACTTTTTTTAACATTTTTTTCAACATTTTATTTTAATTTATCTTTTTTTGTTAAAAATATAAAACTTGCTATAGCAAGTCATCAGGTTACTGAGTTTATTCTAGGAAAACGTCTTCTAAAATTGGGATTATTCATATTTAATCAACAGGTGGAATTACTTAAAATATTAAATTAAAATATTTTCTAAAGTTGGAATTACTGTAGGAAAATCATAAAAATATTAAATTATTCTAGATAATTTTTCTTTAAAGTTTTCAATTCCATTACTTAAAATGCTTATTTTAATATTTAAAAAACTCATTCCGTAATCTTTAAATTAAAACCTCAAAAGAAAATTATTTATGTATTAAAAAATAATTATTTTTATTTTATTTATGTTGTGTAATGGCTTGAGAGAAGTCGCACAAATGCAGCCATCATATAGGAGATTCAATGGTTGCACAATGTTATGAGTAGGTTCATAGGTTGGCATCTCTCCCTTAATTTAAGTGTTTACTTTTTACTCGTAAAAATGTAGTAGGAAAAATGTTCAAAAATTAGAAAAACAATACAAATAAAGATAAAAATTTCACTATTAATATGTTTAGTTCACCATCATCTAATAGGAGTATGTATTCTTAGTTTCACCAAGATTATATATGTACATTATTATACAAGTAGATTGAATTGACTTTATATTACAACATTTTAACGTATTAGAAAATTACATATATTAATAATATTTAATAGGCTAAAACTACTTTTATCCTTCAAGAAAAATTATAACAATGTTAATATATGGTATATGATGTAGGATTAAATAAGAAGAATTTCAAAATAAGAAGGATGAAAAAGATTTCTGTTTGATTTTATTTTGTTACTATATATACAAAAAAGATACTATGTTATAAAGTAAGAACATTCAAAAAATTTATATCATAGTTACTTTTTTGTATAACATAGTTACTTTTACAATTATATGTTTTTGGCTCAATCGTGATAATAGATTTTTTCATTTTAGTGAAATCAAGGATGTAGAGTCCTTCTTACACTTCTCATGTTCAACATTACAGAGAGAAATGAGAGTAAAAAATAAATAGAGGCAGAATGGAAAAAAAAAGTATAAAATAGAAAAGATTGCTGCAAATTAGAATACTCCTCAAGAAAACATTAAAATGGTCACCTACATATGAAAACACTATAAAAAGTATCTTTTAGAACACATTCAAAGAAAAAGAAACATCATATCGATATATTAATTTGGATGACTTTGATCATCCAATACACAAATGGTAGATTCAATATCCATTGTCTCTACGTATGTTCAGAATCAACAATGTTGTTTTATGACTTATACATTACATAATTTAATATTAATAGCATTTTCTTTGTATTTGGTGCCTTGCGTTTTGATTCTCATGCATAGGCACTAAGGTGTGCAAAGGGTATGAACATAGTTTTTTTTGAGGAAATGCTTTCATGCACACTAGTGGAAAAAAAAGTTATCCACTATATCTTATCTGCTGCAATTGCCAAAAAACGAAGCATACAAGCAAAAATGCAAAAAATTACAAATATTAGATAATGTATGCTTAATGGAATCACAAAATAAAGTATTCTTCAAACAGAAGCAAATACAAATTTTATATGCTCCTATTACATGTGCTTAATTTGAGTCAAAGTAAAAGTCCTAAAAAATCACAATATATAAGATTTTTTTCCACTAGTGACAACGGGGTTAATGTGATCGAGTTTTGGGTCCAAAGTGAAGTTAAAGCCGACTTGGCTTTAACTTATGGTTAGGCCAAAATCGAGTTGGCTTTATGTTCTCTCTTGAATATATTTGAGCAGCAACAATAGTTGGATTAACTTCTTTCAGAGTGTATTGGGTATTGAATCTATAAATACCCAATACATAGATTTAGATAGCTAATTATTTATTTAGTCTATTCTTTCAATTGTAATCTCTTAAGAACCAGCGTAGCCCAAATTAAGATTTTCTTATAGTGTGGTCGCTACTGTCTCAAATGAAATTTTTTGTCAATCAAATGATCGAGTCGAGCCATTAGCTAGGCAAACTTGATTTTATATTCTTATATCCAATTGTAGATGCTTAACCCTAAAATGTTGTCATCAAGACTCATCATACCACAAGATCAAAATTTTGTTGGGGAGAAATTATTTTGAGGGAGAAAATCATGTTATAGATGAGGTCAAATTCTTGCATTTTGCTTAAGCCAAAATAGAATTACAAAAAGAGAATTTGAATACAACCACTACAATCACAACAAGTTGATGAGTATTCCATCCTCTATGTTCTAATCAAATGCTTGGTTTCCTCGTTTCTGATATTTACAATAAATGTCTTATTTGTTTATTTGATAATATTTATCTCTTATATTCTTATAGGATCCAACTATTTATAAAATTGCCATTTAATTTTTATTTTTTTTTCTTACGTCATGTAATCTAATCTCATTTGATCTCTTTCCTTTTTCCCGAAATTGGTGCCAAATTAAATAAAATGATATCATTGAGTGAGTATAGTATAGACTCACTAAGTGTTCATTCGGGTCATGTGGTTGATTTTGGGTCAGGTATTTCGAGTCGGTTTAAAATCGGATTTTGCATTCACATTGGTTTTTTACACAATTATAAATCCATTTTTGAATCGGGTCAAATCAAATTCGATTACAAGATCGATTAAATTCGATTAAATATAGGATCATCATATCTGTTTTGAACCGTTCATATAATATAGAAATACAAATGGACAAGAATAATGACTTTTTTAGTCTGAAATCCAAAAATTAATAATGAATGAAAGCTACTTATATAAACGACACTCACGGTAAGATCCTTCCATACATCACCCTCTCTCAGATAATGAATGGACCACTTTCTTACAATTTACAAACAAATCCTAAACGATGTTCAACTACAGCCCATTCATCTAGTTGTAGTACTACTATTTTAGTGTTGTACTTTTTATTTTCTGTATACTTTTTATTATACCTGATCATGGGCAGCCTGGCCTGCGGCCAAAAAAGTGAGGGTTTGGGTACCAAAATATGGTCCGATGGGCGGGTTCGGGCAGAAAATAAGTGACCCGAACTTTTTGGGATGGGTTTGGGATTGGCGTTTGGCCCGTGGCCCGGACCGGCACGAAAAGGAGCTTGTTCATGATTTGCATTTTGAATTTGTTTTACATTATGTATAATATGTAACAATTGTATTTGTTTGTTTCAATTATTTGTAATTTGTGTTTTAAATTATGTATAATATGTAACAATTGTATTTGTTTATTTCAACTATTTGTAATTTGTGTTTTTAATTACGTATAAATAATATATAACATAGGCCCGCAAGCCCGCATATTACGGGTTTGGGCAGGAACTTTTAGGCCCGCGCTTCGGCCTGGCCCGGCCCGCATTAACGGACTGTTTTTTCCACCCAGCCCCACCCGGTGTTTGATCAGGTCTACTTTTTATTAATAAAAGTATATATTTTTCTTTATAATACGTTATTTGACTTATTTTAATAGTAAATTTAAAGGAACAAAGGAGAGGAAAGACCTAATTGTACATGAAAATTGTGTAACCCTAGCTGAAAAGTCATAACAAAAGTAAATTATTACGAATCCATAAATTATAAGCAATGTAAATGTTAGAGCAATTGGACAAATATAAAGATTATGTTAAAACAAGTGTCAATAATCTTAATGATGATATGAATTTTAAACATATAATCGAACATGCTTTGTCTTGTACTTTGAAAATGGTAGATAAAAATGTGTCGGATACGGGTGGTTTAAGGTTTGGAACGATTGATGAAAGTTGTTTGATCAAAGCAACAAGAAAAGAAGCAGATTGTGAGTGGCTCGACCAGGCGCTCGATCGAGCAGTGGCTAGCTCGACCGGTCAAGCGGTGTTGGCTCGGTCGAGCAGAATGTCCAGAACAAGTCAGTAGCTTCACTGAAAGCTCGCTTGACTAAGCGAGGTAGTGGCACGGTCGAGCGGTAATCAAGCAGACTACATTTGGTTAATAATTGGAGGGTGTTTTACAATACAAATATTAAGAGTTCAAATTGGTGAAGATTTCTTCATGAATCTTTTAAGTGGTTGGTTGTCAATTCTACATTTGCTGGAAATATTTGGAAGATTTATGGTACAAAAATGCATGATAATTAAGTACTTTGAGGCAAAGATCATCTAATTGGCTCTTTCACAATTGTTTTTACAATTTTTGAGATTTAAAAAATATAAAAATAAATAAAGAGAACTAGAGGACAAATGTAGTGTATAGCAAATATATGACAAATACATTTATTTGGTGATGTATGAGTATAAGGACATTTACATCAATCTTCTCTAGGCAAATGCATACCGTGTGGAATAAAATATAGGGAAGCCAGAAAATAAATATAAAAGAAGTTGAAATATATATATATATATATATATATATATATATATATATATATATTAAAATATAGAAAAAATTACTTAAAATAATTCAACTTTTTATGATTTTCCTACAACAATCTCACTTATTGATAAACTATGAATAATCTCAATTTTAGAGAGTATTTGCCTATAGTAAACTTAGGTAACTCAATGACTTGATGTAGTAGGTAACTCACCAATAAAGTAAACTCAAAATTAACGTAAAATTAGAGAAATTTTTTTGAAAATTTACATTAAAAATTTTGAATAATAAAAAAAATTAAAATTTTTTTCAATATTTTTTTAATATTTTTTTCGACATTTTATTTTAATTTATCTTTTTTGTTTAAAATATAAAAATCACGAGTCTCGGTGTGTACGTCAAATAACAAATTTATTATGATAGTAGAGCCAATGATTTCCGATCAACTGAAAATAAACAAAAAACCTCAGCTTTTCATTAAAGCACTTGCGAGTCAAAAGGAATGACAATTCTTGCCTTTAAAAAGAATGGACTCACATATCAGAGAAAGTATTGGAACCCACATACGATTTAACATTTAAGAATTAGAGAGAAGTCGCTCAATATATATGTAATATGTTTGATGAATTAATTCACCGACTACAATCAGTTTTAGGATGAAACTTTATTTTAATGGTGTACAATCAACTCGTTTCTTCTGTGGTATCATTGTTAATAACAAATTTATCAAACTCTAGAGTAAATGTTTCAAATTCAACTTTTCGTTCACCGAATTATCAGTGCGAGAATACTCTGCCTTTTTAAAACTTTTATAGCATCATAATCTTCAGATGGAATCTTCGTCCTAGGAACAATTGTTTTTCCAACCAAAAAACATGAATTATATGAATTAAGTTATTATTTTTCCAATAAAAAACTAAATTCCAAAATAAAAATAAGGCCTGTTCAAGTCCTAGAACTTGTTTCCAACTCATCCTATTTATGGTAATATAGAACTCATTTAAAGCTCAGCCCATTTAATATTTAATAAAAATATTAATAATATGTAATAAAAATATTATTAAAACTCAAATCCAAACCTCCAACGGCCCTAGCCTGTTGCACAGATCTATTCATATAACTATGAAAATGCCATATATTATTTAATAAAAATAATGATTTAACTTCATTTCCATTAGCAATATTTATTATCATTAAATAAAAATAGATTGAAAGGGTCGACTACAAAATTAGGGCACTCTAAGCCCCTTGTGACTTCGCCCATGATATATCACAAATTCTTAAATGAGACAATTTTATTGTGAAATGTGTCTTATATATGAGCTAAATATTTCAATAATAAAATTATTAATATATAGACTTCTTATCTTAAAGTTATCTTATTAAAAGACGATCTCACAAAAACAATCACAAAATATATATACACATACATACGTATAGAATGTTGAGGGGTGTCTGTGTCTGAAGTGGAAGCTGGCAATTTGGGTGAATATATGGGCCATGTTTTGTCTATCTTTTCGAGTGTCTATATCGTGTTGTTCAGTTCATAATATATTTTTGCGATAATGACAAATTAATTAATTCTAGCTTTCATAATGTTTTTGACTTTATGTCTAATTGTTAAAGTAGATTTTCTGATCTCTAACCATATTTTGTGTCGATATTACATATATTTTTTTAATAATCTCATGTTTTATTATCATACTAAATTAGTACCCGTACAAATGAGGTGATAAGATTTTTAAAAAAATAAAATTTAATTTAATAACTAAAAATTAATATATAATTTATATGAATTTTAACAAATATTCGTTGTAGATAATATACTAGAAGGGAGAGATCTAATGAGAAGGGTATTGAAAATGAGAAGGGTAAGAAAGACTCTACACTCTTGATTTCACTAAAATAAAAAAATCTATGGTGACGATTGAGCCAAAAACACATAATTGTAAAACTAATTATGTTACACAAAAAAGTAACTATGACATAAATTTTAAAAATATTCTTACTTTATAACATAATATCATTTTTTGAATATATAGTAACAAAACAAAATCAGACAAAAATTATTCTCATCCTTCTTATTTGATCATATATATATATATATATATATATATATATATATATATATATATATATATATATATATATATATATATATATATATATATATGAAAAAATTACCGTGAATAATACAACATTTTGTTAATTTCTCTACAATAATACTAACTATTGATTAACCATGAATAATATCAACTTAAAGGAGTGTTTTTCTAGAAAATCCCTAACATGTTAAAAATCAAACTATAGGTGATTATAAGACAAAAAAATTTGGTACATTAATTTGAAATAACTTGCTAAGATCGATACAATGTAAAAACTTTGATGAACGATATTAATTTCAATGAACTAACAAACGTTTGTTAAAAGTAAAATTGCAAAATGACATAATGATTTAAGGAGGTTCACCCAAAGATGGCTACGTCCTCCGTGGTTTGTAGTTTCTTGTTTATATTATTTCAATAGAGTAAAACATATTCTTACAAATGAAGTATTACAGTTGAGTAAATGACAAAACAAAAGGCTATGTGTTTGTCTTAGGGGTTGTGTTTGAAGTGTTTTATGTGTCTTGGAGGAGCATGAGAGCTCTCTATTTATAGTGTTAAGTATATTCAATGAGAATACAACCTTAATTCTGAGTATTAACTACTTTAAAACAACTCCAAAAAGTTAAAAGGACGAAAGACAGCAGCTTATGAATCGTCAGAAGATCCGCTCGACCAGAACAGAGGCTCGCTTGGTCGAGCAGGCTACAACAGGCTATTGGATGTATTCTGTTTGTTCGCTTGACCCACTCAAGGGCTTGCTCGGTCGAGCGACCTTCAGTATCCCTTCTGTCAGTTTTTGCTCGACTAAACATAGTAAAGCATCTCCAAAAAAAATCTTTTGCACTTCTTCATTAAACATCATCAAGACCCTTAATTCTCATGATTATTTCAAGCATTAAATCACACTTTAAATACCACAATCATTAAGTTACTAACTTAACTCCAATCCCATAGGATTCCGTCCCATCACTCACACATATGAATGCACACATCAATTGTGCACTGAAGTCACACCATTCATAACATAATTAATATAATAACGTTGGTATTTTTCTAGGAAAATACCCCTTTATGTTAGTATTATTCATGTTTAATCAATAGCTGGTATTATTGTAGAAAAATTAGGAAAATATTGTATTATTCACGGTAATTTTTAATATATATATATATATATATATATATATATATATATGGATTTAAATTATGAGTTTTCATATTTGGTGATGATTCACTTTCAAATTTAACATTTCCTCTATTTCATCTCAAAGTTCTATTTGCTTTTTGCACGTCTGCCAATGCACTAATTTGATACTTAATAGCGATAATTGCATATAATTAAAAATTATAAAAATCAGATATTAATAAGCCTTATGTTTATCAAACAAAAACTCATCCGACTATGTTTGAATGCATGGATTAAGAATATAAATAAAATTAAGAGTAATTGATAAATAGTATCCCTAAAGCAAATGGAACATTTAAAAAGAAACAAAGGAAGTAAAAACTATAATATATTTTTCTCTTAATTAAATGTAAATGTTATACTTTAATATTTCCTTCCTCTTCTTTTTATAATTATGCAGCTGTTAAAAGAATGAAGAGAATATAAAGTTTGAGATTATATGTTGTTACTAAAAGTGATTATAATATATTTGTGTCACAATATGGTTTTTTACAAATTTCGTTGATTTTTAATAATTTCAACGTGTTCATTAATTTCAAAATCTTTTATTCTAATTTATAAAAATATCATATTCAAGAGTTACATTTACATTTTTTATAAGGTGAGACGGAGAAGGTAGAGATCCCATAATGAGTCCAATAAATTAAAATTTCCAACCCATCTAAGAAAAATTT
Source organism: Amaranthus tricolor (assembly GCF_026212465.1). Lineage (NCBI taxonomy): Eukaryota > Viridiplantae > Streptophyta > Magnoliopsida > Caryophyllales > Amaranthaceae > Amaranthus > Amaranthus tricolor. Next base: position 6,781,964 of record NC_080059.1, read on the forward strand.
CTTCATTTTAGACTACACAAGTAAATGTGGAATCAACTTATGAGGAGGTCTTAAATGCATAATATGGAAAAAAAAATAGACAATGCATGGCTTGCAAATTACAGTTTACACTTTACAATTTAATTATATATATTTAGATTAGAGTATATAATATATCATGAAGTCTCAAACATCAACTTAAGTTTTGATATCAAACAAATGATTAAGAATTGGAACCTTATTCATTTCTCGTTATTTCAAGTAAAATATTTAACACCATATATACAGAAGGCGTATAAAATAACATAATACTTCTATATCAAAACTTTAATATTAGAGCATGTAACATATGCCGAGAAATTCGATTTGTTGGTTGGATTATGAAGGAAGCTTATGTATAAATTGATTGGTTGAATCATCAATGGTGATATAGATCATTAGATAGAAGTGAGGTGGGGGTCAATGACACAAAGTCCGTAGTTAATATAAGATACCCCACCTGGCCACCCAATCAAATCCAATGTAAAATGCCCAAAATTTTCAGTCAAATATTGTAGGTGTCCTGTGATCAATCGATCAACTTGTGACTACACACATTTAATTCTAAACATTTGCTCATTCCCATCAACGCTAAATCTTCATTTAGGTGGCAGCTATCTAGCTTGTTTGGTCGCACAGTGGTATTTAGGTTCGAGTCTAGCTATGTTATACTTTAAGTTTTTTTATCAAAATTTGCAATTCAACTAAAAGTTTAACCTGATGATTAAGGTCTCATATATATTAAGTATTCTATCACACCAGCTCACATAAGAGTACTTTGGGCTAAAAGTGTGGATACAATACAAGTCTTCCTATTACTTGGCACTAATGATTCCAATTTAAAGGAGGGATGAATGAGATTTTTGAACCCATAATCTATGCTTTTGATACCATATTAAAGAGTCAACTCAACGATAAGCTTTAAATGATAGTTGAAGCCTTAATAATGTTGTACACTAAAAAAATCCTGTTAATGTTGAATTTTATAACATATATGTCAAATAATCAACTCAACTAAAAGGTTAAAATGATAATTGAAACTCCAAGATATAATATTCTCCCTTCTAATCTAGAAAATTTTTCCATTTCTTCTTTTGTGGTAACCACACTCACTACTAGCGTCTTATTTCCTTATTTAGTATGTTTTTCCAATTATTTATACCCTGATGAGATTTAACTTTTTACACAATGTTATTAAATTATTGATTTTTCTCTTTTTCATAGAATTGGTGCCTAATCAAATGTTCCATTTGTTTAGAATAGGATGGAGTATACTCAATCATGCCACTCACACGAGAACCCATAGGGATAGAAATGTGAATGCAACACATATCATTCTTATACATGCATGTTGCTAAATGTTTCACTAAAAATAAGGGGTGAATGAGATTCAAACTCGCGACTCTTTTGTCATGTTGAATTCTGATCCTCTATTGAGAAATGAAACAAATTAAAAATTGATTGAAACCCTAAAATATATTATATACACTAGTAACAATATATATAAAACACTAGAAGAATAAGAGTCGAGTTATCTAATTCACCAAAGATAAGTGTACGAACCACCTTATACTAGTTACCAGAATTCGTCCCGATCAATTGTATATCTATGCACTTTAGCAAATCAAAAATACTCATTAAGAAAAAAAGGGAAGTGAACAATATAATCATGTATAAAACACTGTACTATCAATGCTTATTTATGCTAGTCACTCTTGTTTTCTGATCTAATTGTATATATAATTACGTATTTTGCTGAGCCAATCTACAGTGAAAACGATCGCCAAATACTTACGATGTTAAGAACAAACAACAATGAGCAAAAATAAGTTTGACAAAGTAACAAACAAGGACACAAAAATTTAAGGAGGTTCACCCAATGATGGCTACGTCCTCCGTGGTGTGTAGTTATGTTTATATTATATCAAATGAATACAAACAACACTTCAATATGAAGAATTACAATTGAGATAGAGATAACAACAATAGGCTATGTGTTTGGCTTAAGGGTTGTGTTTGATGTGTTTTTACATACTTGAAGTGTGGGTATGAGAGCCCTATTTATAGTGCTAGGTACTTGAAGATGAATGGCTCACATAAATACATAGTTAATTTAGGGTAATGAATACTATGAAATAACTCTAAGAACTTGAAAAGGCATTATCTCAAGAGTCACACACATGAGACTCTTCACCTTAATCTTCATTAACACCAATAATTCCCATGAATACTCTTCACCTTATTACACCCTTTTGGATTCCACAACTCAAGAGTCACACACATGAATTCAACCCTTTAATGTGCACTCAAGTCACACATTAGTATACTATCATTTATAATCACATTAGTATACTACCATTCATAACAATCTCCACCTTGACTTGAGTTCACCCAAGTCACAACATTCATCAATCCACTTCATATTCAAAAAACATACACACCTCAAAATGCCCAAGAGGGCATTATCTCAAGCAAGGAGCTAAACCTACCAAGTCAACACATAACTCAAACTTGGTAGTAGGTAATGACTTTGTCATCATGTCGGCCGGATTTTCCGTAGTGTCAATTTTCTTCAATAACACCCTTTTGTGCTCAACTTCATCCCGGATAAAGTTATACTTAATGTCAATGTGCTTGGACCTTCTATGAAATGTATTTTGATTTCTAGCCAAATGTATTGCACTTTGACTATCACAATGCACACTTACCTCACACACCTTATTGCACATTTCACCAACAAGACCTTTAAGCCATTTTGCTTCCTTGAATGACTCGGCCACGGCTATGTACTCCGCTTCGGTTGTAGAAAGAGCAACCACATCTTGCAAAGATGATTGCCAACTAATCGCCGAACCACCCAAAGTAAACACGAACCCACTTGTGGACTTTCTATTATCTAGATCACCACCATAATCCGAGTCACAAAACCCGGTTAGCTCACTTGAATTTTTCCCATACATGAGACAAACATTTGAAGTATCTTTCAAATACCTCAATAGCCATTTTAGTGCCTCCCAATGTCCCTTACCCGGATTAGACATATATCTACTCACCAAACTCACCGCATGAGCAATGTCGGGCCTAGAGCATACCATAGCATACATAACGCTACCAACGGCACTAGTGTATGGAATTCTTACCATTTGCTCTTCTTCCTCTTTTGTTTGTGGACACAAATTCTTGGACAATTTGAAATGAGAAGCAAGAGGAGTAGACACACCTTTAGCATCATCCATGGAGAAACGTTGAACAACTTTCTCAATGTACTTCCTTTGACTAAGGTATAAGACACCCTTAGCCCGATCTCTCAAAATCTCCATCCCAAGAATCTTCTTGGCTTCACCAAGATCTTTCATATCAAATTCACTTGAAAGCAACTCTTTCAAGTCCTCCACCTTAAGCAAAGAGCTACATGCTACTAGCATATCATCAACATATAAGAGCAAATATAGTAAAGAACCATCTTCAAATTTCTTAAGATAAACACAGCTATCATAAGAACTTCTAACAAAATCATGTGAAATCATAAAGGAATCAAACCTTTTGTACCATTGCCTTGGAGATTGCTTCAACCCATACAATGACCTCTTCAATCTACACACATGATTCTCCTTACCGGCTACCTCAAAACCTTCCGGTTGCTTCATAAAGATTTCTTCTTCAAGCTCACCGTGAAGAAAAGCCGTCTTTACATCCAATTGATGTAACTCCAAATCCTCCATCGCCACCAAAGCAAGCAATGCCCTAATAGAAGAGTGTTTCACGACCGGAGAGAAAACTTCGTGAAAATCAATACCCTCAATTTGAGAGTATCCCTTTGCAACAACCCTTGCTTTGTAGATGGGAGGAATATCACTAGAAGGACCCTCCTTCCTCTTGAATATCCACTTGCACCCCACAATCTTCTTTTTCTTTGGTGCAACAACGATATCCCAAGTTCCATTCTTCGCAAGAGATTCCATCTCTTGTTTCATAGCAATCAACCACTTGCTTGAGTCATTTGAGGCCATAGCCTCCTTGTACGTACTTGGTTCATTTAACCCTTCGACTTCGCTAGCAATGTTGAGAGCATAAACAACATAATCACACTCTTCAATGTACCTCCTTGGAGCCACGATCTTCCTTCTTTGCCTAGTTGTGGACAAAGGAGGAGACCTTTGTTGAACATCATCATTTTTCTCATTATCAACATTGGAGGATTCAACCTCCACTTGTGCTTCATTATCATCATTATTAAAAGGTTTTTCAACATTAGATACAAGCATGCTATCTTCATCAAAAACAACATCTCTAGAAACAATAATTTTCTTTGATTCATTACACCATACCCTATACCCCTTTACACCCACTCCATACCCCACAAAGATACCTTTTCTAGCCCTAGGTTCTAACTTACCATCATTTACATGAATATAAGCTGGACAACCAAAGATTCTAAGACTAGAATAGTTTACCGGAGTGTTGTACCATACCTCTTGTGGCGACTTGAACTTCAAGGCGGTATGAGGTGAACGGTTGATCAAATAACATGCCGTAGCCACCGCTTCGGCCCAAAATTGTTTCCCCAAATTTGCTTGATTTAGCATGCATCTTGCCCTTTCCAATAACGTTTTATTCATCCTCTCCGCAACACCATTTTGTTGAGGACGACCTGCACAAGTTCTATGTCTAACAATACCTTCATTAGAACAATAATTGAGAAACTTGCTATCAACAAATTCAAGACCATTGTCGGTTCTCAAGGTCTTGATGCTCCTACCGGCTTTCTTTTCAATCATCTTCTTCCATTCCAAGAAGACATCAAAAACTTCATATTTATGTTTTATAAAGTAACACCAAACTTTTCTAGAGTAATCATCAATAAAGGTCAACATGTAGCTACAACCACTAAGGGAGGGCGTTCGTGAAGGCCCCCACAAGTCGGAATGGACATAATCTAATATCCCCTTAGTGTTGTGGATGGCGGGTTTAAAACTAATTCTCTTGTGTTTCCCATAAACACAATGTTCACAAAAACCAAGGTTCCCAAAATTTTTTCCATCAAATAAACCTTGTTTAGAGAGTTCAAACATACCTCTTTCGCTCATGTGACCAAGCCTCAAGTGCCAAAGTTTGGTGTCACGATCGGACATTGTGCTTGTGGATACATTCGCCGAGCCAAGAATGGTTGAACCTTGAAGAGCATACAAACTCCCATTCAACCTCCCCTTCATCACCACTAGTGAACCCTTGGCTACCTTCATAACTCCACCTTCACAAGTGATTCTACACCCGATCTTATCAAGAGTACCCAAAGATAAAAGATTCTTTTTCAAGCCCGGGACATACCTTACATCGGTTAAGGTCCTCACAATCCCATCAAACATTTTAATTTTAATGCTCCCAATCCCAACAACCTTACATGTGGTGTTGTTTCCCATGGTAACATTTCCCCCATCAACACTTTCAAATGTATGGAAGAAAGTTTTGTTGGGAGTCATGTGGAATGTGCACCCCGAATCAAGAATCCATTCATTATTACCTTTGTACTCATGAGTGGCAACAAGAACATCGCCATCATCACTATCATTCACGTAACTAGCATTGGCATTGCTAGTTCCTTCCCTTGCCTCTTCTTCTAGCTTTCTCTTAAGCTTCCAACAATCCTTCTTGATGTGGCCCTTAAGCTTGCAATAGTTACAAGACTTATTTTTGTTTGGCCTCACGGACTTGGACCTTCCTTTACCCTTGTTTCCACTCCCACTAGTGGAACCTTTCTCTTGTGACCTCCCTCTTACAAACAAACCGTCACTAGCATTGCTTGGTGACTTTTGTGACAATTGTGTATCAATGAGATCCCTTTGAGTCAAGGCATTCTTCACATCATCACTACTCAAATTATCTCTACCATAAAGTAGAGTTTCTCTAAAATTTTTATAAGAAGGGGGTAAAGAACATAAAAGATAAATTGCCAAGTCTTCATCATCAAGCTTAACATCAATGTTTTGTAAATCCATAACAATGGAACAAAACTCATCCAAGTGAGGTTTTAAAGGTTTACCTTCCTCCAAGCGTAAGTCGTAGAGTCTACTCTTCAAAAGTAGCCTATTGGTAACACTCTTGGCCATGTAGAGTGATTCCAATTTCTCCCATATACTCTTGGTTGTTGTTTCTTTAACAACCTCTCTTAGAACTTCATTGGATAAGCATAATTGGATTGCCGATAACGCCTTTGTGTCTATCTCTTCCCGTCTCGATGCGGACATTCCTTCCGGCATCTTCTCTACACCATAAATCGCCTTGTGCACACCATTTTGAATCAAAATGGCTCTCATTTTGACTTGCCATAAGCCAAAGTTTACATTCCTATCAAACTTCTCAATATCGAGCTTCATTGTAGTCATGATTTTCAAGTAATAATTTCTTAAAACACCGCAAAATAACCTTGGCTCTGATACCAATTGAAAACGATCGCTAAATACTTACGATGTTAAGAACAAACAACAATGAGCAAAAATAAGTTTGACAAAGTAACAAACAAGGACACAAAAATTTAAGGAGGTTCACCCAATGATGGCTACGTCCTCCGTGGTGTGTAGTTATGTTTATATTATATCAAATGAATACAAACAACACTTCAATATGAAGAATTACAATTGAGATAGAGATAACAACAATAGGCTATGTGTTTGGCTTAAGGGTTGTGTTTGATGTGTTTTTACATACTTGAAGTGTGGGTATGAGAGCCCTATTTATAGTGCTAGGTACTTGAAGATGAATGACTCACATAAATACATAGTTAATTTAGGGTAATGAATACTATGAAATAACTCTAAGAACTTGAAAAGGCATTATCTCAAGAGTCACACACATGAGACTCTTCACCTTAATCTTCATTAACACCAATAATTCCCATGAATACTCTTCACCTTATTACACCCTTTTGGATTCCATAACTCAAGAGTCACACACATGAATTCAACCCTTTAATGTGCACTCAAGTCACACATTAGTATACTATCATTTATAATCACATTAGTATACTACCATTCATAACATACAGCTTGTGCAAAACGTGATACATAATAGTACAAGTTATATGTTTTTCTCTCCAGTCCAATTGATTGGTTATTATGATTATGAAATATCATATTGCCGACTACATACAATTTTGAGATGTTATGTGCTTCATCCATGATAGCCTAACCACTAACTGATATGTAACTAAGCCTATAAAAATGGTCTTGTCAAATCAATTTCAAGCCGGATTATTTTTAAATTAAATATAAAATACAAAAATTGAATAGAAATAATCTGAAATATAGTGCTTTTTGACTAAAAAATATGACGTGAAACTGATAAGTTGACAAAATTAAAAAAACGAGTCAACTGGCCGATGGGATTAGATCGTAGGATTGAATCGTAAAATCGGACGATCCTACAAATTTACAGAATTAACAAGTTGTATTATGTCTATGTTTATTGTTTGATCATTTTCAATATAAAAAAGCATCAAAAACCCATAGATTTTCTTAAGATTTTGTTTTAATTTAAAATACATACATATTTTACTTTTTAATGTCGTTTTTTCCTCTATTTTTAATGAAATGACAAAATATATGTAAGATATACACTACACATAATATATTTAGAGCTGATACACACACAGAAAAAATTAATAGTAAAAAAAAGAAGAAAGGTACTACGAAAAAAATTTAAATTAGTAGTTTTGAACGATCCTAACAATCCTAGCCGATCCTACCAACGATCCTAATCAATTCTAACGATTTCACCAACGATCCCACTTGATTTCGATTCCACTAATATTCCTAGTCTTTGGATCCAATTTAAATCATAAAATTGTATGATTTTACGATCTCGATTTTAATGGTAATGATTACTAGTTGAACTTTAAAGAGTGCGGAGTGTAGACCAATACTAATTTACAATTGGATTTTGGATTAATTTGGAATTGGGTGAAATTTTGACAATTCTATATGCATGTGAATCACACATTGAAATCATGATAAAGTGATCTTTCCTTTGTCATGATACTGTGGAACATTAATTACAAGTCAAATTCCATTCATTTGGTGTACGTATGAAATTGGGATTTTGTTTATACGGTAGCTGGTATAATATAATATATAATATTGTATATAATTTTTATTCTCTATTTATTTATATCTTTAGTTGGCTTATTAAATGATGGGCTCTTTAATCTTAATGTTGTGAACAAAACTATTATTTCTTGAATCCCCAAAGTTAATTAATTATCCTAAAAAGCTTGATGTATTGTAATTTATAAAGATCAATTTTAAGTGGATGGTGAATATATTGAAATTGATGTTGGGGTAGAATATCTCTTTTAACCAAAGTGCATTGTTAATCAAAATCTTACTATTATGACAATCTTTAAAACTTTCCATATCATGTCATGAAACGTGCAACTAATGGATTGAATAATATATTATTTTGCTCTAAAATTGGCTATAGTAAAGCTTAGAACTGTGTTGAGCGGAGAAGGGTTATACTAAAATAGAGTTTATAGATAACTTGGTGCGGTGAATTATATGATATACGTATTTCTAGTCCAGAATTTAGTTTTAATGTGAATAAGCCTAAAAATTATTTTCACTGTTCGATCATATTATGGGCTATATAAGATGGGTGTTTTGGCTAGTTCGATCATATTTTCACTGTTGGATCATATTAATAACTAGGTGCAGTAATCATATTTACTATTTGGTGTTGTGTCTAAAGCTTGAAAGGGGCTCCAAAGGAGTAACATTTTATGTGGCGTGCTTGTAATAAAGGAACCGTTGTTGTGAATGCAGTTCGGTTTCATAGGCATTGGGCTCAATCTCCATTGTGTGATAGGTCCTGCCCCTCTACTCTAGGTACCTCTTTGCGGAGTTCTTATGGCTGTGCAATAGAATGACAAATGAGAATTTTAGAAAAATTTGAGCGAAAAAATAAAAAAAATTAAGCAAATAAGCGAAATTCTAAACTTTTCCCAAAAGTAAGCGTCCGAACCCCAAAGCTGTGCTTTGGAGCTGTTCGCAGTTAGTAATTGCGAACGGGTCAAAAAAGACAAAATAGCTGTTCGCAGTTACTAACTGCGAACAGAAATTTTTTTTTTTTTTTTTTTTTTTTTTTTTTTTTCTGTTCGCAGTTAGTAACTGCGAACAGCTATTTTGTCTTTTTGCTGTTCGCAGTCTAACTGCGAACAGCTATTTTGTGTTTTTTGAACTGTTCGCAGTTACTAACTGCGAACAGCTATTTTGTCTTTTATAGTTGTTCGCAGTTAGTAACTGCGAACAGCTCCAAAGCACAGCTTTGGGGTTCGGACGCTTACTTTTGGGAAAAGTTTAGAATTTCGCTTATTTGCTTAATTTTTTTTATTTTTTCGCTCAACTTTTTCTAAAATTTGACAAATGAGGAGGTTGAAAAAATAACGAAATGGAAAGTTATAAATATGTTTTATATGTTCGACCGCACAGAGCCCAATAAAGTTATGGCCTTAATATTAATTATATTGTATAGTTTAAGTGTTTGAGATACAGAGTTGTTAAAGAAATATCATAATTTTTTAAAATTACACAGGGCATTCAATGAATTTGTCAAATTTTATTCCACCCTTAATTTGTGGTTATGTGAGTTACTTGGTTCATATATATTCGAAAGCTCCTCAAATTTTTGTAATCCTATACAATCGAACATGTTGAACATACTTAAAATAACTCCTTTGTTAAGATAAATCAAGAAAATATTGACTCAAATCTAATTTACTTGCTCCTATTTGCCTATGAGTAGGCTATAATGTACTTTTTCATAATTATTAACAAAATATTAAGAAAGTGATGATAACGGTAAAATTATGTGGATGAAATTATAAAATTATTAGAGAAAACATGAATATGAATATGAATATTTAAAAAGTAACAAGGACATTAATCAAGATGAAAGTGTTGTAAACTAAACCAAAAGCTTAGCTCATGATTGAAGCCCCAATATATGTTATATAATATCACTTTCTTTAATTGTGGCATTTTTATCAGGTATTTATGATTTTTCTATTATTAATATTTTGACCTATCTATTTTACTTTGCAATAATTTTACGTTGAATTATATTTTCACAACTTTCTTTAGTTTTATTCACATATTTTCTGTCATTTTCACGTACTTTTAATCATATTCGTTCGATATACCCTCATAAATCATATTCTTTTAAGAATTGTGAGTTGTTGCAATATCAAAGGAGTGTTTCACACTTTGTCTGCCTACCGATTTTTGCTATATTTTTTTATTTATCATGACCTACTTTTTTAATTTAAATCTCATCAATATATATATATTTATCTTTTTATTACATACATATATTTGTCACACTATTTTATAATAGAATCTCTTTTTCTTCTTTAGAAGTTGCTCATTATAATTATAGTATAGCAAAAAGTTTTGGCAGGAAGGGAATAGCACAAGTATTGGAACGACCAGTCAAAATAAGAGTATACAGAAACTTTTATGTAGTTAGGAGTGGGAGTATTTTTTTAGCCAAGCAATAAAACAATTAATAATAGAGTTATTTAAAATACATTTGACGATTTAATATTTATTTTATTTTATAATTAAATTTGAGTTGACCTAATTAAAAAATAAATTTACAATTTTATATAAATCAATATAAACGTAAGACTCAATTTTAAATTAACATAAAACACCTGACTCGAAATCGTTCATAACGGAATGAACACCACTAATCAATGACAATGACAATGACAATGACAATGAAAAAACTATTATATGTAGTTATTTTTGCCGCAATAGGTTTTGAGATTGAATTTCATATAATTCTCCTATTTTGTCAACCTGCCTATAATAAAAAAAATATATATTCTCTCTGTTCCTTAAGAAGTTTATATTTGTTATTTTTAGGTGTTTTATTTACTGTTTCCATAAACAATCTTTCTATTTATATCAAAAAGTTCATCTATTTTGTGAGAGAAACGTCTCTCAAAGAGACGACTTCAAAATAAAAAGCTCACATTCTTATTTTTCTCTTAAATTTGTATTAATTGGGCTATTTAGCCTATATATCTAATGCGTCTATCGGATATACCGTCTCTCACAATAATTTTTGCAAAAGATTTGGACAAAATAACTTTGTTCATTCTTATTCTAAAATTTTAATAATTATTATGGTCTCCACATTATATATAAATAACTTTGTTCATTCTCATTTAATATTTCAATAATGCTTATGGAATTATGGTCCTCACGTATTTTTCATTAAAGATTTTTATATTTCTTATGGTCTCTACATATTTCTCATCAAGTTTATAAAAACATTTTTAATTAGTTGTATACCCCATTTTTTTAATTAACTTTATTTAAATATTTTTTAAATATTTATAATTCCCACTTTTCTTCTATCAAATTTATTAAATAAAATAATTATATCCATCATCTAAAAAATTTTATTTTTCTTAATTTTTATAACATTGGAAAATTCATTGAGTAACGGGTTATGTAATAATGAGAAAGCCATTATCTATAATCTATACTCTCTCTGTCCCATTGAATTTGTAGCATTTGTCATTTTGATCCGTCCTAATTAATTTGCGCCCACCACTTCATTTTAATTTAAGTTATACTTTTTAACTTTTTTTTAAATTTCATCAACACCATTTATTCTATCTCTTTATTTATTATCATTATTTACCATTTTTTTAATAAACAAGGTCAATTTTCTCTCTATTTCAAACTATATACTGGACAAATGAGTTGTTATTTATCTCTCTCCAAGACTTTTATATATACCAAAGCTTTACCCTTACTTTCCTTTACTCATAGCCTCAGACTTAAAAAAAAAAACTCGCTTTTTCCTGAATACTCTCTTTATTTCTCTTCTCTGTTTTCAGAGAATCCAATTCAAATCCTGTGCTATAATTGTCTCAAAGAATTCAATCTCTGTTATCATTTCTTCTCTTAATAATCTCTATTTCTTCTTTCATGGCAGCTTTTCAGCAATACCCTGCTTTTCTTGTTGACTCTGTTTTCTTGCCTAATGTGTCCGCCATTAAAACGCCTGGAGCTTTTGATGACTTTATTCCTAACTTAAATCACTTTTACTCTTCATCACAGAATTCCCAACACCCTTCGATAATTCATAATCAAGAGGGTTCTTCTGTTGATGCAAGTAGCTGTCTTGAGCAATTAAGTTTTAACGAACGTTCTTCCATGGAAGATAAACAGAGGAATGAAAGCTTATCAATGGCGGATAAAGCTGATAGCTCTGAACAATTGACTCAAACATGTTCTCATGTTGATAAAAAGAGGAAAACTAGAAAAGGGTCTTCTTCTACTTCTGCTAATTCTAAGGTTTTCTATCAAATTCTAGCTCTATATTTTCTATTTTACAAAAAAAATACCAAAAAAAATAAATTTAGGGGGTGAGTTATTTCACTATTCCAAATTCTAACAAGACGTTCTAATGATGAAATTATTTTTATTCGGCTGACTCAACATATATTTATTGTTTTGAAATAATCAAAAAGGGGTCACTCGTAATTTTAAAGAAAAATAATATTTTTTTATAGTCAATCACTTATAAGTGATTTTTATAGTCCATCTCACGGTGAGTTAGTTTTATATAAGATAAATTGATTCTTTTTTATATTTAATTTATAATATTTGTTGGTGGGACAGTCAAATTATTGAAATTGATAGAATATGAATGATAAAGTATAACGTGTTTTAGGGTCTCGTAATTACGACTTTAATGTATCTTATACTATCCTTGCAGGAGATCAAACAAGTGAAGAACAAGAAACAAAAGAAGGACAAAATCGTAACAAAAGATGATGAAAATGAGAAGATAACAACTCCTAAAGAAGAACCTCCAAAGGGTTACATTCATGTTAGAGCACGGAGAGGTCAAGCAACAGATAGTCACAGCCTTGCTGAAAGGGTATATAATTAGTAAATAATAATGTAATAATTAGCTAATGACTAATAATGAAGTTATCAACTAACAAAGAAAATGTTGCGGTAAATGAACCCTAAATTCACTTAATAATATCAGGCATAGTCGTTGATTAATAAAGTTAAAATAGTTTACAGTCTAGGGCTTTAAATTTTTTAGGATTCACAAAATAGTTTTATATAAAAGTATGATATATACTTGAATCAAATTTGGATATGATTTAAATTTTTTATAAGTGATTCGTGTTAGTGCCTTTTAGATAAAGTAGTTCAAATATCAACAGTGAAAATAAAAAGGAATATTATATTATTCATTTCATCTTAAGTTTTTAAGGGCCCCTGTGCCTCAGAAAGATCGGGACATCCCTATATTGGTCCCAACATTGGGATAATATGATGTAATGTATTGTAATATAATGACTAATTTGGAAACTTAAATGAAGTGTTAATTAATATTATTTAATGATTGATAGGTAAGAAGAGAGAAAATTAGTGAAAGGATGAAGATGTTACAAGCTATTGTTCCTGGTTGTGACAAGGTGGGCTTAACTAAGATTTTTTTAATGTTAATGCAATACTCTTTTTTTTTTTTTTTTTTTTGAATTAAATTAGGATCATACTAGAGTGTAGGTTGTTCTATTATAACATGTTCATATGTCTTGGTTTCAATATAGGTCACTGGCAAGGCCCTCATGTTGGATGAAATTATCAATTATGTCCAATCCTTACAAAATCAAGTTGAGGTATTAAAATTATATTTTTAATGTTTTTAATTATTACAATTAGTTATTTTCATGTTGGAAAATTTTAATACTCTTTTTGTTCTAGAAGAATTGTTACAAGTATAAAATAGATATTTTTAAGAGTCAGAAAAGAGCATATTTTATTAGTAAATGAGATAAAAATTAATGAGATAATCAGGGTGAATGCTCTTTGAAACACAATCTTTGTGCCAATACTAAAATACTAGTCCTTTCATCCCTAAAAGTTTGACACAGTTGTATATTGCATAAAAATTAAGAAATAATAAGACTATTTAAATTGTATAAATAATATTAAAAGAGCGTCAAAATTTGTCAATGAGAATGGAAGAAAGTGATTAGAACGTTTCTATAAAAAAACCATAACAAAGCAAAAGCGACAAACTGCAGAAGATAATATAATCTCTTGGAAACATTCATTTCAAAGGTCATTTTCACATATCCAAACTGAAGTATATTGAGATGAACTTTCAAATTGTTTACTAATTTGGGTAAGAAATCTAGAAAATGCAAGTTTTAATTTGTTAATTCTACTTAATAATACTTCTATTAGAAAAGCATGCTACTTTTAGGCTACCTAATCATTTCTGCAAAAAGTCATATAATATTAGTAGTAGTAGAAGTATCTTTTTAGGTGCAATATAAATCTGCATATTTGTACTTTGTATTTCATTGGAAAATGCACCACTAAATTTGTTACCATTTTCACGTCTTTCTTCAGTTTTTGTCAATGAAACTTGCTTCTCTGGACCCCATGATCTATAATTTTGGACTAATGGATCATGATCCTATGCTCTTTGGAACTCCTCAGGTATACTTCCCGTCTTAATCGTATTTTGGTAGAGTATATAACATATTTTGGGTCTTAACTATTAGCTTAAGTTTTTAGTTGAATTGGTTGTTTGACATAGTAACAGAGCCAGCATGACAAGAGGTCCCGGATTTAAATCCTAACTATCCCTCATTTAAAGTGGAATATTTAGCGTCATGTATGATTGTGTTGCATCCACACTTCTAGCCCAAAGAACTCTAGTATAAGAAGGCATATTAGAGTATATAACATATCTTGAGCCCTCAACTATCAACTTAACTTGAGTTTGTTCTTTGATATATATTTTATTAAAATAATAGACTCATGAATAAAAATGTGTACATGAAATTGTAGGTCATAAATAATGTGATGGCGTTACCAATTGCCTTAACGCAACCAAACAATGGCGGATCTAGCATTGATCCGCCTCAAAGTTTTGCGAATACAACTTCAATGAGTTGCTCCACCGCGAGCTCGGCCACAACTTCCACCTTCCCTGGTTCTATTGTTGATAGCTCACCTAACTTAGGTGTATTTGATCAACAAGAGCAGAAACCATGTTTGCTTCCTTTACAGGTGTGGATGGGGAATTATTTACAAATGCATTGTATTTTAGCTAATTTTTTGATACGTATGTCAATTTTATTTTAAGAATAATTTTTTGAATTTAACATATTTGTCCATTTTCAAAAATTTTTTATGAAAATTTACACTAAATTTGTTATTAGAATTCAAAACTACTATTTTAAAATTATAATAATACGAGTTCAGAATGAAAAAATACTAAAATAATACTACTATAGAAAATGGAAATTAATTTAGAAGTATGTATGATCTAAATATGCAACATATTGGGCACTTGGGACAGTTGGGTAGTAGACCAAAGTTATGTTTAAAATGGACCACCATGTCTAAGATACATTAGGTAGGAGGCCAAAATTATTTTGGAAGTGTTTTAATTAATTGATGAACATGTCTTTTTCAGGATGCTGGAAGCTTATATTGGGGATTAAATGAACAACAACGACAAAACATTATTAATCAATTTGGATCCAACTTGTATTCTCTTCATTAGAATATCATCATTCTACAAAAATTGTAAGTTTCTAATTTTATATCTTACAAATCATTAATATTAACATATACTCTATTATTCCCATTATTGCTAAATTATAAAAAAAATTATAAGATGACAAAAGTGATAAATAAATTTTATAATTACATAAAGAAAAAATCTAGTATGAGACTGTCTTATTGTAAGACAGATTCATACATAGAATCTGAATTCAAAGAGATGAGAAAGTAGATGTTTTAATTAATTTAATTAATTAGACTATTCTGTCCAATTTAAAATTGTCTAAACATGGGTCTTAAATGAGATTTTTTGTTAAATAAATTGAAAAGGTTGAGTTTAACATACTATTAAGTTAAGCTATACACATCCTTATTAAACGAGCTTTAAAATAATGGTAACGTTTGATCAATCTCCTCTCTGATAACCCATATTCTTTATTTTTCAACTCCACTAACCTAAACTGTTCCTCTTCTTCCTCTCCGGTAGCTCATTAACAGCTTAAGATTGATGCATATAATTTTAGTGTAGACTACATTTACGAGCGCTCGTAACGAGTTGGTAGGTGCATGTCTACCATATATGTTTGGACTTGTTCCTTTGTGTTAAGGAATCATACCACTTACCATGTTATGGCCCAAGCTTACTCTTCCACATTCCCCCACCAAAAAAAATATTAAAAGCCTTTGATTTGATTCATTCATTTGTCATATTAAAACAGATCAGGTTGAAAATAAATTTGGAAACATTATAACCAAATTATATGTCAAATATGTTGTCAAACAATATCTACAACTTGTGCCAAAATGCCATGTCTAGGAGACATGAATGGCCATAACCAGACTTTTAAACACAATAAAACATATAGTACTTAATATATATATATATATATATATATATATATATATATATATATATATATATATATATATATATAAGTCGCCCAATATGATCTATTTTTACTCAATCTAATATTTTTTTTAAGGAAAAATTGATATTAATAATCCAATCTTTTATCCATCTGCTATGAATGATCCCACTTTTACATTATTTTCTAATAATTCAACTTTTACCCTTAATTTGCTATTAGTATAACCTTTTATTTTAAATAATTTTACATTTGCCTTTGTTTAGCTATTAGAATACCCTATTAGCATGTTGACAACCAAGAGGAAAGGTTGGGTTATTAAAAAATAGTTCAAAGGTGGATTATTCATAGTAAATGGGTAAATCGTTAAATTATCAATGTTCATTTTTTCTATTTTTGTTGATTTTATATTAAGTTAGTCATCCTATAAAAACAATTAAGTATAGAAAAATGCATTACTTCATTAGATGAATATTTTTTCTAACTTTACACTGATCATATTTTTCTTATATTATATTATGTTTATTTTTTCAGAGCAATAAGTGGCAGAATAATACAATAAATTCAAAAATGAGAATTTAAAGGGGCTTTATGTCAGCTCAAATTGTAGAAATTCCTAATTCTTGTTGCTTCCCAAATGGGTGTAATTCTTTAAATAATATTCAGAAATTTTAGAAAAAAAGATTGGTTATTGTTAAAGATGGACAAAATCAGTGGAGGCTAAACAAGTAGAGGGGGAGGAGAACATAAAGGACAGAGCATACCCTAGAAAATAAGGACCCCCCAATATCTTTTGAAGATCCTTGGGTTATGTTCCTATTTGACTACCAGTTCTGTCACTAGTAGTTTAGTTTTAGAAAGCTGTAGCGGTTAGGACCTAGCTACATTTCGACAAATATTAAAGCAATGGAAATTTGTGTATTCAGTGTATCTACTTTTCCTTACTATTCCTCTCATTAATTTAGAGTGCTTTTTTATTTTATTTTATTTTATATACTATTTTTTTGTGGGGTATTTGGTAAATCTTTTATTACTTATTTTTTTTTTTTTTTGGTTTTTGGCTTTTGTGGTTAGTTAAATAGCTAAAAAAAAAGTATTTTGTAAATGGCTTTGAAGCCACCTGAAAAGCTGGCTTTAGGGCCAAAATAAAAAGCTACTTCAGTTAATTTTTTTGGTTGGATTTTGGTTTATTAATCCGGCCACTTTTTCTTTAGTAAACAACTCACAACCAATACCTAATTTACATCTTTATAAACAATTGATTTTTTCAATTAGCTTAAAAGCCAACAAAAACGGTCAATATTTCCACCTAGTCAAACAAGTCAATTAAAAAACCCATCAACCAACAACTAATAATTAATTGCCAAATACCTCACTTTTTTTGTTATTTTATTCATTTTGGTAAAATAAGTTGTCTATCCAAGTGATTTGTTAATAAAGCCTAACAATGTAGAAGTGGTAGCCCAAAGGTGCTGAAGAAAGGTTGTAATCATGGCTTAATGGTGCACCAACGAACTTGACTAATATGCAAGCAATAAGATGATTTCAAGCATGAAATAATGTAAATAATAACACAAAGATTTAAGATGGTTCACTAAATTTTGGATTACATTTACTATTTTAAGCTAGTGTATTTTATTATGTGTTTAGAGAAAAGAAAAGTTTGAAAGCTCAATACAAATCGAAAATAATTACATCAATGCAACATTGGAGTGTGTAAGAGACCAAGTATATGAAAGTAAAGAATTATACATTTTAGTATATGGGGGCTGAAGGCCCAACTCGGCTCACAAAACAACAAAGTGAACACTAACATATAAATTGGCAAAGTTAGGGTTGATGAGTACTAGGACAACAATACAACATAACACGAGAAAGAACTGCAAGACCTACTACTCATTCGAGCACATACATCACTTGTTCGAGCAGCCTAGTCCAAGCGTTTGCTAACTGTACGTGGTTCCCATGGTCCTCCCTTTGCGCCAAAGATTTTTCCACAACTGTAGCACGTACAAGTTGCCTTGATCACTAAGATTAATCCCAATCCAATAATCGTGGAATCAAAGTTCAAGGTCTAGCTAGTCTTAAAACATATATTAGTATGTTGCACTTAACCTATGAAGTCCAAATATTCATCTACCATAAAAAAATCATCTAGTATCATTACCAAAATATTCACAGTCGTTCATTATTTGTTTTCGAACAATACTATGTATGGAGATTATTAATAGAACATCTGGAGCCACACACTTAATTTCATTCTTTAATCCATTATCAATACACATATTCAAACGTAATAATCTCAAATCATATTTATTTAAAAATTATAAAATATTTATGCCATTGAAATTTACATCATCACGAATCAAATAAAATTCTACTTGTATTTTAGCTTATAGGGGGTGTTTGGCAAACAACTGATAGCTGATTACATTGGCTAATTTGACCAGTTGATTTTATTGACTTGTTTGATCAGCTGATTTGAATCCACGGCTATAAGCAGCTTGTTCAAAAGCAGCTTATTCATAATAATAAGTTCTTTTAACCAGCTAATTTACCAAATAATAGCATTAGATGGTTTAACCATCTAACCTTATATATGTATTAAAATAAGCTAAAATTACTTAATAAACTATTTGCCAAACGTCCCATTAAATAAACCTAAAATACAAATAAAAAATGATGGTACCATAACAGTAAATATGGGGACTAGTACATTGTAGAACACAGTATTGGATATCAATTTTATCATTAATGATAAATTTTGCAGAAAAAGGTTGAATCCAAAAAAGCAGTGTAACCGCAACGCTATTCATTGTTTCATGTCGAATAGTCATTTCATTCGGCCACCAAAGCCTTTTTTTCTCATCAATGTAATTTCTGACCATTTCATGGTGTAAACCTTTATTCATTCATTTTCTTCTTGATTAGACATTTAGTAAAAGAATACTCCACTCTTCTTTTGAATACTACCCCTTCTCATTTGATTCATGGTCAAACGAGTTATATACTATGAGTTAAACAATGTTCCCTTTCTTTCTTTTAAGAGGTTTTTAATTTTTATTTGAGTCTTTTATTTGTTATTTTTATAAGAAATTTTCTATTTAATTTATATTACAAATTATAGACATAAATAAACTTATTTATTCTTATTTTAATATTTTAATAATGCTTATGCTATTCACATATTTTCTACTAACTTCATTTTAGTACTCTTTCTGGTTTTTAATAGTTGCTACACTTCTGTTTTCCACGCTTTTCAATGCACACTTTTAATCTTTAATATCTTTAATTTCATATGACAAAAAATTCTTAAAAGTTAATATTATGAAAATATGCATTAAGATGAATCAAACAAGATCCCGCTTGATTATGTTTTACATTATACATGGAGAAATGTATGCCAAATAAGATCAGCTAATGAACAGTGGTTACCACAGGAATTGTAACAACTATTAAAAACCAGAAGAAGTATTTTTTTTATTCATTATGGACACCACCCGTTTTCACTAATTTTATAATAACATTTTTTTATTGTTGTTGACTCTATATTTTTTCCACTAACTTTCTTTTACTATTTTAATGATTTATCATTTAATAAAATAATATAACCACTATTTAAAAAATTTTATTTTTCTTAATTTTCATGAATATTCCTTGTTAGAACTTCTCATTAATGAACGAAAGGAGTATTACATTAATAATATGTGCCTCAACTCTTCTTTTAAATGCTTATTTTAAGTCGTGTTACTAAAAGACAATCTCTCTTAAAAGTATCACATTTCCTTAATATATACTTTTATAATTTTATTTAAAAATTATTAGTGATATAAATAATTAAATACTGAAATTATCAACAAATTAAATGTATACTATACAAAACTATATTTGTTAAGAATATAATTAGTAACTTGTAAATAAATTAATATTCTTCTATTTAAGTGTATGTATATATACACTTCTAAATGCCCCTATAGGGGTACTAATTAACAAAATAATTGCCTATGTAGGTGCTACAACATAAGATACTTCAACCAAATGTGATGATTGTAAGTAACACCACACCATACTAATCTAAGTAATTAACGTTGAAACTAATTTTGGTGATACATAAAGTAGTGATTTAATAGAATCTACAATCGCCGATATATTTAACGTAATAGATTAGACATTAGCTTTGCGTGGCAATTATTTGGATCTTCCCCAACAATATAACCTTTTCCCTCAAAAAAATTTAAGGTCAAATAAAATCTATACAATTGACATAAAAAATTGGAAAAAGTGTCGGAAAATATCTAATAAATTTTTTTTAAAAGTACCTAATAAAAACAGTTTTGTCAAAAAATACCTAACAAATTCTTTTCTTTTGCAAAGAGTACCAATTAACGTTTTTCTTCAGTTGACCGTCAAATATAATGGTTGACTGGTCAAAATAAAAAATTCTCCTTCCTCATCTTCAATTTCTTTTCCAATCAATTTCCTCACTAACTTCAACCTCTACTTTTTACTCAAAATCGAAATTAAATTGGAAAAAAATTGAAGATGAGGAAAAAGAGTTTTTGATTTTGACCAATCAAACGTTATATTTGACGGTCAATTAAAGGAAAACGTTACTTTGTACTCTGTGAAAAAGAAAAAATTTTATTAGGTATTTTTTAGCAAATTTTTTTTTATTAGGTACTTTTTAGGAAAAAAATTTATTAGGTATTTTTTGACAATTTTCCCTAAAGAAATAGTCAAAAAATCATTTCAACCAAAAGTTTAAACTAATAGTTGAAGGCTTAAGATATATTGTATACTTTAACACACCCCCTCACACAAAAGCCCGTTGGGCTGAAAGTGTGGATGCAGCACAAGCGTTCCTTATACCTGGGCCACTTGGCGCTGAATATTCTACTTTAAATGAGAGGTGGTTGAGATTCGAACTCGTGACCTTTTGTCACGTCGGTTTAGGAACCAACTAAACCAAAAGTTTAAGTTGATGGTTGAGGTCCTAAGATATGTTAGAATGAAAGTGTGGATGTGCATAGCCCAATTCACACGAGGTGTGGTTGAGATTTAAACCCGTGACCTCTCGTTATGTTGGCTTCTGATACAATATCAAGGAACCAACTCAATTAAAATTAGCTTAAACTGATATTTGAGGCCCCATGATAGCACTAAATATTTCACTTTAAATGAGGGGTGACTGATATTCGAATCCCTGACCTCTTGCCACGTTGGCTATTAATATCATGTCAAGGAACCAGCTCAACCAAAAACTTAAGCTAGCAATTAAAGACTCAAGATATATTATATACTCTAGGAAAATCTAGTTTATTTTTTTATGATCAAGCTATCATTTAAACTTGAGGACTCTTAAATTAGCAGATAAACATGAATTTAAGAAGAAAAGTAGAACAAGAGAAACTCACTAGCTTAAGGAATTCAGGATCTTCTTACATGTTGGCTTAAGTAATTAAGAATAATAATGAACATTGAATGACCCAACTTCCAAATTATACATCACTATAAAAATATTGAAAAATTCTAAGTGTTATCCTCTAAGAAAGCATGATAAATGTAATTATTTTAGTGAATGATAATTGATTACATGATAATATTTATCTAATTAAGAATTTAATTATATTCAAAATTAGAGCTAAATTAGATATAGTATGGAGTATAATTCATTATAGCAATTTTATATAACTTAAAATTTGATATATTTAATTGAATAAAAAATAATATATTCAATAAATATTTAAAAAGAAATTTAATTTTTGCTTTAAAAAGTCATATATTCGATAAATTTAATCACGATAGAATATACTTACATTAGTCTTTGAAGTTATATTTTCATATATATTTCATACTCATAAATTCGTACATTATACAAGTTTTTATACTAGTATTATTTTAAAAATCAGTCATGATTATGAACCAATTAATCAACATCGAAATGACTCAACCTTATTATAAATTGTTATTTTCATACAGTTAAATTGTCTGCCTATAATGCAAAAATAATGATAACTTTGCTCCACAAAAAGCAAGCACAAGGTCGGCCATGCAATTTCTGATTGCAATATTTTATCGTAAAAAGTCTCTCTTGGAATTGCATAATCAGTGAAATAAACGAGTATATATATTTCTATAATTCAAAAATATTCGCTACATTATTGTTATTGACATTATTTAGTATTTATTATTCAAGCTTATTTTATATATTGCGGCGAATATATAAGAGAAAATATAGTCAAATGAGATTTTATTAATTTGAATTGTCTAATTGCATATTTTTATAATATTAACTTTTTATGATTATTATTTATATTTATTGCAATATGTAAATGTCTAAATGACTAAAATAACGCATTATATTGTGTAAAAAGTCAAATATAGTAAATATGATGAAATAGAGTGGGAAAGTATTTGCATTACACATCAAAAGAAGAAGCCAACAGTATAAGTGAGAAAGTAGTTCTTATTAATAGGCCATGCATGAGTAAATGATATGATCATGTACCTTTTCTTTTACTCGTAATATTGGCTTTTTC